>NW_026645762.1:0-304821 GCF_949987535.1 Balaenoptera acutorostrata | reverse complement strand
TGTTCTGACATTTCCCTTCTGGACCTTTTTTCCTTCTTTGCATAGTGGAGTGTTTCTGATTTTAATAGGTAGATGAAGGAAAACTGGGGGTAACTTAAGGAATTTTGTCACCTTGCACTTTAGAAAGGACCATTGGAGAACTCAGTGGTGATCATGTATTCCATCTTTGTTCTGCATTGGATTTTAATTCTTGCTCTGAGCTCTCTAGTGCTGAATTCAGGCACCAAAACTGGAAATTTGTAATGTAACATCTTTTGGATTCGCTGGGCTTGGCTTATTGTAGTTCTACTGTTTGTCAGTAAAACACTTTTTTTGTTTTTGGTCACTGCTGAGTAATCTTTTCTTTTTCCTCATCTTTGAGGAAAAATTTAAGTAGATTGGCTATCTTTACACATGTCAAGTTTCCATTTCATATACTATTCATGGGAAGAACTCATTTAGATCTTCTTCAGTTGCTTTCATTAGCCGTTTGTAATTTTCAGCATACAGAGCCTATACATGTTTTGTTAGATTTAGACCTAGGTATTTAATTTTTTTGGAGTGATTGTAAATGGTCATACATTTTGAAACTTGAAGTTCAGTATTGCATCATATTTATTTTGACCAGTTCACAAAATGTCAACATTTTCAAAAGCTAGTGTAGGGACTTCCCTGGTGGCGCAGTGGTTAAGAATCCGCCTGCCAATACAGGGGACATGGGTTCGATCCCTGGTCCAGGAAGATCCCACATGCCGTGGAGCAACAAAGTCTGTGCGCCACAACTGCTGAGCCTGCGCTCTAGAGCTCATGAGCCACAGCTACTGAGCCTGCGTGCCAAAACTGCTGAATCCCGTGCGCCTGGAGCCCATGCTCTGCCACAAGAGAAGCCACTACAATGAAAAGCCCACACACTGCGATAAAGAGTAGCCCCTGCTCGCTGTAACTAGAGAAAGCCCGTGCACAGCAGCGAAAACCCAACACAGCCAAAAATAAAAATAAATAAAATAAAATAAATTTAAAAAAAAAAGTTAGTATAAATATGCCTCTATTTTCCTTAGTAGTATGTGTACTAAGAACTATTTCAGGCACTTAAAATATAGGTAAAATACTAAAACATTTTAAGATGGTAAATGACGTGTAGGAGTTTTGAATTTTAACGTAGTTGGCTTTACCAGTATTTCTTCTTTACGATGTATCCTTTCTGGGTCTTTAAAAAAAAAAAATCCTTCCATGCTGCCCTGTCTTAAAAGATACTTAAACAGTATCTTTCTTTCTAAAAGTTTTAAAGATTTGCTTTCTATATATAAAGCTTTAATTCATCTAGAATTCATTTTTGTGTATGATATGAGTCAGGGTTCTTCCCCCCTCCCCCAGTATGGGTAGCCAGTTGTCTAAAAACAGTTTATCAGATACTCTGTGCTTTCCTCACTGATTACAGTGTCACCTCTGTTTATATGTGTATGGGTCACTAAATGGTGTGAGTGTGTGTGTCTGGGCTTGCATTTCTGTGGCAAACGTCTGTTGGTTTATTCCTGTTCTAATACCATGCTTTCTAATTTTGCTTACTTAAAAAAATCAAATTTATTGCCATCAAATAAACTGCATATATTCAAAATGTACAGTTTGGTAAGTTTCGGCACATACACCTCTGAAACCAATGGCACGGTCAAGATAAAGAACACCTGTCCCGGGCTTCCCTGGTGGCGCAGTGGTTGAGAATCTGCCTGCCGGTGCAGGGGACACGGGTTCGAGCCCTGGTCTGGGAAGATCCCACATGCCACGGAGCAACTGGGCCCGTGAGCCACAATTGCTGAGCCTGCGCGTCTGGAGCCTGTGCTCCGCAACAAGAGAGGCCGCGATGGTGAGAGGCCCGCGCACCGCGATGAAGAGTGGTCCCCACTTGCCGCAACTAGAGAAAGCCCTCGCACAGAAACGAAGACTCAACACAGTCATAAATAAATAAATAATAAAAAAAGAACGTGAATTTCAAAAAAAAAAAAAAAAAAAAAAAGAACACCTGTCCCCAAGGTTTTCTTGTACCTCTTTGTAACCCCTTTCTTCTGCCTCTCCCTGATATTCTTCTCTCCTCCCCACTTCCTCCCTCATATCCAGGCAACCCTCGGTCTGCTTTCTGTTACTGTAATTAGTTTGCATTTTCTAGAATTTTACATATATGAAATCTTACAGAATTAGTGGTTAAGAGCTTAGGATCTGAAGACAGACCATTTAATCTTAAATCCATGCTCCATCACTTCTTTTTAGCTTTGAGATCTTGGGTCTGCTTTCTTCTCAAAGTACCAGTTTTGCCGGTTACCATGGAAAATTGAAATTTTCCACAGGGAAAATACAAGGGAAGAAAATACGGTGCTTGAGAATAGAATTCTGAGGACTTTTGATATACTGTGTATGTGCTTGGCAAGCATATACATGACCATGTGCAGGAAGGTTCAGAAGTCTGAGGGTAGAATGGAGAAAACTGTTTAATACAGAAGTAAAGGTTTGTAAAAATAAACCTGACTGGAAAAAAAAAGATGATGTGAGGCTGTATTTGAAATGATTGCTCAGGCTGGGAGAAAAACAAATAAAGCCAGAATGGAGGTGAATAACAAAAAGTTAGGGATGATAGGTCAGAGGTTATACTATGGACAAAGAGTAGATTTAGTAGGCGTAGAAGAAAGGAAAGAACCGTGTTTCAGAAATAAGATTTTCAGAGTTTGAAAGTTCTTAGGTGGACCTTTCCGGAATGTAATAAGGTTTACCCTGTATCATTAATTAAAGTAGAATAGAGGAAAATTCCAGGTGCAAGAGTGTTTATTGAGGGGGCAGTGGAACTTGTGCTGACGAATTATAAATGGGACCTGAAAAGACGGCTTCCCCTATTTCTGGCTTGGTGAGACTGGTGGCATTGAAGTGGTTGAGAGAAATAGAGTTTAGCAGAGTGGAATGTTGTTTATTTACATGTTTTTCCTCTCCAGCGTGGTCCAACATAATTTGTAAGTACATGATGGCTTATCTATATCAGTCTCAAATGAGACTGGTCTCCTAGGAAATTTTCCACAATACTTATTGAGCAGTAAGTGCCACTAAACATACAGTACTGGTTCTCAGATACCTTATTCTTTTGATATAATATAGTTTCAATATGTTATTGATGTAATAATATAGTTGTGATATAAGGTAATAATAATATTTCCTGATGTTTTGGTATTCTCTCTGTGAGTCATTACCCATATTACCTATTTTTTAAAAAAATTAAGTTTCTCATTGCAGTGGCTTCTCGTTGCAGAGCACGGGCTCTAGGCACACAGGCTTCAGTAGTTGTGGCACACGGGCTCAGTAGCTGTGGCTTGCGGGCTCTAGAGCGCAGGCTCAGTGGTTGTGGCACACGGGCTTAGTTGCTCCGCGGCATGTGGGAATTTCCTGGACCAGAGCTCGAACCCGTGTCCCCTGCATTGGCAGGCGGATTCTTAACCACTGCGCCACCAGGGAAGTCCGACCTATTTTTTCTTTGTGGGTTATTCTACATTCAGACAGGGAAAATAATATAGGACAAGTTCAAGATTAAAGATGTTCTGTAGAAACATACTTGTTATCTTAGATGTGCACTGTCAGTGTGTAGCCACCAGCCACATGTGGCTATTGAGCACTTGAAACATGGCAAGTCCAAATTGAGATGTGACATAAGTGTCAATTACAATATGCATTGGGCTTTGAAGACCAAAGTACAAAACAGAAACGTAAAATAGCTTGTCAATAGTTTTTTTATATAGACTACAGGTTTGAAATGACAATAATGTGTATATATATTAGATGAAATAAAATATATTCTTAAAATTAATTTTACCTGTTCCTTTATCACTGTTTAATGTGGCTGCTAGAAAATTAAAAATTTCAGAAGTGGCTTGCATGTGTGACTCATGTTCTATTTTTGTTGAACAGAAAGAAACCCACCTCCCTGTTTTTCTGTAATCAAATGTGTAACTATTTGCTGAATTATAAATCCTTAGTGGGAAAGCAAAAAAACAAAAGAATTTGGTGTGTGAGTATGTTTAATGAAATTTGCTGTGAATAGATTTTAAACTAAGTACAAAATGCCAATGGCATTCTTCATAGAACTAGAATAATTCTAAAGTTTGTATGGAAACACAAAAGACCCTAAATAGCCAAAACAGTCTTGAGAAAGAAGAACAAAGCTGGAGGTATCATGCTCCCTGATTTCAAACTATATTATAAAGCTACAGTATTCAAAACAGTGTGGTACTGGCACAAAAATGGATACATGGATCAATGGCACATAATAGAGAGCCCAGAAATGCATCCACATTTATATGGGCAATTAATCTATGACAAAGGGCCAAGAATATACAGTGGGGGAAAGACAGCTTCTTCAACAAACGGTGTTGGGAAAACTGGGCAGCTACATGAAAAATAATGAAACTGGACTGCTCTCTCACACCATGCACAAAAACAAGTTCAAAATGGATTAAAAGGACGTCCTTAGTGGCACAGTGGTTAAGAATCCTCCTGCCAATGCAGGGGACACAGGTTTGAGCCCTGGTCCAGGAAGATCCACATGCCACGGAGCAACTAAGCCTGTGTGCCACAACTACTGAGCCTGCGCTCTAGAGCCCGCATGCCACAACTGCTGAAGCCTGTGTGCCTAGAGTGCGTGCTCCACAACAAGAGAAGCTGCCACAATGAGAAGCCCGCGCACCACAACAAAGAGTAGCCCCCGCTTGCCGCAACTAGAGAAAGCCCACGTGCAGCAACAAAGACCCAACACAGTCAAAAATAAATAAATTAATTTAAGAAAATAACCAAAAAACCAAAATGGATTAAAGACTTATATGTGAGACCTGAAACCATAAAACTTCTAGAAGAAAACATAGGCAGTACCCTCTTCAATATCGGTCTTAGTAATTTTTTTTGGATATGTCTCCTCAGGCAAGGGAAACAGGCAAAACTAAACAAGTGGGACCACATCAAACTACATAGTTTTTGCACAGCAAAGGAAACTATTAACAAAGCAAAAAGACCACCTACTGAATTGGAGAAGATATTTGCAGATAATGTATTCAATAAGGGGTCCAAAATATACAAAGAACTCATACAATTCAATATCAAAAAAAAAACTTGATTAAAAAATGGGCAGAGGATCTGAGTAGACATTTTTCCAAAGAAGACATACAGATGGCCACCAGGCACGTGAAAAGATGCTCAACATCACTAATCATCAGGGAAATGCAAATCAAAACTACAATGAGGAGCAGAAGCAAGAAAAACTACAATCCTGCAGCCTGTGGACCAAAAACCACAGTTACAGAAAGATAGAGAAGATGAAAAGGCAGAGGGCTTTGTACCAGATGAAGGAACAAGAAAAAAACCCCAGAAAAACAACTCAATGAAGTGGAGATAGGCAACCTTCCAGAAAAAGAATTCAGAATAATGATAGTGAAGATGATCCAGGACCTCGGAATAAGAATGGAGGCAAAGATTGAGAAGATGCAAGAAATGATTAACAAAGACCTAGAAGAATTAAAGAACAAACAAACAGAGATGACCAATACAATAACTGAAATGAAAACTACACTAGAAGGAATCAATAGCAGAATAACGGAGGCAGAAGAACGGATAAGTGACCTGGAAGACAGAACGGTGGAATTCACTGCTGCGGAACAGACTAAAGAAAAAAGAATGAAAAGAAATGAAGACAGCCTAAGAGACCTCTGGGACAACATTAAACGCAACACCTGCAGAGCTGGTGCCCAGGCAGGGTGAGCTCTGGAGGAGAAGGCTTCCAGAGTCCCCAACGGTCTCTGCACGGTGGCCCATCCGGTGCCAAACACCTGCCACCCACAGCGAGAAGTCCCAGCCGCTAGAAAATCCAGAAGGGTTCAGGCTCTTTGCCCTTGGGCCGGGTTTCTCCACGGGCTGGGCTTGCCTGTGGCCCCCGCCCCCGCCTGCCCTTGCTCTGTGACACGTACAATGGAATGTCACAGCACCAGGCTGAGCTGTTCAGTGCGTGCTAGACCTCGAGAAGAGTTAGAAGCTAGGGAGCAGCTCTCCCACTTTCACTCTCTTTTCTCAGATCAGGCAGGCAGCAGCTCTGATATGGAAGCTATGGACACCACACCTCCTTCCTGGGCCGTCACTGTCCATTCTGCCCCCGTTTTCCCCAGCCCCCCATTTACGGCTTCGGCTGCCATTGGTCATTCAGCAGGCGGCACCTCTGACCCCGAAGCTATGGACACCACACCTCCTTCCCGGGCCGTCACTGTCTATTCTGCCCCCGTTTTCCCCAGCCCCCCATTTACGGCTTCAGCTGCCATTGGTCATTCAGCAGGCAGCACCTCTGACCCCGAAGCTATGGACACCACACCTCCTTCCCGGGCCGTCACTGTCCATTCTGCCCCCGTTTTCCCCAGCCCCGCATTTACAGCTTCGGCTGCCATTGGTCATTCAGCAGGCGGCACCTCTGACCCCGAAGCGATGGACACCACACCTCCTTCCTGGGCCGTCACTGTCCATTCTGCCCCCGTTTTCCCCAGCCCCCCATTTACGGCTTCGGCTGCCATTGGTCATTCAGCAGGCGGCACCTCTGACCCCGAAGCGATGGACACCACACCTCCTTCCCGGGCCGTCATTGTCCAGTCTGCCCCGTCTCCAAGTAGAACCACTACCCATTTCACACCGCTGTTCCAAGTTCTGGGAACACACCACCCAGTGGTAGCAATGCCTCAGCCCGTGCCTCGACTCAGTTACCTGAAACGCCGGCCAAAAGATAGACCAACCTTTCAAAGTTATGACAGAAAGCTGAGTAAGTTTTACGCGTGGAATTGCAATTACTATTATTAACAAGCACAACTGTAGTGCTTAGACTACAACAAGTACTATTGTAAGTGCTTAGCAAATATTAACTCACTTAATCCTCATAATGGCAACCCTATAGGTACGTAATATTCACCTTTTTGGGGGGAAACTGAGGCCCAGAGAGGTGGAATAGCTTGCCTAATGCCACACAGTAAGTAGGTGGCAAAAACCCAGGACTAAAACCAGACCGTCTAGACTTTCATCACTTTGCTGTGTCACCTTATTATAAGTTGTGGTTAGGGAAAGGACTAAACTGACAAGACTCTGAACTAGAGAAGGGAGAAATGAGAAAATGGGTGATCCTAGAAACTAGAGAGGATTTAGGCTCAGAAATTTCTGGTGATGAGACCCGGAAGAACAAGAACTTGGTTGGAATATTAACTTGGGGTAGTATCTGAATCCATCGAGAAATGGTCTTGTTTTCTTTAAAATTTAGAAAGGCCAGTTGGATGAAGATGAATGAAAAAAAAAGTAGAAAGGAAAAGAGGAAGGTGCCTTAAGTGAGACATAACCTCTTCCCTCTAAGTACTGGGGTGGGCATCCTGTGGGAAAGGATGGAGCTCTCTCTACCAGGTCTGTCACCAGGATGAACAAGGAGAAACATGGCAACCACTGTACTGGTTTTGATGATCCCTCAAAACCAAGGCTTCAGTTTCCGAGAACGACCTACAGTAGCGTACCTGCCATGTGTCAGACATGCCACCAAGTGTGTTTCCAGTCACACATTTTAATTGGAGAAATAGTTGCTATGAGGTACGCATTAGTTTCCTATGGCTGCTGTAACAAATTACTACAAATGTGCTTGCTTAAAACAAAACACACTTATTTTCTTATGGTTCTGGAAGAGAGAGGTCCAAAACCAGTTTCCCTGGGCTGGAACGAGGAGTTGACAAGGCCGTCCATCCTCCTTCTAGAGGCTCCAAGGGAGAATCTGTTTCCTTGCCAGCATTCCTTGACTTCTGGCCACATCAATCCAACCCCAACTTTGTCATCACATTCTCTTTGGAGTAAAAACGCCCTCTGCCTCTCTCTTATGAGAATACCAGTGGTTACATTTGGGTCCATCCAGGTAGTCTAGGAGACTCTCCCCATCTCAAAACCCTTACTTTCATCCCACTGGCAAAGTCCCTTCTGCCATTTAAGGTGACATTCACAGGTTCTGGGGATTAGAATGTGGACATTTGGGGGCAATGGTATTATTCAGTCTACTACAAGGTAGATACTATTATCTTTCTCAGATGCAGGAAATGAAGTTGAGGGAAGCAATTTGTCTCAGGTCTACAATTTCCAGAGTAGAGATTTAAATTCTGCCAGTGAGACTTCAGGACACACTCTAACCAACTTTAATCTGTGTCCTGAACTACTGCATAATCCTTGGTGAAGAGTCACACTTGGGTATCAAGACCCAATTGAATACAACACTATGTTACTGTCTCACCTTTCACTTTATTTGCCTGCTGTATTCATAAGTCTTGCCCAGAGCACAAGAGTTCAGAAAATTGTTATGCAGGTTTACTAAGAGAACGCATTTACTGTTTGATGTGCATGGAGTAATGGAAGGTTTTTTAAAATAGAATATGCCACCAAGTAGTGTTATCACCATTTTACGCATTTAAACAACCAGACAACAACAACGAAAAGCTACAGATGCAAAGGTGTCAGGGACATGTCTAAAGGTTAACTGCCAGGAAAAGGGCTGGAACCAGATGCCAGATGCCCAGGCCTGAATTCATCCTGTCCAGTCCTGATTAAGCACCTGTTCAGACGGCTTGTGGCTCATCACCCAACACCTGAGTCTTTATATCCCAGCTTCAAGACGGAAGTTAGCCGAGGGATCACAGACACTGTGCTAATCACTAATTCGTAATCTGCTATCCCCATCCTTTGTGGGACAGAAGTGGGCACTTCTAAAATCCTTTTCTGCTTGAGAAAGAGCAGAGCAGCCTTTGCTCCTCTGGCTGTGGCCTAATGTGCTTTGCAAAGGTGATTTGGCAAGTGCAGCTGCAAACCCATCTCCAATATCACACGTCTATGGAAAATTCCAGTCAGGTTTTAGACCCAGTCACAGTACATTTTCCTGAGGATCAGTAATGATTTGCTGAGGATCAGTAATGCTCTCCGTATGCTGGCTGACAAGGCCATGACCTCTGCGCTTACTATACTCCCTTTGTCAGCTCCGCTCTGACACAGTTGTCCGCGGGATTCCTTAGGAATATTGGAGGTATTTAGGCACAATTTCAGGGGCCGCTCTTGCCTGTTTCCTCTCATTTCTTAATCAACATTTCCCAGTTGAGACTATAAATAATTCAACTTGGGTAGGTTATCAGAGGCATTCTTCCCTACTCTACTCCATTTGAATCTCTGTGCTCTTCAAGTTTCACATACGTGGCATCACATATTTCCCATCATCGCTGTTTTCAGCAGTCAGGGCTACATAGGTCATTGGCAAGTTCATTAGCCTTTCCATTTCTTTCCCTCTTGACTCTTTAAGAGTGATTTGCTAAAGACTGTCCGCTTCGATGTTTTACAAGGCTCAGTGGTACAGAGGCAATATTGGAATTCTGCCCTGGAGAAATAGACATTCTGTTAATTGTTCTCCTCCTCTTATAGAACAGGAAAGAGATGCATCTATCACACGGTTACTCAAGGTTTCTCTACTTGCATTGCCAAGGATCTTCATAAGACTGGTAATACTCACATTTTCTGTTGGAAGGTAAGTTGCATTCCATAAAATTAAATCCACACCATATGAGAACTTTAGTCTAACCTCTCATCTATTGATTCATGAGGTTTGACTCACTGAGATTTTCCCTCCTCATACTATTGTGAAGAAAAGGAATTGTTGGCCAAATCCATGGTCAAATATTTATATTTGGTTTCCCAGTTTGTCAGTTATCTTTATGTTTGGGTTGCCTTTTGCTGTGCAGAATTCTTTAATTTTTATGAAGTCAAATCAACTCGCCTTTTTCTTTATGATATCTCAGTTTCATGTTCTGCTTAGGGACAGACTTCCTCATAACAAGAGTATGATTTCTCATCCTATCTTACATTCTTCTAGGTATTTGTTTCTTGCAATGGAATGTTACCCAATGTATGCTACACATGCAGTCCTCGCTCTGAACAGTTTGCCCATGCATGAATTTCAGTTACCATGATTTAGTTAAATAATCCCAGGACCACAACAAAACCATCAAATTTCAGTTACTGCCATACTAACTGTGAGGAAGGGCATAAAGTACAAACTTCACAGCTAGTTCTTAACTCCACAGATCACCCGGGATATAACAGATGTGTATCATGGTCAGTGAACAATCAGGTCCCTTCTTTCAAAGTCTGTAGGTGATTGGTCACTGTGCATGTTATTCAGTTCACCTACAGACAGCAAGGTCCATGTATTGCTTAGAATTGAACCGTTTAAGCTTCAAGTATTTTGGAATTTTCCAGCTTTGTTTTTGTTCTTGACTTGCAGTTTGACCTCGCTGCAGTCTGAGAACAGACTTTATATGATTTCTGACATGTTAAATTTGTTAGAGTGTGTTTTATGGCCTAGAATGTGGTTTGTCTTCGTGTGTACTTCATGTGAGCTTAAGACAATGTGTATTCTGCTGTTGTTGAAGTAGTCTGTAGATGTTTATTATATCCATTTGGTCGATGGTGTTGCTGAATTCAGCTATGTCTGTACTGATTTTCTCCCTGATGGATTTGTCCATTTATGATAAAGCGGTGTAGAAATCTCCAGCTATGATAGTGGATTTATCTCTTTCTCCTTGCAGTTCTATCAGTTGTTGTCTCACGAATTTTGATGCTTTGTTGTTAGGCACATAAACATGAAGAATTGTTATGTCTTCTTGGAGAATTGACCCCTTTATCATTATGGAATGTCCCTCTTTGTCTGATAATTTTCTTTGCTCTTAACTCTGCTTTGTCTGAGATTGATACAGCTTCTCAAACTTTCTTTTAATTAGTGTTAGCATGATGTAGCTTTCCCCAACCCTTTACTTTTAAGCTATATGTGCCTTCATATTTAAAGTAGATTTCTTATATTTGGATCTTGTTTATCGATCCTCTGTGACCATCTCTGTCTTTTAACTGGTGTATTTATACCATTGGTATTTAAAATGATTATTGATATCATTGGATTAATACCTACCATATTTGTTACTGTTTCATATTTATTGCCAGTGTTCTTTGTTCCTTTTTTACCTTTCACTCTTTTTCTGCCATTTCTCGGTTTAATCAAGCATTTTATATGATTCACTTTTCTCTTCCTTGAAAATCCAGACACGATGCACTGGTGAAATTCACTGCAGTACATAGTCCTTTAGAGATGTGGTGTTATAGAAGCATTGCATAGTCTTATGATTAGGTCTCAGTCTTATAATGAGCATGTGCTCCTCAGCTATGAATGTCACAAGTGCCTCTCAGTATTTTCCCTCACCTTAGGTGAAACCCAGTGGCCGGCAGGGGTCACGGTAGGATATTTCCCTTCCCCCAGGTCAGTTAGGCTCTGACAAAACCCCATAGGTTAGGCCTCTGGTAAAACAGTTTCTCCTGAGGGCAGGCCTTATGAAGAACAGCAGAATGCTCTGGTGTATTTCAAAATTGCTCCTTTCACCCTCCCCCTGCCAGAATTCCAAGGGGATTTTCCTTTGACCTTCACCTGGTAGTCACAACCCGGTAGAGCTCAAGAGACAAAACTCGCAAAAGGATAGGGTCTTCCCTGGAGTTTTTACCTCACAGACTTTTCCACACAAGCCTCCAGCAATCCTTCAAATATAGTTCAGGTTTTCCTACCTCACCATTGCTTTCCACAGAGATTTCTGCTCTTGGGTTTCTGTTCCGGTAAGTTGTTACTCTCTGTATCTGCCATCTGCCTCTCCAGTTTTGGGCACGGTGATTTTTCCTGTGACCTCACTTCTCTAATGAATCTAAGAAGAAGTGTTGATTTTTCAGTGTGTCCAGATATTGACCTGTTAGGACAGAGTGGCAACTTCTAAGCTCCTTCCTTGCTGGACTCAAAACTAGAAGTCTCATAAGTTTTTTACAGTGGAATAAAACATGTTAATTTTCAATACTTCTAATGTTTTAGGTTGCACTGTATTAACTAAATACAAGATTTACTAATTTTTTTAAGTCTATCTATAACTTTATAACAAACAAGAAAGTTTCTGGTGTTTTTGTCAGAAAGATTTTAAGGTCATAGAACAATAATATTTTCCCCATCAATCACTGAGATCAACTTTGCACAGTTCAGCTTCTATGATCATTTTTATAGCTCCACAGTGAAGACAGCCTGTACTTTATTTACCCTATATTTTATTTCTCACATATACATGGGTTCCTATTCTGCTTTAATAATCTACTGATGTACTGTTACAGCGTATTAGATTCTTTTAAACTACTGAAATTTGGAGTGTGTTTTGATATTGGATATGGACATTTCTTTCCTCATTCCAACTTTATCCTACTTGAAAAAATCTGCTTTATGGTGATAAATCCCTCTTGATCATAATGACTTTTTAAAAATATGTTGCTGGAATCTATTTGCTAATATTACTTAGAACTTAAGATCTTCAAAGAAATGTGCTTCTAGTTACTTTCTGGGTAAATTTTCCATATCTGATTTTTGTATTAGGACTCTTCTAATTTTTTGATACATTGGAAAATAACTGATGTCTTTCTAAGGTGTATATCTTTGATTATATTTTCTAATTTCATAAAGCTACTTGTATTCTCTACTCAAAACAGGAGTAAATAATGGCTGCATATAACTAATCAGTAATCAGCCATTTTGTCCAGATTTTCAAATGTGTTGGTATAAAGCTACCATAGTATTCTTTCGTAATTAAAAAAAAAAAATTCTCTCTGTGTTATAGCTAGTCCCATCTCGATCATATTTGCCAAATATTGCTTATTTTATTGGTCTTTCTAAAGAACAAGCTTTTGGTTTTATTTGCCAAGTTTACTGCTTTTCTTCTCTATTTTTGACTTTTCTCTTGATTAATTTTGTCCTTCCACTCTTTTGGATTTACCTTGTTCTTTTTCTACGTCTACTGTCCAATACCTGTAGCTTCAAGAGCCATTTTCAACAACTCAACCAGCTCTGCCAGCTGTGTCACGCCCACTTCATCATATGCCATTAGAACTTAATCTCATACACTGGGTGAAGACTCAGCAGCCTTATTTTGCTTTCAAAATTGTTCTATGGCCTTGGATCCTTCTTCTTCTCCTAAATTACCACTATCATCAGGGAAAATTCTAGTGGGCCTAGAATTCTAGGCTTGCCTTTCCTCCAGTTTCATAATAAAAGAAAAAAACATTTCCACCCTTTTTTTGATGTTGATCGAAAATTTAGCAGCACTTCTTTGCACTGTATTCAAATCCCGAAATATAAGCAAGCCTTCATGCACACAGGCTCACTGAAATGTCATAATTTTAAACTATGTATGACCTTGAACAGTGACCTTTCCAAATACTCTACACTCTTCCTAGGTGTTCAGAGTTTTTCATTCCTACATCTTTTACACATGGTCGATTTGTGTCGTAAGTTCTTCCTCCCTCCCACTTCGGAGTGTATATCCAAAGGAAACATCATCATTTTTGAAGAGATATCTGTACTCCCACATTCACTGTAGCATTATTCACAAGAGCCAAGGTATGGAAACAACCTAAGTGTCCATAGTAGATTAAAGGATAAAGGAAACACGGTATATATATACAATGGAATATTATTCAACCTTAAAAAAGAAGAAAATCCTGTCATTTAAGTCAACATGGATAAAACTGGAGGACACTATGCTAAGTGAAATAAGACAAAGACAAATAGTGCATGATGTCACTTATATGTGGACTCTAAAAAAACAAGGAAATAAATCAACTCTTCCCTCCCTGGACATTTTCCTCAGCAGAATCTAGCAGCCTCTACTATGAGTCTTATCTTTTTTTTTTATTGTTTGTACCAGATCCCAACCCCAGGGAACCTATGTATTTACCAATGTATATCTAGATTATAGTTTACCATTGTTCTTTTTCTTTGTAATTCATTCCTTCCACTTCTGGCATCAGAACCTCATTTTTCCTTTGGAGGAGTCCTTGTGATTCAGGTAGGCTGTGTGTCTCCTCCCTAGGCTGTGTGACTTGGGGTTGGCTAGACACAGTGTTTTATATATACTCTGTATGTCCTAAGTACTTATTTCTCTGTTTTCCATCATTTTCCCTCCAAATTTTAGTGTAGTTATTTTTTAACTGACATTTGTAATCCTTTCTTTTGTTTGACTAAGGTACTGTTCAACCAATCTTCTGAGTGCTTAATTTCAGCTTTTTTAATTCTAGAAGTTTCTTTTGGTTGCATTTCACAAATACTTTTTGCTTAAATTGTATATGTTGTCCTTTTTTTAATACATTCATCATAATTTTAAATAATAGTTTCATTGATATATAATTTACTTTCCATATTATTTAAAGTGTACAATTTAATGTCTTATGCATCTGCCACCACCATCAATTTTAGAACTTTCATCCACCTCCCCAAAAGAAAAAGAATCTATTATAAGTCACTCACTCCCCCATGTCTCCAAACCCTAGGCAGCCACTAATATCCTTTGTCTCTACAGATTTGTCTAGACTGGACATTGCATACAAATGGAATCATACGATTACTTAGCATGTTTTCAAAGTTCATGCATGTTGTAGCATGTATCAGTACTTGATTTCTTTTTATGGCTGAATAATAATAGTCCATGGTGTGGATATTACTATGTTTCATTTATCCATTCCCAGTAAATGGCCATTTGGGTTACTTCCACTTTGGGGCTCGTATGAATAATGCTGCTGTGGTTGGGTTTACGTGCAAGTTTTGTATGCAGGTCTAGATTTGTTTTTTAAATTAACAGACTATTTCAGAGCAGTTTCTGGTTTACAGAAAAATTAAGCAGAAAGGACAGAGTTCTCATACTTCCTTACCTCTCACCCTAGTTTCCCCTATTATTAACATCTTACATTAGCGTAATACATTTGTTATAGTTAATGAACCAATATTGATACATTATTACTAACTAATGTCCATGCTTTACTTTAGACCTCACTCTTTGTTTTGTACATTTTATGATTTTTGACAAACGTACAATAACCTGTATCCACCATTACAGAACCATACACAGGAGTTTCTCTGCCTTTAAAATTCCGGGCTTCACCCATCCTTTTCTCCCTCCCCACAACCTCTGGCAACCACTGATCTTTTGACTGTCTCCACACTTTTGCCTTTTCCTAAATTTCATACAGCAATCATATAATATGCACGTAAGCCTTTGCAGATTGGCCTTTTTTCACTTAGCAATATGCATTTAAGCTTCTTCCATGTCTTTTCGTGGCTTCATAGCCTTTTCTTTTTAGCGCTGAATGCTATTCCTTTGTACGGATATACCATAGTTTGTTTATCCATTCGCCTATTGAAAAACACCTTGGTTGATTTCAAGTTTTGGCAATTATGAAAGAAACTGTTATAAACATCCATGTGCAGGTTTTTATGCGGACATAACTTTTCAGTTCCTATGGGTAAATACCAAAGAGCATGATTACTAGATCACTGTATGGTAAAAGTATGTTTAGTTCTGTAAGAAACTGCCAAGTATCCTGCTAGCAACAAATGAGAATTCCAGTTGTTCTGCATCGTCAACAACTTTGGGATTTCAGTATTTGGATTTTAGCCATTTGAATAGGTGTGTAGTGGTATCTCACTGTTGTTCTAATTGAAAATTCCCTGATGACATGGAATGTGTAGCATCTTTTCATATGCTTATTTGCCATGTGTCTATTTTCTTTGTTTAATCATAGTTGTTTTGTTTTGTTTTTTAACCGCCTACTAACTCTTGTCCTCCTGTGTCTATTTACATTGTCCTTTTTTTTTTTTTTTTTTTTTGAGCTTTTAATCATTTAGTCTTTTTCCTGGTATGTCCAATTATTTTTTATATTAAAATTGGGCTTAACTTATTTTAGGAAACTATTAAGATACCTCCACATTCTGGATGCTGTTATCGTTCTCTTGAAAAGATTTCCTTTTGCCCATGGCAGACAGTTACTATAGGGACTGGAAACCTTAGTCCATTCTCAGTTTGAGCTCATTCAAAGCTGTTTTTCAGTCTGTGTGAAGGTTGCTCTATTTCTGTCTTGTCCTTCCTCTACGGGTGTTGCCCTTTGGGATTACCATGTGAAAGTTTGGATTCTCCTTATTCCCAACTACCCTTGTATTTGTTAGGCTTTAAATGTAATGGTTCCCCCAGCCCTGTGAGACTAAGGATATGTGTAGCCTGTCATTCCATTAGTTGTTGCTTTTAGCTTGAGCTCTTGCCGTTTGGCTTCTGTGGTTAGAGTCTTTTGAACTCCTTGGCTTTTCAGTTCCTAGGCTGTATGAGTTGAATCAGCAAATGCCCCAAGGAGAAAAGCTGCACCAAATGTCAAGCTTGCGTTTGTGTTTCCCTTCTCTCCAGAACTTGGCCCACATGTCTCGGTGTCTCTCGAACATTCGGATGCCGGCGAACAGATGTTTTCTTACTTTTTCCAGGTTTTCTAAAATTTCTTTAGACTTCACCTGATCTTACGTTATTACTGAACTATCATCTCAATTATCCCTAGGAAGAAAATTTACAATTTTATGTTTTATTTTTTTATTTTCTATATTAACTCAGTTTCTGTAGAGACCTTTTACCTGATTGTTCAGTCTAGTTCCTGTGTTACCAGTAAGATGGAGATAGGTGGAGGCTAAGAATATTGGGGGGGAAATCACTGACGAATGATAATGTCTCGTTCTTTTTGTTTTTCCTCTCCTTATTTACTCTGGCAGCCTACATTTGCCCTTCTTGATTTGACCCAGTTGCCCAAATAAGCAACCCACTCTGGCAAAGACCTGACTTTACTCTCATAAATGTCTGCATGTTAGGATTAGCTAGATGATGAACACCATGCCAGAGTTCTTTGTGTGACCAGTCAGAATGGCCATCATCAAAAAAATCTATAAACAATAAATGCTGGAGTGGGTGTGGAGAAAAGGGAACCCTCTTGCACTGTTGGTGGGAATGTACACTGATACAGCCACTATGGAGTACAGTATGGAGGTTCCTTAAAAAACGAAAAATAGAACTACCGTACGACCCAGCAATCCCACTACTGGGCATATACCCTAAAAAAACCATAATTCGAAAAGAGACATGTACCACCATGTTCAATGCAGCACTATTTACAATCGCCAGGACATGGAAGCAACCTAAGTGTCCATCGACAGATGAATGATAAAGAAGATGTGGCACATATATACAATGGAATATTACTCAGCCATAAAAAGAAATGAAATTGAGTTACTTGCAGTGAGGTGGATGGACCTAGAGTCTGTCATACAGAGTGAAGTAAGTCAGAAAGAGAAAAACAAATACCGTATGCTAACACATACGTATGGAACCTAAAAAAAAAAAAAAAAATTGTTCTGAAGAACCTAGGGGCAGGACAGGAATAAAGATGCAGACGTAGAGAATGGACTTGAGGAGACGGGGAGGTGGAAGGGTAAGCTAGGATGAAGTGACAGAGTGGCTTGGACATACATACACTACCAAATATAAAACAGATACTAGTGGGAAGCAGCCACATAGCACAGGGAGATCAGCTCGGTGCTTTGTGACCACCCAGAGGGGTGGGGTAGGGAGGGTGGGAGGGAGATGCAAGAGGGAGGAGATATGGGGATATATGTATATGTATAGCTGATTCACTTTGTTATAAAGCAGAAACCAAGTCACCATTGTAAAGCAATTATACTCCAATAAAGATGTCTAAAAAAATGTTAGAGAGTAAAAAAATTCAAAAGAATTGGCCACACTCCTCCAACAGATTCTCTAACATTTAGCAGAAGAGAATTCACACTGAATCTGGCTTATGAGTAAAAGACAAGTCAGCTTTAAAGTGGATCACAGATGACAACATTTCTTTTCCATGTGCCTGCTTTGGAGCCATATTTCTGCTGACCACTCAAAAACTTCCTCTTGAGTATTCTGTGATATATTAGAACCAGGAATAAGGGATGTTAGTGCTGGAAGGCTCAGCCGGTGGTCTGCCATTTAATTCACATATCCTTTCTGCACCAGACTCTTTTAAGATCACTGAGTTAGCCTAAGAATTTTGAAGCTGTGGAATTCAAGACGGTACATTACAATATGCCAATATTACTATTCTCCTGCTCTGACATTCTCCACTGATGGACAGATGAAGGAGAAGGAAGGGCAGTCACCAGTAACTGAGAGTAAATGAAACTGGAATATTATAATTCCGTATCATTTGAGTGACTGAATTGGCTGGCAGAGTGTTCTCCAGTTAAGGGTGAGGAAAGATTAATTCTGCACATGACACCACTACTGTATTTATACAAGTCTACTGGGACAGTTGTTTGCCTTGAATTGTTTCCTTCATTCATTTCGGTCAGACAGTTGTGTTGACTGATTTTCCTTTCTGATGTATGAAATGGCTGTTTGACTGAATTGACCATTTAATTTCCACTGATGCACTGTAAAAACAATACATTAGTCAGATTGGATTGGCAGGTATGAAAATGTTTACCCCAGAACTAGACAGAAATATAATATTGCCTTCTACAGAAATGTAAGTCATATGCCCTGGATTTGGGGGAAATGTTCCAATTTTAACTATTTTGCCACTTTCCAAACATGTAGGGTCACTGATCCCATAGTAAAAATAAGAAGATCTGTGAAGTCCAGATAAAAATAGTTTTGTGTCACTCTGACAATCACATAACACAAAAGAAAAAACTATTATGAGATAAATTTTACTGAGTTTCATACTTAGCAAGAGGTGTTTCTGTGTAAACTTCTGAGTCTTATTCTACAAGTTCTTTAGGAACAAACATTTCAAATATATTCATAGAAAACCCTCTTTATTTATAATTTCATTCTTCCAATGTTTATAGTTACTATGACAGGCCATTTCTCCATGTCCCATCCCATGATTCTCTGCTCCCATTGAACATTTGGAAATTGGTGGCATGAGCAGGAAAGTGAAGCAGTTTTTGAGATTATTGAATAATGTTGATGTTATAAAGACTGCTTTCTTCCACAGTTGACAAACTTATTATGGTACCGATGGTTGGATACTACTCTTAGAGATGAAAAAGGTCTTAAGGAATCTTCCATATTCCATTCACCAATCTGTGTTCTTGTTCAAAGCAAAATTAATTCCTTTCAAAATTAACGTGTTAGCTTAATAATAATTTTTTTTTTAATTTTTATTTATTTATTTATTTATTTTTGGCTGTGTTGGGTCTTCGTTTCTGTGCGAGGGTTTTCTCTAATTGCGGCAAGTGGGGACCACTCTTCATCGCGGTGCCCGGGCCTCTCACTGTCGCGGCCTCTCTTGTTGCGGAGCACAGGCTCCAGATGCGCAGGCTCAGTAGTTGTGGCTCACGGGCCTAGTTGCTCCGTGGCATGTGGGATCTTCCCAGACCAGGGCTCGAACCCGTGTCCCCTGCATTGGCAGGCAGATTCTCAACCACTGCGCCACCAGGGAAGCCCTTAATAATAATTTTTAATCTTAAAATAATCTATCTGTGAGAATGGGAATTTTTGGTGGGAAAAAGTGACAGAAGATGGGACAAGAAGACAATTCATAGAAAGACAAAACAGAATTTTTTAAATGGTGGGTACGAACTTCTGTTTCCAACTATATCAGTTTACCTTAGGAAAACATACTAGAAAGGCCAGATAAATCATAAGCAACATTTGACTGTGAGCGTTAGAAAGCTACTGAGGTAGCCATGACCTAGAAGAGTAAAATAGAGAAAGAAACTCACTGAAGTGAGAACAATATTCTGCACATGCTTTTCTAGCCCAGTCATTTAGAAACTACCGATGAAGAGCAAAAGTCTGAGAAACCAAATGTGACTCCTAAGAGGTAGAAAAGCCAGTAGATCTTAGGACAATGTCATAGGACTAAGGAAACCAGAGTTGGAATTGAGAAATAACAAGGCAGCTAGAATTTTAAGGACCAAAACCACAGAGAGAGTAAAGATTCAGAGAACTGAGCTGGATTCCGCAACAGTGTTCCCTTGCAGTATTTTCCATGTATAAATAGGTAGACAAGGCAAGATGCTAAGAAGTCAAACAAAAGCTAACTGAAGTCAAAGCAAAGACTTAGTTGGCTCATAATGCTGAAGAGACAAAACGGGGGTTCAGAACCTATGAAAGATTTCTGGCCCAATGGAAAACTAATGATATGGACTAGGACATTGAAAGTCTCTACATATGTGTGTGTGTGGGTGTGTGTGTCTGTGTGTTAGGAAGGTTGATGCAACATCTACATTGAACCTGATAAAGAAGGAAAATGAGTATGAAGTTGGTCCAGTGACTGAGGTGATCTTCCCCTCTGCTCCCTACCTAAGAATAGGAAATTCTCTCCTCAAGAAAATACAGTTGACCCCTTGAACAATGTAGGGGTTAGAGACGCTGACTCCCTGTGCAGTCAAAAATCCACATATAACTTTATGGTCGGCCCTTCTTATCTGTGGTTCTGAATCTGAGGATTCAACCAACCACAGATCATGTAGTACTGTATTACTTACGGGAAAAAAATCCATGTATAAGTGGATCTGTGCAGTTCAAACCCAGGTTGTTCAAAGGGCAACTGTAATGTCATTCAGATTCTCTACAACTTGTCATATCCCAAGTCTGGTATTCATTCACTGAAGAACCACCAGGACTACCAAGAAAAGGAGAATTAAATGAATAAAAAACAAAACAGAATCAGAATCATAGATGACCTAAACATTAAAGTTCATACATATTTTGGTAAATGTTATCAAGTTCAAGAAAATAGATGACAAGGTGGAGAATTTAACTTGACAACTAGAAACTAGGAACTGATTGAAGTTGAACTGATAGAAATAAAAATTATACGAAATTTAAAACTCGGTAGTGGATTGGACACAGGTAAAGAGAGGTAAGTGAACTGGAAGATAGAGTAGTAAAAATATTAAGACTAAAGCATGGGAAACGAAAAGAATAAGAAGTACACAAAAGCGCCTTTGAGACATATGGGCCACAGGAAACATTTTTATCATATGTGTAAACTGGAGTCCAAAGAAAAAAGGAGAGAGAGATTGGGATGAAAACAATATTTCAGAAATAACAGCTGAGAGTTCTCTCAAACTAAAAAGAATATATGGAGCCATACATTCAATAAGCACTAAAAAAAATGCAACAAGAATAAATACAAAGAAAACCACACCTAAGATCACCACAGTACAATTCATGAATAACAAAGAAAAACATGACATCTTAAAAGCAGCCCCAGGAACAAGAGAGAGATTCCTTTCAAAGGAACAGGATTAAGATTACAGCTTACTTCTCAACGAAACTGATTGGATACTAGAAAATAATGGAGTAACATTTTTAAGTGCTAAAGAAAAGAGCTGCCCATTGGGAATTCTAGAGGCAGAGAAAATGTTGTTTGGAAGGAAAGATGAAATAAGGAAATTTGCAGACAAACAAAATTTAGAAAATATGTTCTCATCAGAACCGACTGAATTAAATTATAAAGGGAGACCCCCAGGCAGAAGGAAGGTTATCACAGATGAAAATAAGGACTTTTATAAAGAATTATGTATAACAGAAAGGATAAATAAGTGGATAAACCTAAATAAAATCTAACTGCACAAAAGAGTAATAATAAAATATATCAAAAATTGGAATGCATTAAAAACAAATGGAAGAGGAAAAAAGTAGTCAAAGAAATTTAAGATCTCAGCATTGCTTGAGAAGCAGTAAAAAAGCTAATAAGTCATGGTACATGTGTAACTGCTACTTATGTAAAAATAACAAGCTAATACAAGGGAAAATGGAATTTGAAGAAATCTAAAAGGAAGAAAGAAGAGCAAAAGGAACATAACAAGGTGGGACAAATAGTAAACAAGGAGTAAACGGTCTATAAGAAAATACATTAGGGCCTCCCTGGTGGCGCAGTGGTTGAGAGTCCGCCTGCCAATGCAGGGAACACGGGTTCGAGCCCTGGCCTGGGACGATCCCACATGCCGCGGAGCAACTAGGCCCGTGAGCCACAGCTACTGAGCCTGCGCGTCTGGAGCCTGTGCTCCGCAACAAGAGAGGCCGTGACAGTGAGAGGCCCGCGCACCGCGATGAAGAGTGGCCCCCGCTCGCCACAACTAGAGAAAGCCCTCGCACAGAAACGAAGACCCAACACAGCCATAAATAAATAAATAAATAAATAAATAAATAAATAAATAAATAAAATTATTTTTTAAAAAAAAAGAAAATACATTAACTGTAAATACTCAAAGGACAAGGATTATTGGAACAAACAAAAAACCTAATTCTATGCCACTTACAAGAGACAAGAGTCAGACTCTAAATTAAAGGATTCAAAAATTATGTCATAACAACAATAAATACAATTGAAGATTTTTTTTAATGTTAACACAGATTTGAAAGCCAAAATTATCACTGGCGATAAGGCAGGATAATAAAACCCACTGTTACTTTACAAGGAATATATTATATGTCTAAACTTCAATGCAGTATATGAAGGGAAATTCCAAAAAACTAAGTCCAAATAGAAAAATCTAAATTACCTAGATCAGTAACATAGAACCACAACAACAAATCAGCAGATGATAGAAGATCTGAATACCATCATTTAAAACTCTGGCCTAAATTTACATAAAACCCTGCACCAACAATGATGGAATATATATATTGCGCAGAAATTTTTAGGTGCACATGGCACATTTATAAAACTGACTATATGCTGGTTATAAAACAAGACTCCGAATAAGCAAGAAATTAAAAAATATATAACCAATATTTTACCAAATAGTTGGATATTAAAAACATACTTCTGATCATTATGTAGGTCAAAGATAAAGTTGCAATGGGAATTAGAATTTTATTAATTGAATGATAATGAAAATATGCCATAACACAACCTGTGGGTCGCAAATAAAGCTGTGGTCACAGAGAAGTTTATGTATTCAAATTATATTCTCTAAATGTAAAAGATAGCCTATCACCCTGAGGTAGGCAGCTCCTGAACTGTACCTGGTGGGGAAGGCAGGGCAGAACTTCAGGAGGCCAGCTGAGAGCACGGTGAACACCATGTCAGGAGCAGTCTCCAGGAAAGAGCATTTAATGTACAAAGGGATGACTAAAGTATATTTAAGAGCTAGCACCCTGACTCCTCTTAAGGATGACTTACGGTGCTGGGGAAAAAATAAGAAGTGCTCGATGTAGAAGGTGAATAACTTTGTAATTCCCAGGAGAATCTTGGTACCAGGACCGCAGAATGAAGAACTTGGAGTCCCCGTGGCTAATCCAGCGGAGGGAAAAGGAGAAACACAGACGGGAGAGAAAATAAAGGGAACCCTTGGTGCTGCTGCAGGCCCAAGTCCAGGTATGTGCTCTCTATCGCCACATCTTAAATAAAAGCCACCATGTTCCTCAGTCTTTCAGGTACTTAGAATTTCTCTTTAGAACCTGAAAATGGGGTCAGGTTTCCTGTCTGCATTGCTACGGTACAAAATAGAGGCAGGATGCTTGAAATAGTTCTCCATCTGGCAGAGGAGGCCTTGAAGCTGTGAGCCACTCACTGCGAACCAGCAGGACATGAAGGATTCTTGAGCAGATCTGAAGCTACTGGGAGGCCTTTCAGGAGTTAAATCCCATAGTAAATACTGTACCTTCAATGGCCCCTTCTCCCTCTCTGTCCAGTCTTCCTCCACGCGCGTGGGGGCCCAGAGGGGTTAAATGAGCACTCTTTGACTTGTACTTGGTGGTCCCAGAACTTGACTTGGGCTTGGAGACTTCCATGAAAACCCTGCCTTCCATCTGCTGGCTTGCGTTTCTTGGTCTCTCTGCTCCAGGCTAATTCCTTCAACCTGCTTTTTCCATTTCTGCCAATACTCCCCCTCTCCAGACCTTCCTAATGCTCTTCTGGGGTGGGAGGAGGCTTACTGAGGGCAATGTGTATTTCTAGAGGGAGAGGTGACCACATGACTTCACAGTGCTCGTCCCCTTGATTATTCAGTTTCTGTCTGGATTAGTCGTGGGTGTTTGTGCACCCCAGCCTCACCCCCAGGAGGCTTTAGAACACTGTCCTTATCTCAGCACTGAGCCTCTCTCTAGCCTCCTTCCCTCTCTCTCCTTACCCACCTTTACCCACAGACTCGCAGGCTTTCTGGACCTCTGAGGAACAGAAGCACTTCACAGAACCTCTGCTACAGAACCAAACATATTGAAATGACTCTTTACGAAGATATTGAAACAACAGAAAAAGAAGACATGACGATTGTTTCTCCTGAGGGTTCAGTTACCTAGGGGGCCTTTAGCAAACTTTGATTGATACATCTAACCCTTCCTTCCTTGGCAATAGTTGATCACACTGTGAGGAAAACAAATTAGAGAATGGAAAAAATAATATTTGGATTTCAACGAAATAATAAAAATGCAGGGAGTATCTTTGACTTTTGCAAGGTGAGAAGAGAGTTTACATTTTGATTATTTGATGGCAGGAATCCCTTTTAAAACAGGGCCAGTCTGCATGATGCATTGAAAAATCAACCTTTTCAAATATAGCCATAACCCCCACAAGATTTCTTGATTCCTCTGGGGTCAGATAAACCATCACATTTCACAGTGGTGCCCTGTACATGAAAGTGATAAACATAATCTGGAAGCACAGCAGTGGCTAAAAATATGGAGCTGGCAGCCATTCGCTGAAATGATTTTTTGCTTTTAATTCATTGCATAAAATGCTCATGTCCAAATTCAGGCAGGTAGATCTTACCAACCATCAAGAGCTTCAACCCTGCTAACAGTTAAGTATGCACTTTTAAACCCTACTTTGACTGCTCCAGAAACTTACTGGGTTTCTTCAGTGCCTCTGTTACTATTTCCTTTGTGTCATTTTGTTTTTCTTTCAAAACATAGCTGTGTGACCTTGGGGAAGTTATATTATTTCCTTGAGACTTGGTTGCCTTCTCTGTGAATATCTGGGTATAATTTTAGTATTGCCCAATAGAATTTTCAGTGATAATGAAAATATTCTACATCTGTACCGTGCAATGCAGTACTCAATAGCTACATGGAGCTAATAAACATCTTTGAAATATGGCAAATGCAACTGAGGAACTGAATTTTTAATCTTATTTTTAAATTTGTTTAAATATAAATAATGCCACGTGGCTAGCATCTGTTGACAGTACAGATCTACACAATATTTTAAGGACACTTTCCACTCAAAAACTCTACCATTCATTAACTCAGCCTAAATATTTTTGCCCTCTGACAAACAGAAAATAATTTATGCTTCCCTTGAAATTATTTGTCAAGACCTTTATCAGTTTGGGGTCATTCTATTCTTAAAATTGACTTTGCTTTATGAAACTTTAATAATGTTGGAGTTTCCTGCCCTTGGTACCACCTTTGTGATGATGGGAAATATTGTGGATGATCAAGGACCATTTCAAGAGATCATGGAGAGAAACCTCCTCCTGGATTTAATTTCATGATGAGGATGTCAAAATGCTGAATTACTTAAAATAAAACCCATACCGTTTTTATGCTAAGTTATATTCTACATGTAGCTGGAAAAATGTTAAAAATATTTTTAAAGAACTGCACATCTATTTTTGAAGCTGATTTGGCTGTTCAAGGCTTGCTAGCACTTCATCCATCTCAGTACTATTTCACTTCGTAAACAAATGCAG
The DNA here is from genome assembly GCF_949987535.1 of Balaenoptera acutorostrata. Taxonomy (NCBI): domain Eukaryota; kingdom Metazoa; phylum Chordata; class Mammalia; order Artiodactyla; family Balaenopteridae; genus Balaenoptera; species Balaenoptera acutorostrata. The sequence continues at coordinate 279,206 of NW_026645762.1, read as the reverse complement.
TTGCCATAATTGCTGCATATGTGTCTGTGTGTGTTCCCTTCTAGGTGATATGTTTTTGAAGTTGGAAACTATACTTATATCACAGCCCCTATGTAGAGCACAATATCCATTGCTAATTCAGATTGTGTTTTAAGATATGAGACAGAATTTAAGACTTTTATTATAGTCATAAACATCTAGCAAACCAACCAGAAAATAAAAGCTAATTTTCAATTGGTTGGCCAAGAACAAAAAAGAGAGGAATACCTAGTGCAAAACCGTATCTCTAATAACTACTGTTGGATTTAGAGCACACACATGCTAATAAACTTATTTTAAAATAACTTCTTATCAAAGATTTGAGGTTGGACCTGAAAAATTATATCAGAAGTGAAAGTAATCATGTGGTCTGACCAGCCTGGATCACACAAAGTAAGTGTATACTATATATAAAATAGATAAAACTACGAGGTCCTACTGTATAGCGCAGGCAACTATATTCAGTACCTTGTAATAACCTATAATGGAAAAGGATCTGAAAAAGAAATACATATATCTGAATCACTTGGCTGTACACCTGAAACAACATTGTCAATCAACTATACTTCAAGTAAAACAAAACAAAACAAAGTAAGTGTAAAGGGAAGTATAGTTTTATAAATTCACCTCTGATATCCAATGGACCAACTGAAAGACAACAGAAACTACCACTTTCTAGGAGACAGGACACGGCCAGCAAACTAGGCCGTTACCCTCGGTAACGGTCATACCTGCCAAAAAATAGACAGACTAGCCTGCATTCATGAATACATAGGAATTCTTCATTTATCTGGCATTATCAGGCAATGAGGTATTGTATGTTAGGAGAAGTTTTTTTTAAATGACGAATTTAAGAGGAGTTATTTTAACCTTCACTCGGTAATTTTTTTCTAAAATTAAGAAATGTATCCACTGGTGTATCTAATATTTCCTTGATAACTCGGGGTCATCAGTTCAATCAACATTTGCATGAATAATGCGAATGGAAGCAAGACAGGCATGCTTACTGAAACTGAAAATGACATAGCACTGGCTGGAATAACTGATGAGACAGCAAGAAAAAAACAAAAATGAAAACAAACCGTGCTCAAGAAACAATCAGTCAAGTTCTGACTTTCTGTACTTAGTTTCAAAAAGCGATACCACAAATCCCAGCCAGAGACTCCAGCATCATTAGCTGTCTTTCTCCTTTGTTTCCACCTTCCTTTCCTTTTCCTTCTACCCTAGATTGTTCCAGGAAGTGTTTATAGTTGCTTGCAAGACAAATTCTAATACTTGCTTTCTCTCACGCAAACTTCACCATATGTCCATGTCCTGGTGTCAGGCACTGATTTCCTTGCGAATTCCTCTCCCTTTCTAAGAGACGTTCTTATTTACCCAGATCCCTTTTTATTGGTGTCCTATTCCAGACTGCTCCACTCCGCCCATCCTCATCCTGTAAAATACATTCACACTCTTTTGTGACCCTACTTATTTGCCCATTAAATAATCAATCATAGAACTGTCGGAATTAAATAGAGAGAGAAATTAAAACACTGGAGTCACTTGGAGGGTTTAAGCAGCTCCACCAGAAAATACCGGGCATGGATTTAAAGAGGCTGCACGGGACTTGCGCTTGTCCAAGTTCTTTCTCAAGAAGTATCTGAAATAAGCCTAAATTCAGAGTTAATCAGATTGGCCTGCTTTCTCAGGTGGACTGGAATTCATTGCTCTTTCCCCTCAACTCCCTGATGTCAGTGGCACTTTCTGGAGATGAGGTGGACTTCTCTGCCTACTGCAGAAGCTCAGTTCCCCCCGGGCCCACTCCCTGTCTGAAATCCCACACTTGAGGCCAGATGCCAGCCTTCCCAGAACATTCGTGGTCTCCTTTCAGTTTTTGAACTGCTCAGATTGAGTCCCTGTAGACTCTTTCTCAGCCTGAAACCTGATCTTCAACCCCTTTCCCTGACCTCGATGGTTACCTTCCTACTTTACGCCTCAGGTCCTTTAGCCATAAAATGATATATTTGCCCTTAATTCTAAAGTCTTCTTTCTAAAGCTCTACAATGTGGTGGCTCCTTGAAAATGTTTCTCTTGCTGGTTTGAATTCTGTAGAGAATTAAAACCACAGCTACTCTAAAAGACAGTAAGTTACGTTGGATAAGGAAAGTGTGCTTTTGTAGTTAGAGTAACAGGGATGGAAGACGACTTAGTATGTTTTAAGATACTCATAATCCATTCTCATGAGAGTCAGGGGAAGAAGGGGAAGAGAGTTAATAAAATACCAAACGATTGTGACAAATTAAGTTCACCAAGATGTAGCTGATCAGTTACTACTTGAATAAGCCACACATATCCAATTCAAGTTTTCCTTTATTTTTCTGAGAAGGGATCCCAGTGAACTGAGTCCCATGTTCAGTAACTCCACGTTCAATGGCTTAGTCTTTCAAAACTGTTACGTTGCTGGAAGAAGAAATATTGCCCATCAGTCCTAACTGATGTTTAGCCATCACACACATTTGAAGTAAATTTATTGCTTTGCCTGATCTCAGTGTAATACATTCCAAAGGGGCAAAGAGCACACGAAAATTTATGGAGTCTCCATCTTCTACACTAAAGTGTGCAATCAATTACATATTATTTGGCCGTGAAATTCACAAGCCATAGGAACCACACCTTTAGCAATGTATACAGTGGTCAACAGCAGGTAATGATAATGATATAAAACAAAATAGACTGTGTATGTTGGCACTGCTGCCAATAAAGCAATCATTAAATGCATTCATACGCATCTACGTACGCTAGGTAAGCTCTTTGAGGGCTATTGCTATGAATTCGACATACCTGTCAGGATATTATAGCCCAGTTTCTATGGCCTGTATTCAAAGACGCTGAGAAAGGGTTCCTGTGGGTAAATTCAGACCTTTTCTCAATATAGAATTTGGGCAACATGCATTCTGAACAGCAAAATTTCACACTGCTTTCAATTTTCCTACACTAACTGCCACCTCAACAAATGCAGGATTAAGTATAATGGATTATAAGAAGTTAGAAAGGAAAGATGGAAGAAGAGAAGGAAGGTAGAAAAAAGGTGGGTATGGAGTACTTCAACATTTATGTAAAGAGTGGACCTAAAACTAACCTGAGGTTACCCTCAACTATTAGCATATGCTATAGAAACTTAAATGAAAAAATTTTTAAAACCTGCAAGGGAAACTCAAAGAGTCTTTGTTTTTTTTTACTTTACTGCATATACACGTCCATCTTAAATAGTCTATGTGCTTATATCCAATAAGAGAGCGTTGTTTTGCAAGGCTATTTGGGTTCTATCAGCATGTAAAGGTCGGACAACTCAACTTGAGCAGAGTTAGCCTTCAGGTGAATAATTGCTTCTTTCAGGTTGTGAGCATTTGAATTTTCCAGAAATGTTTCCCAAAAAATTAAAACTAAAAGAGTCCTAGGACAGCGTCCTTTAGAAGTTTTATAGTATCAAGGTTTTTGGAGGAAGAGTATCCTTGTCGATTATCAACACCATGATTCCAAGCAGGTCAGTTTATGCTGAGAATATTACATAACAGAACCCACTTCACCTCCAGTATACTGACAATGATCTTCCTTACTTCAACCTTGTGCTTCTTAGTAAAGTTGAAAATACTGAGCCAAGAACAGACAGTGACAATGCCAGAGACCCAGATGTACCTGTAGGTGCCTTCAGACAAAATCAGCCACCCAGGCTAAATAAAGTCCTGGTTCAAAACATCCCAACATGAATGAATCTCAAGAACCATATGCTGAGCAAGTGAAGCCAGATCAAAAGGGCACCTACTGTAGTATTCAACTGACATGAAATTCTAAACTGGGCAAAATTCATCTCGAAAGATAAAAAACAAATCAGTGGTTGCCTTGGGGTGGGAGATGGGGATACTTTTGCAAAAGCCTAGGAGGAAACTTTCTCGGGTTTTTGAATTGTTGTCTATCTTTATGGGGGTGGTAGTTATACAAATGTATACATTAATTAAAAGTCACTGAACCGTTAGCTACAAATGTCTGCATTTTGTTGTATGCAAATGATACCTTAGTAAGGTTGACTACAAAAGGAACCCAAAACAAAACAAAGCAGAAGAAAAACCTCTCAAGACCTCAAAGGAAATACACTGTTTTCTTCCAGGGTACCAGATTGGAAATAAGGCATTGGTCTGTTCTACCCTCAGATTATCCCTAGGATTATGTAGTCTATTTTAAAGCACTAGAGTCCCCTATCAGAAAAACTCACCCCATGTTTACTCACTTTGATTTCTTCTCTGCCTCTTCTCCCAACACAGTGAAGTCATTTACGGAAGAAAACCCAGCTTTTTCCAACTTTGCATCATCACATATTCTTTCCAAAGCTATTACTTATGGAATAAAATTTGGCTACACTTTGTAAAAATCTAGCTTTTTGAGCCTTACAAATCTTAGCGGTTAACCTACTGCCTCCATTGGAATTTGGGGAAAAAATTATTTTGCAAATGAATAGCTGAGATTTGACATTTTTGTTTTTTTGTGATTTTCTCTTCCCCTAAGAGAGAAGTGAGTAGGAATGAGAAACACATACATAAAGAAAAAAAAAATTATCTTGCTGCCTTTGCATGGTTATAATTTATAGGAGGCCCTCTTCAACAATAATCTATCATCAGAATCAATAAAATATAATCTCCATGAAGGCCAGGCCAGGATATTTGTCTCTTTTTCAGCAGATTGCAATACAAACCACATTCATGGATACGCTTCGTGATGATCTTTGTAATACTGTAACGGTTGACCATTTCCTCATGCCTTTTCACCTTAACTTAAACCTGCTTTTTCACTAATGACCTCACATTTCCTTCTCTGTCACTTGGTTGTCGGCCTCTTTTCCAACTCCAACTCCAACTCGCATTTCACTCTGGAACCAAAGGAAGACTCACACCTTCCTGCTTTTTAGTGATACCTCAAGGTCATTACCGTATTGCGATCACCCTGAAGAATAGCCAGACAATTGTTATTTCAGAGCCATCTGACAGTTTGTAGCTCTAAAAATTAACGAAGGACCGCATTTGTCAAAAATATCCTAGTTTAAGATTTTGGTAATACAGCAACAGTAATTCCGAAGTCATTTATGACAATCAGTGTGGGAAGCACCCTCCTTCGGGAAGATCCTTTGCCATACAATACTCTTTCCCTGTCAGGTGATAAGGAAGCATGGCTGTGCAAAGTAACCTTTTGTGGAAAGAAATACTTGGCTTCAAGAAGGCTTGAAGTTCATACATTTTTCTTGAATTAGATCCCCCATTAATTACTTTATCCACAAAGAGGTAATTATCAGAATTATGTAAGCGATTAAGGAGATGCTACTCCACATTCTTTCAGCTTGTTGACCTTTCTCACCTTATTTCATGTGGCTATCTGAAACATCAGTGATTTACATGTGTTTCTTTCTTTCTTTTTTTTTTAACAGATTTGTGTGTGTGTGTCCCCCCATGCTGAAAACATCATTAAAATAAAATCTCATGAATAGACTCTTAAGAAGCAGAGTCTACTTGAAGTCCTGGAAAATGTGAAAGCACTAATAATATTCATGGACAGCTCTACACTCTGAAAGTTACTGCAAATTTTGTTGATCTCTATTTTGTCTAGGAGTTTTTCAAATTTTCTACCATGATCATTTGTTAGTTTTATCATTACATAATAAAGGCATTACATCATACAATCTTTTGTTATCCATTGCAGTTTTAAAACTATTCCTTTCCTTGTCCTCAGCAGATATGTCATAGATTATTAGTACACAAGCAAACACTTTCAACGTAACAGTACTTTATAGTGAGAAGAACTATACTGAGCTATCTCTATCCTAAGACAATGCACTAGAAAAGCACTAGGAATTCTTAAGCACTAGGAATACAGAGACGATCAAGGGGCAAGTTCCTCGCCTTCGAGTATACATAATCATTATAGCAAATGCTTAAATAGCACTTAGTATATAACTCACCACAGCAGTCTTATTATACTCCTTTTTAATAGGTGGGCAGAGGAAGCCACAGGGAAGTCATAGGGTAAAGCCAGAATTTGAACCTACGTAGACTAGTACTCTCTCCACGGCTTTAACTACTACGTTAAAATATATATATATGAAAGTTATATATATATATATATATATATATATATATATATATATATATATAAAACTCCCAAGTATTCCAAAGTTACAAAACACTTATCTACCAAAACTCAGAAAGGAGCACACAAACTTGCATAGAAAATAAACATGTAAAAGTTCATAAATAAACCGCAATATAACCTGCTCCACATAATATACTGACTGCAGTGTCCTGGGCCTCTCCCATCCTTAGGTAGCCGGAAATTACAACAAAATAATACTTTTCACCTTTGGAAGCCACACCATCTCTCATACCACCCAACCAATTACTTGCTTAGAGAGAAGAGGAAATAAACCTGAATATCATAAATATATAAATATATAAATATATATATATATATATATATATATATATATATATATATATATATATATATAGCATTACTGATGTAGAATCATTGTTTAAAGACAATAACTTCAATAGCAGAGGGAACTTTACCATTGCAGGCTTCAGATTACCTATATATCATAAATATATAAATATATATATAATATATATATATATATATATATATATATATATATATATATAGCATTACTGATGTAGAAACATTGTTTAAAGACAATAACTTCAATAGCAGAGGGAACTTTACCATTGCAGGCTTCAGATTACCTCTATATTTCTCAGATTTCGTGCTAAATCATAAAATGCCATATTGTGTCTGAAGCTGTTTTTTCAATAGTCCATTTTCTTAAATGGACTAGCAAAGCAGTAAATACTGAGGAACATTTTGGCTCCCAAGTCCTAAAGCCATTCTGATTATGCCTGGGTGATCATGGGGACATCATTGGAACTACCAGAGGACTGGCTGAAATACCAGTGTTCTGGCCAGCTTATAAATTAGAAATTACACAGAATCCAATTTTAGTTTTTTGTTAAGTAATTCCTATGAGGCTTTTGGGCTGTCAGTGTAACGTCCTTTGATGTGTAATCTTTATCGATTAGATAGGGAACAATGCCAATCCCCGGCATAAATACTTTCACAATCTGACACTGAAAACCCACTGTAGGGCATAGGACCCGCAAATAGGATATGAATCACACACATCCACTCATTCAGACAATCCACAAATATTCATTTTTAAGTCTACTATATGCCAATAATGTACCGGGCTCTACGATGCTAAACCATGCTAAATGCTGAAACAGACATACTCAGTTCTGGCCCTCCTGGAACTTCTTACCTACAGAAGTGCCTTCATTGTAAATGGTCAGGTCTCAGCCAATGCTATTGTCAGAAGGTGACCAAATGATAGAGCTTGCTTTCTAAACAAGCTCCACACTCTTTGCTTTCAACATTTTTGCTTTCCTTCAAGGCACATAATCCAGTGGTCAATTTCTCCCAGTTAGGGAGGTTTGGGGAAAATTTACCCAGTGAACAATTCCTTGTGGCCTCACCCTTTCCTCACGCTCTCCTCTGTGCTCTTGAGCTAAAGAGACCTGGATTAAAGTCACTTGCTCTAACCTTATTATTTTAAAATACGGCTGCTCCTGCTTAGAGGATTTCCACTGGACCAACACGGTAGCAAAGCAGCACTGAATCAGAAGCAGGTAAATTTCAAAATGACAGCTCTAAAAATATCCACTTTCCTTTTGTTCTCCTCCTATCCCTTCGCTCTGAACACCTTTGCCCTGAGGCTTTGCCTTTACCCTTCTCTGATTACTGCTCCAAAAGGCTTTCCAAGAGCGGGGGAGTATTTATGGTTTCATTTGCTCCCAAGTCCTTGGTGGAAAAGGATGCTTGCTTCCTGATTCTTACTAATTGTGGAATTCACATCATTAACACAAAAATCATCATTTACAAAAAAAAAATTTCCTCAGCTTCCTATTTCTTCTGGGCCAACACTGAAAGAATATTTTCAAAGAAACAATATCCTCTCTCCTTTGCTCTTCTGAGTTTCACGTTCTTACCTCTAGTCTCATTTTCAACCCTTATTACGGGATGCATCACAAAAATAGAAAGTTCTTTGTGCTTTCCCTGTACCAGCCAATTATTCTAATTTGTTCTGTCTCTAACGAACAGAATGCAAAATCAACACAAAGCCTGATTATGCGACCTCTTCCAAGGGAAAGGTCTGAGAGTTGTCTATTTACTAATGAAGCTCAGTGTGTATTAAGGGTTGACTGAAGCAATCATCAGGAATTTTCATCCCTTAAATTAGTGTTTTCCACCAGATGCACACCTTTCATTTAGGATAATATAACTTTTAAGTTCAGGAGACAGCTGGAGAAAAGAAAAGAACAAAAGGTAACCAACACAACATTTTAAGTGATAACACAGTAACAGCTATCAACCTTCCCTGAGGAATTCAGCCTATTTTATGGACACAATTTAGTACAAACTCATAAGAAAGCTAACAAAACCCAAAACCGCTTCACAATAGCGTAGAGAGGTAAAGGTCAAAAATTATTACTGCCAGGCCCAGCAGACAATGGCACCTACGGCAAAGAGCACAGGACAGGAAAACCTGGAAGCCTGTGTTCCAGTTTCGGTTATTCCTGTAAGCATTAGTATGATCTGAGTGAACTCAGCCTGCCCTGCTCTTTCCGTTTATAAAAACCTACATCGTCCTCTCAGTAGAATGAAATGCCACATCTGAAAAGCTGCAGACCTCTTTAGGAAAGAAACAAAACCCATGCTTTCCAACCAAAATGGAATAACTCAGTCAATGGAGACTTAATAAAAATCTGCCATAAAGCAATTGTTTACTTGAAGTCTATCTTTTGTGGTATATTTATTGGGGTAAGGAGTGTAAGGAAATCATAATTAGAGTTACCATTTATTCCAGAAATCAAGGTCATTAAGTTCAGATTCCAACTTTGACCTTGACCCAGGCTTACAGAGATGTAAGATGTCCCAATACCTCATATCCAACATACATGGGAGAATCAAGGTATGCAGACAGATCCTCTTATAAATATCCCATATGTAGTGGTTTTAATACAGGGTCTCAGATTCGTTGCCGTTCTTCGCATCCAGATGTGGGCATTTTTCCCTTGAATTTGGGCAGGCTTTCCATGCCTTCAAACAATAGAGCAGGGGTCAGTAAATTATGGCTGGTGGGCCAAATCTAGGCCTCTACCGGCTTTTATAAATGAAGCTTTATTGGAACACAGCCATGTTCCTTAGTATATGTATTGTTTGTGTCTGTTTTCACATCACAGCAGCAGAGCTAAGTAGTTGCAAAAGAGACTGTATGGCTTGTAAAGCCTAAAATATTGACTGTCTGACACTTTATGGAAAAAGATCTCCAACGCCTGCAATAGTATATAATGAAAGTGATGCTATGTAACATCTAAGACTAGGTCATAAAAGGTCATGCATGATTTTGCATGATTCTTGTGGAATGCTTGAACCCTGGACTCTCATTCTTGGGATACTCTATCTTGAATCTTAACTACCCCGTTATGAGACGTCCAAGCCACATGGGCAGCCATCTATAGGCACTCCAGTCAACAGTCCTTGTTGGGCCCAGTCTTCAAGTCATCCCATCTCAAGGGCCAGACGTGTGAATTAAAATTATCTAGATGATTCCAGCCCCAGCCATTTGAATCCTCATGAGCTGAGGTTTCAGACATCAGTCATGGAGTAGAGACAAGCCATCTCCTCTGTGTATTGTTTGAATTGCTGACCCACAGAATCTGGGCACATATTAAAATTTTTGTATATTTCACCACTAAGTTTGGACTTCTTTATTATGTAGCAATAGATGACTATAGCACTGTGTCTGTACACAGGAGATCTGCATTTCACAGAGCACATATTTAGATGTGAATGTTGACTGCTCAATTTCTAAGAAGAACGTATACACACATATAGGTACAAAATGTTTATGTATATGTAAATATTAGACCTATATAAACTAATCTATATTATCCATAAAATGAGGGGCCCTTGATAATGGCTAACATTTTTTTTCGGTATTTATTGTGTTCCAAGAACTGATAAATTCTTGCATTGTATGAATTTTCTCTTTTAACCCTCCTAGCAACTCCCTGAGAGAAGTAATGTTATCTGTATTTTATAGATGAGAAAACTGAGGCAAAAACAAACAGATAACACACTCAAGAGTACTCAACAAGTAAATTTTAGAGTCAAGATTTGAACCCAAGTTCTCAAGTTTTAGATCCCTTACTCATAGTCAGCAAGCTATATACTGAGGAAGGGGATGAAAGCTGAAGCCATTACCTCATGCTCAAGAGGTTAGACAGAAACTTAGCAGGTATGGTTGAAAGAAGACAGGACTTGGAGTCGTAAGCCCAGAGCCTGAGTTATGAAATGAATTCTCCTCTCATCTAGATATAGGTTTGTTTTTAGAAAATGAAGAAGAGCACTGCATATTCTGATTGTTAATTTCTGTACTTAATGATTACCAAAGAATGGAATTTTACCAGGGAGTTATTTTGCAATGACATAAATTATTGATTCAAAATCAAACCTTTATTATAAATTATTGATTCAAAATCAAATCTTTATTAAGTCTCCATCGCATCAGAAGTCTCTCCCACTCTTCATTTCTTTTTAAACCCTTTTCTGTCTACTCTTGGCCAAAGCTTGAAGCCTAATTTAACATTTGGAAATAAAATAATGAAATAGTCATCACACAGCAATTCCAATGCCTACTGAAATGGAAGGTCTAAATAATTTTTCAGATAATTTAGGAAATTAAAAATATTTACATCATAGATGCAAAGACAGAAGTTACTTGTGTAATAAAATAAATGGTGAGACAAAAAGCTTCTGGTCAAGTAGATTTGTTTAAATATGAACACTAATCTGAGTTCTACCTCTGTGCTAAAACCCAGTGACAGGTTGCATACAGCTTCTAAAGGGATAGTTCAGTGCACTGGGTCAAATTCATGCCATAAAATGTGGTATTAGTAGTAGTACCAGAAGACAGAGTGTGACTGTCTTCTTTGGGACATAGATGAAGACGCCAAGATAGACAATATCAAGGACAAATTATGTAGAATAAGATATTATCTCAGTCCGTGGAACATGTCATCCAGGATAGAACAAGAAATAGATTTATTATCAAGTATATGAAGCCAGAGACAGTAAGCAATGAGTGGTAGTTGGTTAAAATAGACAGGTTTTAGAAGTAGAGGCACAGATGTAGAAAACAAACTTAGGGTTACCAGGGGATTGTGGCAGGGAGGCTAAATTGGGAGATTGGGACTGAAATATACACACTACTATACATAAAATAGATAACTAATAAGAACCTGCTCTTCTTATTAGCACAGGGAACTCCACTCAATACTCTGTAGTGGCCTATTTGGAAAAGACTCTAAAAAAAAATAAAAGTGGATATATGTATATGTATAACTGATTCATTTTGCTGTACACCTGAAACTAACACAACACTGTAAATCAACTATACTCCAATAAAAAATTTTTTAAAAATAGGTTTTAAGAACCATTGTCAGGGAGCAGTGTGGATTGGAAAGACCTGGCAAGAAATATTTCTGCATCCTTAGACAATGCTCCCCAAGTTGGCTATGGCAAGGGTGAGCATTTAAGAGATCTTTGACCTAAGGAGGACATGAGATGAACAATCTAACCCAATGCGCATGAATTATTCTCCTCGGTGCTATCAGAAATCAGATGGCATCCTAGAGCAAGGGTCAGCAGATCTCGTCTGTAAAGGGTCAGATAGTAAACATTTTGGATTTTGTGTACCGTATGTCTCTGCTGCAACTGCCCATCTGCTGCTGTAGCACAGAAACAGCCATGCACAATACGTTAATGAATGGGTGCGGCTGTGTTCAAGCAAAACGTTATGTACAAAACCAGGAGTCAAGCGAGATCTGATCAGTGGGCCAGAGTTTGCGAACCCCAGTTCTGGGTCAGTGTTCACAGCTGAATGTCATGAGGCCTTAAGTTCCAGTTCTCACTGTACTACTTTCTACCTGGGTGAACTTGGGTTCATCCCTTTTATTTATATGGGCCACTATATTAGTCAAGGTTCTCCAGAAAAACAGAACCAATAGCATGTGTATACAATGTGCCCATATATGTTGATAGATATAGATCTAGATATCAATATTGATACCTAGATCTATATCCATATCTATATAAAGATAGAGAAAGAGAGAGAGAGATTTTAAACAATTGGTTCACACAATAATAGAGGCTTGGTAAATTCAAAATCTGCAGGTTAGGCTGTCTAGAGACTCTAGAAAGAGTTGCAGTTCAATTTCTATGTCTTCTGGCAGAATTCCTTTTTGCAACAGGGAGGTCAGTCTTTGTTTTATTAAGAGCTTCAACTGATTGGATGAGGCCCACCCACATTATGGAGGATAATCTGCTTTACTCAGAGTCCACCACCAATTTAAATATGAATTTCATCCAAAAACACCATCACAGGGACTACCCTGGTGGCAGAGTGGTTAAGAATCCGCCTGCCAATGCAGGGGACACGGGTTCGAGCCCTGGTCCGGGAAGATCCCACATGCCGTGGAGCAACTAAGCCCGTGCGCCACAACTACTGAGCCTGCACTCTAGAGCCCACGGGCCACAACTACTGAGCCCGTGTGCCGCAACTACTAAAGCCCGTGCACCTAGAGCCCATGCTTTGCAACGAGAAGCCACCGCAATGAGAAGCCCGTGTACCGCAACGAAGGGTAGCCCCCGCTCGCCGCAACTAGAGAAAGCCTGGGCACAGCAACGAAGACCCAACAGGGCCAAAAATAAAAATAAATAAAATAAATAAATTTATTTAAAAAAAAAAAAAAAAGCCCTTGAGTTTTCCCCCACGGAATTATTCACTTTATTCTTTCCATTTGCCAACACAGGTTAGAGGAGGTCTTCCTTCATTAGATCACTGGACAACTTCTTTAAATTTGGGGCATGGGCTCAGTGCAGAGCAGCACATATTAGGAATAAAGACATGTAAGGGGATCCTGTAAGAATACAAGAAAGGCATCAAGAGTCATTTTCCTTTGAGAGTTTTTCTCTGCTCAAACTTTAAAAGGGTGTGTATTTTATTGTAATAAGAGAAATGGTTCCCAAACAATTTTACGTTGCTTCTTGAGAAATTCAGAGATGCAGCTACCCTTCTTCTATCAGAGGGAGGCATTTCTTCTCAGAGGCTAAATTTAGACAAGAGACATAAATTTTGGACCTGAGCAAGATAATAAGTATAATGTCCCTAGCCATTAGGGACATTAAAAGCCATCTAAGATATTTCAAACAAATATTTGTAGATTACTTTGGTGCATAGAAGCAATACATACAAGCAAAATTAACAGTAGGGTTAGAAGACACAAAAAGATACAATAAAAGAATAGAAGATGGAAGCTGGAGAGGACAGTGAATGACGGGTACACAGCCTCAGAAGTACAAACATAAAAGCAGTTTCTTCATACCTTAAACCACTTAAAGCCCAAATGACTGGTCTCATGCAATAGTTCACTCAACAGCGTCAGATAGGCAGTGGGTAGCAGAATGGAGGAAAAAAGATAAACAGGAAAGAGAGAAAGAAAAAGGCATGCAATTAAAAGCAAATTATTTACAGCCACTTCAAAAGGTATTTGTTTCAGTTTCTTACAAAGCTCAATACAACCTAGCAATCGCACTCCCAGACATTTACCTAAATGAGTTGAAAACTGATGCCCATACAGAAACCTGCAAATGAATGTTTACAGCAGCTTTACTGACAACTGCCAAAAACTGGAAGCAACCAAGGTGTTATTCAATAGGTAATGCAATAAACAAACCATGGTATGTCCATTCAGTGGAATATTTTCAGAGATAAAACAAGATAAACTCTCAGGCCACAAAAAGACATGGGATTACCTTAAACACAGAGGCTAAAGGAAAGAAGCCAGTCTGAAAAGGCTACAGGAAAAAGATCAGGGAATGGGGAGATGGGGGAGGGATGAAAAGGAGGAGCATGGGGAATTTTCAGGAACTGAAACTATTTTGTATGATACTGTAATGGTAGATCCATGCCATCATACATTTGGCAAAACCCATAATATGTATAACATGAGAGTGATCCAAACTGTAAACTATGGACTAGTTAATAATGTGTCAATACTGGCCCATCAATTTTAACAACTGTATCACACCAATGCAAGACGTTAACAACAAGGGAACTTGAGGTCTAGGAAGGCGTATACGGGAACTCTCTGTACTTTCCGCTCAACTTTTCTGTGAACTAAAAAACTGATCTAAAAATAGCCTATTAAGATAGCCTCATCCACCAGAGGGCAAACAGCAGAAGCAAGAAGAACTACAATCCTGCAGCCTGTGGAACAAAAACCACATTCACAGAAAGACAGACAAGATGAAAAGGCAGAGGGCTATATACCAGATGAAGGAACAAGATAAAACCCCAGAAAAACAACTCAATGAAGTGGAGATAGGCAACCTTCCAGAAAAAGAATTCAGAATAATGATAGTGAAGATGATCCACGACCTCGGAAAAGGAATGGAGGCAAAGATCGAGAAGGTGCAAGAAACGTTTAACAAAGACCTAGAAGAATTAAAGAACAAACAAACAGAGATGAACAGTACAATAACTGAAATGAAAACTACGCTAGAAGGAATCAATAACAGAATAACTGAGGCAGAAGAATGGATAAGTGACCTGGAAGACGGAATGGTGGAATTCACTGCTGCGGAACAGACTAAAGAAAAAAAAATGAAAAGAAATGAAGATAGCCTAAGAGACCTCTGGGACAACATTAAATGCAACAACATTCGCATTATAGGGGTCCCAGAAGGAGAAGAGAGAGAGAAAGGACCAGAGAAAATATTTGAACAGATTATAGTCGAAAACTTCCCTAACGTGGAAAAGGAAATAGCCGCCCAAGTCCAGGAAGAACAGAGAGTCCCATACAGGATAAACCCAAGGAGAAACACGCCGAGACACATAGTAATCAAGTTGGCAAAAATCAAAGACAAAGAAAAAATTATTGAAAGCAGCAAGGGAAAAACGACAAATAACATACAAGGGAACTCCCATAAGGTTAACAGCTGATTTCTCAGCAGAAACTCTACAAGCCAGAAGGGAGTGGCATGATATACTTAAAGTGATGAAAGGGAAGAACCTACAACCAAGATTACTCTACCCGGCAAGGATCTCATTCAGATTTGATGGAGAAATCAAAAGCTTTACAGACAAGCAAAAGCTAAGAGAATTCAGCACCACCAAACCAGCTCTACAACAAATGCTAAAGGAACTTCTCTAAGTGGGAAACACAAGAGAAGAAAAGGACCTACAAAAACAAACCCAAAACAATTAAGAAAATGGTCATAGGAACATACATATCGATCATTACCTTAAACGTGAACGGATTAAATGCTCCAACCAAAAGACACAGGCTTGCTGAATGGATACAAAAACAAGACCCATATATATGCTGTCTACAAGAGACCCACTTCAGACCTAGGGACACATACAGACTGAAAGTGAGGGGATGGAAAAAGATATTCCATGCAAATGGAAATCAAAAGAAAGCTGGAGTAGCTATACTCATATCAGATAAAATAGACTTTTAAATAAAGAATGTTACAAGAGACAAGGAAGGACACTACCTAATGACCAAGGGATCAATCCAAGAAGAAGATATAACAATTATAAATACATATGCACCCAACATAGGAGCACCTCAATACATAAGGCAACTGCTAACAGCTATAAAAGAGGAAATCGACAGTAACACAATAATAGTGGGGGACTTTAACACCTCACTTACACCAATGGACAGATCATCCCAAATGAAAATAAATAAGGAAACAGAAGCTTTAAATGACACAATAGACCAGATAGATTTAATTGATATTTATAGGACATTCCATCCAAAAACAGCAGATCACACTTTCTTCTCAAGTGCGTACGGAACGTTCTCCAGGATAGATCACATCTTGGGTCACAATCAAGCCTCAGTAAATTTAAGAAAATTGAAATCATATCAAGCATCTTTTCTGACCACAACGCTATGAGATTAGAAATGAATTACTGGGAAAAAAACGTAAAAAAGACAAACACATGGAGGCTAAACAATACGTTACTAAATAACCAAGAGATCACTGAAGAAATCAAACAGGAAATCAAAAAATACCTAGAGACAAATGACAATGAAAACACGACGACCCAAAACCTATGGGATGCAGCAAAAGCAGTTCTAAGAGGGAAGTTTATAGCTATACAAGCCTACCTAAAGAAACAAGAAAAATCTCAAGTAAACAATCTAACCTTACACCTAAAGAAACTAGAGAAAGAAGAACAAACAAAACCCAAAGTTAGCAGAAGGAAAGAAATCATAAAGATCAGAGCAGAAATAAATGAAATAGAAACAAAGAAAACAATAGCAAAGATCAATAAAACTAAAAGTTGGTTCTTTGAGAAGATAAACAAAATTGATAAGCCATTAGCCAGACTCATCAAGAAAAAGAGGGAGAGGACTCAAATCAATAAAATCAGAAATGAAAAAGGAGAAGTTACAACAGACACCGCAGAAATACAAAGCATCCTAAGAGACTACTACAAGCAACTTTATGCCAATAAAATGGACAACCTGGAAGAAATGGACAAATTCTTAGAAAGGTATAACCTTCCAAGACTGAATCAGGAAGAAACAGAAAATATGAACAGAACAATCACAAGTAATGAAATTGAAACTGTGATTAAAAATCTTCCCACAAACAAAAGTCCAGGACCAGATGGCTTCACAGGTGAATTCTATCAAACATTTAGAGAAGAGCTAACACCCAGCCTTCTCAAACTCTTCCAAAAAATTGCAGAGGAAGGAACACTCCCAAACTCATTCTATGAGGCCACCATCACCCTGATACCAAAACCAGACAAAGACACTACAAAAAAAGAAAATTACAGACCAATATCACTGATGAATATAGATGCAAAAATCCTCAACAAAATACTAGCAAACAGAATCCAACAACACATTAAAAGGATCATACACCACGATCAAGTGGGATTTATCCCAGGGATGCAAGGATTCTTCAATATACGCAAATCAATCAATGTGATACACCATATTAACAAATTGAAGAATAAAAACCATATGATCATCTCAATAGATGCAGAAAAAGCTTTTGACAAAATTCAACACCCATTCCTGATAAAAACTCTCCAGAAAGTGGGCATAGAGGGAACCTACCTCAACATAATAAAGGCCATATATGACAAACCCACAGCAAACATCATTCTCAATGGTGAAAAACTGAAAGCATTTCCTCTAAGATCAGGAACGAGACAAGGATGTCCACTCTCACCACTATTATTCAACATAGTTCTGGAAGTCCTAGCCACGGCAATCAGAGAAGAAACAGAAATAAAAGGAATACAAATTGGAAAAGAAGAAGTAAAACTGTCACTGTTTGCGGATGACATGATACTATACATAGAGAATCCTAAAACTACCACCAGAAAACTGCTAGAGCTAATTAATGAATATGGTAAACTTGCAGGATACAAAATTAATGCACAGAAATCTCTTGCATTCCTATACACTAATGATGAAAAATCTGAAAGAGAAATTATGGAAACACTCCCATTTACCATTGCAACAAAAAGAATGAAATACCTAGGAATAAACCTACCTAGGGAGACAAAAGACCTGTATGCAGAAAACTATAAGACACTGATGAAAGAAATTAAAGATGATACCAACAGATGGAGAGATATACCATGTTCTTGGATTGGAAGAATCAACATTGTGAAAATGACTATACTACCCAAAGCAATCTACAGATTCAATGCAATCCCTATCAAATTACCAATGGCATTTTTTACAGAGCTAGAACAAATCATCTTAAAATTTGTATGGAGACACAAAAGACCCCGAATAGCCAAAGCAGTCTTGAGGCAAAAAAATGGAGCTGGAGGAATCAGACTCCCTGACTTTAGACTATACTACAAAGCTACAGTAATCAAGACAATATGGTACTGGCACAAAAACAGAAACATAGATCAATGGAACAAGATAGAAAGCCCAGAGATTAACCCACGCACCTATGGTCAACTAATCTATGACAAAGGAGGCAAAGATATACAATGGAGAAAAGACAGTCTCTTCAATAAGTGGTGCTGGGAAAACTGGACAGCTACATGTAAAAGAATGAAATTAGAATACTCCCTAACACCATACACAAAAATAAACTCAAAATGGATTAGAGACCTAAATATAAGACTGGACACTATAAAACCCTTAGAGGAAAACATAGGAAGAACAGTCTTTGACATAAATCACAGCAAGATCTTTTTTGATCCACCTCCTAGAGGAATGGAAATAAAAACAAAAATAAACAAGTGGGACCTAATGAAACTTCAAAGCTTTTGCACAGCAAAGGAAACCATAAACAAGACGAAAAGACAACCCTCAGAATGGGAGAAAATATTTGCAAATGAATCAACGGACAAAGGATTAATCTCCAAAATATATAAACAGCTCATTCCGCTCAATATCAAAGAAACAAACACCCCAATCCAAAAATGGGCAGAAGACCTAAATAGACATTTCTCCAAAGAAGACATACAGACGGCCACGAAGCACATGAAAAGATGCTCAACATCACTAATTATTAGAGAAATGCAAATCAAAACTACAATGAGGTATCACCTCACTCCTGTTAGAATGGGCATCATCAGAAAATCTACAAACAACAAATGCTGGAGAGGGTGTGGAGAAAAGGGAACCCTCTTGCACTGTTGGTGGGAATGTAAACTGATACAGCCACTATGGAGAACAATATGGAGGTTCCTTAAAAAACTAAAAATAGAATTACCATATGATCCAGCAATCCCACTACTGGGCATATACCCAGAGAAAACCGTAATTCAAAAAGACACATGCACCCGAATGTTCATTGCAGCACTATTTACAATAGCCAGGTCATGGAAGCAACCTAAATGCCCATCAACAGACGAATGGATAAAGAAGTTGTGGTACATATATACAATGGAATATTACTCAGCCATAAAAAGGAACGAAATTGAGTCATTTGTTGAGACGTGGATGGATCTAGAGACTGTCATACAGAGTGAAGTAAGTCAGAAAGAGAAAAACAAATATCGTATATTAATGCATGTATGTGGAACCTAGAAAAATGGTACAGATGAGCCAGTTTGCAGGGCAGAAATTGAGACACAGATGTAGAGAATGGACATATGGACACCAAGGGGGGAAAACTGCGGTGGGGTGGGGATGGTGGTGTGCTGAATTGGGCGATTGGGATTGACATGTATACACTGATGTGTATAAAACTGATGCCTAATAAGAACCTGCAGTATAAAAAAACAAACAAAACAACTAATACTAAACTTTCATTGGGTTATTTGTATGGAAATATGTTAATATAAATGTTTCAGACATTACATGAAATTTCTAAAAATCTTATATTTGTATTTGTATGGAAATATGTATGGAAATATGTTAATATAAATGTTTCAGACATTACATGAAACTTCTAAAAATCTTATATGTTCTGGTATAATGTTATAAGTAATAATCTTAGTTATTACTTTAAAATGTATATCTCAGAAATAACTAATTTTCTTGTCAACTGCATTATTATGAACTTTCATCAAATCTTTAACCGTGGTCATTTTTAAGTCTTTTGTCATTTACAGACAGTTCTGGGTGTACTCTGATGATTTTGCAAATATGTTCCTATAAAAGGGTTTCATCTTCAAGAAATTCATGGAAAAGACTCTGACAAGTACAGGTTTCTGGTAACTGACTGTACTGCTGAACTGAATGAATAAGCATTTTCAGAACTCTAATGAAAAACTGATGAACTCATAAAAGTGCTAACAAAAGATCAAGATGAAAAAAAAGAAATTAATTACATGGGACTGAGTGAACTGATGAGGATGAGTATAATTTTTGTGACTTTCTGTCTGAATTAAAAAAAAAAAATCCCACAAGGACTCAGAGGAAAAGAATATACAAATCAATTTTCACTGCAAAGTAAAGGAGCTGTTACAGTGGAGGATTACTGGACTGAATGTCAATATTATGACATAGTATGAGTGTGTTTCATGTTTGGTAATTGCAATCATTGTTGCTTTTGTTGTGGTCATCCATGTACAATGCTTGGTGTCAGTCTATTTATCTCTTGTAAAAATAAAATACAGTGTGTGTGTGTGGAAAAAAAAATAGACTTTTAAATAAAGAATGTTACAAGAGACAAGGAAGGACACTACCTAATGACCAAGGGATCAATCCAAGAAGAAGATATAACAATTATAAATACATACGCACCCAACATAGGAGCACCTCAATACATAAGGCAACTGCTAACAGCTATAAAAGAGGAAATCGACAGTAACACAATAATAGTGGGGGACTTTAACACCTCACTTACACCAATGGACAGATCATCCCAAATGAAAATAAATAAGGAAACAGAAGCTTTAAATGACACAATAGACCAGATAGATTTAATTGATATTTATAGGACATTCCATCCAAAAACAGCAGATCACACTTTCTTCTCAAGTGCGTACGGAACGTTCTCCAGGATAGATCACATCTTGGGTCACAAATCAAGCCTCAGTAAATTTAAGAAAATTGAAATCATATCAAGCATCTTTTCTGACCACAACGCTATGAGATTAGAAATGAATTACAGGGGAAAAACCGTAAAACACACAAACACATGGAGGCTAAACAATACGTCACTAAATAACCAAGAGATCGCTGAAGAAATCGAAGAGGAAATCAAAAAATACCTAGAGACAAATGACAATGAAAACACGACGACCCAAAACCTATGGGATGCAGCAAAAGCAGTTCTAAGAGGGAAGTTTATAGCAATACAATCCTACCTCAAGAAACAAGAAACATCTCAAATAAACAACCCAACCTTCTACCTAAAGCAATTAGAAAAAGAAGAACAAAAAAACCCCAAAGTTAGCAGAAGGAAAGAAGTCATAAAGATCAGATCAGAAATAAATGAAAAAGAAGTGAAGGAAATGATAGCAAAGATCAATAAAACTAAAAGCTGGTTCGTTGAGAGGATAAACAAAATTGATAAACCATTAGCTGGACTCATCAAGAATAAAAGGAAGGGGCTTCCCTGGTGGCGCAGTGGTTGAGAGTCTGCCTGCTAATGCAGGGGACGCGGGTTCGAGCCCTGGTCTGGGAAGATCCCACATGCCGCGGAGCGGCTAGGCCCGTGAGCCACAGCTGCTGAGCCTGCGCGTCTGGAGCCTGTGCCCCGCAACGGGAGGGGCCGCGATAGTGAAAGGCCCGCGCACCGCGATGAAGAGCGGTCCCCGTACCGCGATGAAGAGTGGCCCCCACTTGCCGTAACCAGAGAAAGCCCTCGCACAAACTGAAGACCCAACACAGCCAAAAATAAATAAATAAATAAATAAAGTAGCTATAAAAAAAATGCAAAAGCCAATCAATTCACTCTTTAAAAAAAAAAAAAAAAAAAAAAAAAAAAAAAAAGAATAAAAGGAAGAAGACTCAGATCAATAGAATTAGAAATGAAAAAGAAGTAACAACTGACACTGCAGAAATACAAAGGATCATGAGAGATTACTACAAGCAACCATACGCCAATAAAATGGGCAACCTGGAAGAAATGGACAAATCCACAATCAACACTGTGAAAATGACTCTACTACCCAAAGCAATCTACAGATTCAGTGCAATCCCTATCAAACTACCGATGGCATTTTTCACAGAACTAAAACAAAAAATTTCACAATTTGCATGGAAGCACAAAAGACCCCGAATAGCCAAAGCAATCTTGAGAAAGAAAAGTGGAGTTGGAGGAATCAGGCTCCCTGACTTCAGTCTATACTACAAAGCTACAGTAATCAAGACAGTATGGTACTGGCACAAAAACAGAAATATAGATCAGTGGAACAGGATAGAAAGCCCAGAGATAAACCCACGCACATATGGTCACCTTATCTTTGATAAAAGAGGCAAGAATATACACTGGAGAAAAGACAGCCTCTTCAATAAGTGGTGCTGGGAAAACTGGACAGGTACATGTAAAAGAATGAAATCAGAACACTCCCTAATACCATACACAAAAATAAACTCAAAATGGACTAAAGACCTAAATGTAAGGCAAGACACTATAAAACTCTTAGAGGAAAACAGAGGCAGAACACTCTATGACATAAATCACAGCAAGATCCTTTTTGACCCACCTCCTAGAGAAATGGAAATAAAAACAAAAATAAACAAATGGGACCTAATGAAACTTCAAAGCTTTTGCACAGCAAAGGAAACCATAAGCAAGATGAAAAGACAACCCTCAGAATGGGAGAAAATATTTGCAAATGAAGCAACTGACAAAGGATTAATCTCCAAAATATACAAGCAGCTCATACAGCTCAATATCAAAAAACAAACCACCCAATCAAAAAATGGGCAGAAGATCTAAATAGACATTTCTCCAAAGAAGACATATAGATGGCCAAAAGGCACATGAAAAGATGCTCAACACTGCTAATTATTAGAGAAATGCAAAGCAAAACAACAATGAGATATCACCTCACATCAGTAAGAATGGCCATCATCAAAAAAGTCTACAAACAATAAATGCTGGAGAGGGCATGGAGAAGAGGGAACCTTCTTACACTGATGGTGGGAATGTAAACTGGTGCACCCACTATGGAGAACAGTACGGAGGTTCCTGAAGAAACTAAAAATAGAGTTACCATATGATCCAGCAATCCCACTCCTGGGCATATATCCAGAGAAAAACATAATTCAAAAAGATACATGCAACCCAGTGTTCACTGCAGCTCTATTACAATAGCCAAGACATGGAAGTAACCTAAATGTCCATCAATAGATGAATGGATAAAGAAGATATGTTTTATATATTTATACATATATATGTACACACACACACACACACACACACACACACACACACACACTGGAATATTATTCAGCCATAAAAAGGAATGAAATAATGCCATTTGCAGCAACATGCATGGACCTAGAGATTATCATACTACGTGAAGTAATCCAGACAGAGAAAGACAAATATCATGATATCGCTTATATGTGGAACCTAAAGAAAAGATACAAATGAACTTATATACAAAACAGAAATAGACCCACAGACATAGAAAACAAACTTATGGTTACCAAAGGAGCAAAGAGTGTGGAGGAGGGATACATTAGGAGTTTGGGATCAGCCACCACTCTCAACAGCATGTTTGGATAGACGATTAGGCCTGAAGTGCTTAATTTGTTAAAAGAAAGGTATTAAACAACCATTTTATTAAGATATGAAAATGAGAGACAACAACAAGGAGAAATATAAGTGCAAATTAAAGCAAAGACTACTTTAAAAACTTTTAAGTCAGTAAATCTGCATGACAAAAAACTCGTAGAAAATCTAAGAACAGCATGATGCTGTAGTAGTATCTCCTGAGCAAATGAGGAAGGTGATTTAAGAGACAGGTCACCTGTCAGAGCCAGGTTTTAACACCTTATTTCTAGAACTTTTATTTAATGTTTATTCATCAAATTTCTATACCACTTATAAATTCTCTGAATACTTTAATGACTCATCCCATGCCTTAGTGTGTGAGTGTTTGAGCTTACCAAAAACAGTCTTGCAAATCACAGTATTTTTCTGAAATGTAATCTCTAACCTGGGTTGGCAAGGGAAGTCCATAAGAAAGTTTAGTACTGTGGTTCCAAAAATAATAACAATAATAAAACAAAAAAAAAATCACACGCAATTCCCTTTTAATGGTTTAAAGTCAAGCATTCTTTAAAATATTCTTTCATATCTTTTCAAAGTCCTAACAATAAAGGAAAATTCCTTTACAAATCCACCACTGTTTTGCTATAGACACTTGAACTGAGTGGGAAAGATGTGACAAGTCAAGTCAAGATATTGGTACACAGAGAAAACGAAACATACTCCTACACCGTTGCTTTAGCAGGGCCTGTCTGTGCTTAGGAGTATCACATCGATACCTTGTATTCCCGAATATTATACCCATCCTTCCTCTATGTTCTTATCATCAGGGATAAAACCTTGTCTTCAACTGCTTCTACTAACCTGCTCGTAAGAAGCAAACTTTCTCATCACGATACTCAGAACCCTAAATTCTCCCCGTTCTCCCTGCGTATCAACCTATTTCTGGCTCCAGTATCTGTCACTTCCGAGAGCACATCACCTGCAATTCTTTTCTGAAAGATCAGGCTCTCTTAACCTCCCACTGTGTCCTAATAATCCATAAGCACAGGGGACACCCCGATATTTGTTTCCTCAACTCCTGGGCTGCCGTCATGATATCAAAACAATCATGCCCCATGAAAATTCATGCTGAGGTGTCATGGCAAGATCCTCTGCTACTTTGTAATTCTCATATTCAACATGTATTGATAGTTCAAAGTAGCAGAAAAGAAGAGGGGATGTTAGCTTCAAGCACTGGCTGGGCTCAGAAAGACTGTTTACTTTAGGTCAGAGAGAGTGCGTATTTACTGCAGACAAGAAGGAACTAACAGAAAGTGAGCAAAGATTATGTGAAAGAAAATTAATGGAGACAGATTGCAGAGGAGGGAACCAGAGCTTAAATCTGTGATAGAAATAAGAAGCGAGCTTGGTGAAGGAGAGACAGTATCTCCTCTGAGTCAGAAGAGACGACGACAAGAACACAGGTAACTGCTGAGGTGATGAAGGTAACTGAGGGGTCCCAGCATAGACTTGGTTTCAGTAAAATGAGAGCAGGACAATTACACAGGGGTGGGGATTGGAGTGATGGAGAAAGTACTAAGGGACTTAAAAAAGAGACATACTTGTTCTGAAGAGAAGGAAACCAGAACTTTTCAAAGTCACAGAGGAGAAAAAGCAGCAGCTGTATTCTGCACAGCAGATATCTACAGCCTTCACAACAGACTATCTCAAGGAAGCTGCAAGATGCCTGGAAAGTACGAAAATGATGTCAAGAATGGTTCTGCTAAAAGTGACAATTTTGTCAAAACTGACTGGAGAGTGTCTGCATTATATTGTTATTTCCATGGAAGTTTCTGGACTGTTTCCAAATTAATTCCTTAGAAGGGATTGTTTCTGGCACACTGTTACTTCTGATGCCCTTACATTTGTCAAAAAGAAAATGAGGGTTTTTTGGACCTAAACTGAGAAGAATTATAGCGGAGGGAAGATGAGAGATGTATTTCTTTAACTGCCAATTATGTCTGATCCTGCGAGAGTACAGAATTTTTGATGGGTGTGTCTTCAATTTTGTGGACCCAGGCGTTGCCCACTGCCCAGCTCCTCTGACTATACCTGACCCAGATGCTCAGTTTCTGTCTTTTCTGTATTGATCGTAGGTGGAGGAGTTACTGATGGCCATGGAGAAGGTAAAACAGGAGCTGGAGTCCGTGAAGGCGACGCTGTCCTGCACTCAGCAGTCACTGGCAGAGAAGGAAACTCATGTGACCAACCTTCGGGCCGAGAGAAGAAAACACTTAGAGGAAGTTCTGGAGATGAAGTTTTATAATATTGTTCTTCAGGCATATGCTTAGTTGAAATACTTGTCCTCATCGCTTTCATCTTCTGGCCCTGTTTGTCACGCCTGACACACTTAGCCTAATTTTAATGCTCACTTGTGTTTCTCACTCCTTAGAACAAATTTGGGACAAATCCTCGTCAACTAGAAACTTTTTTTGCCTCCCTGTCATTGAATTTTGCAGTCCTCTAGAGTGTATGTATCCGTATGCAATTGTGTCTCTGAAATTCCTAAAACCTTCTGGAAAGTTCTGGCAAGTTGTTGAGCTTTCTGAGGAAGATAACCATTGCTCCTGAGGTCATACGATGGCTAGGCAATTTTTAAAAACATTTTTTATTATAAACATTTCCAAAGGTACACAAAACTAGAGAATAGTATAGTGAACCCCCTTATACCCATCCCCCATATTTCACCATTAACATTTGCCACACTCTCCAGTTTTGACAAAATTGTCACTTTTAGCAGAACCATTGTTTACATCATTTTTGTACTTTCCAGGCATCTTGCAGCTTCCTTGAGATAGTCTGTTGTGAAGGCTGTAGATATCTGCTGTGCAGAATACAGCTGCTGCTTTTTCTCCTCTGTGACTTTGAAAAGTTCTGGTTTCCTTCTCTTCAGAACAAGTATGTCTCTTTTTTAAGTCCCTTAGTACTTTCTCCATCACTCCAATCCCCACCCCTGTGTAATTGTCCTGCTCTCATTTTACTGAAACCAAGTCTATGCTGGGACCCCTCAGTTACCTTCATCACCTCAGCAGTTACCTGTGTTCTTGTCGTCGTCTCTTCTGACTCAGAGGAGATACTGTCTCTCCTTCACCAAGCTCGCTTCTTATTTCTATCACAGATTTAAGCTCTGGTTCCCTCCTCTGCAATCTGTCTCCATTAATTTTCTTTCACATAATCTTTGCTCACTTTCTGTTAGTTCCTTCTTGTCTGCAGTAAATACGCACTCTCTCTGACCTAAAGTAAACAGTCTTTCTGAGCCCAGCCAGTGCTTGAAGCTAACATCCCCTCTTCTTTTCTGCTACTTTGAACTATCAATACATGTTGAATATGAGAATTACAAAGTAGCAGAGGATCTTGCCATGACACCTCAGCATGAATTTTCATGGGGCATGATTGTTTTGATATCATGACGGCAGCCCAGGAGTTGAGGAAACAAATATCGGGGTGTCCCCTGTGCTTATGGATTATTAGGACACAGTGGGAGGTTAAGAGAGCCTGATCTTTCAGAAAAGAATTGCAGGTGATGTGCTCTCGGAAGTGACAGATACTGGAGCCAGAAATAGGTTGATACGCAGGGAGAACGGGGAGAATTTAGGGTTCTGAGTATCGTGATGAGAAAGTTTGCTTCTTACGAGCAGGTTAGTAGAAGCAGTTGAAGACAAGGTTTTATCCCTGATGATAAGAACATAGAGGAAGGATGGGTATAATATTCGGGAATACAAGGTATCGATGTGATACTCCTAAGCACAGACAGGCCCTGCTAAAGCAACGGTGTAGGAGTAATGTTTCGTTTTCTCTGTGTACCAATATCTTGACTTGACTTGTCACATCTTTCCCACTCAGTTCAAGTGTCTATAGCAAAACAGTGGTGGATTTGTAAAGGAATTTTCCTTTATTGTTAGGACTTTGAAAAGATATGAAAGAATATTTTAAAGAATGCTTGACTTTAAACCATTAAAAGGGAATTGCGTGTGATTTTTTTTTTGTTTTATTATTGTTATTATTTTTGGAACCACAGTACTAAACTTTCTTATGGACTTCCCTTGCCAACCCAGGTTAGAGATTACATTTCAGAAAAATACTGTGATTTGCAAGACTGTTTTTGGTAAGCTCAAACACTCACACACTAAGGCATGGGATGAGTCATTAAAGTATTCAGAGAATTTATAAGTGGTATAGAAATTTGATGAATAAACATTAAATAAAAGTTCTAGAAATAAGGTGTTAAAACCTGGCTCTGACAGGTGACCTGTCTCTTAAATCACCTTCCTCATTTGCTCAGGAGATACTACTACAGCATCATGCTGTTCTTAGATTTTCTACGAGTTTTTTGTCATGCAGATTTACTGACTTAAAAGTTTTTAAAGTAGTCTTTGCTTTAATTTGCACTTATATTTCTCCTTGTTGTTGTCTCTCATTTTCATATCTTAATAAAATGGTTGTTTAATACCTTTCTTTTAACAAATTAAGCACTTCAGGCCTAATCGTCTATCCAAACATGCTGTTGAGAGTGGTGGCTGATCCCAAACTCCTAATGTATCCCTCCTCCACACTCTTTGCTCCTTTGGTAACCATAAGTTTGTTTTCTATGTCTGTGGGTCTATTTCTGTTTTGTATATAAGTTCATTTGTATCTTTTCTTTAGGTTCCACATATAAGCGATATCATGATATTTGTCTTTCTCTGTCTGGATTACTTCACGTAGTATGATAATCTCTAGGTCCATGCATGTTGCTGCAAATGGCATTATTTCATTCCTTTTTATGGCTGAATAATATTCCAGTGTGTGTGTGTGTGTGTGTGTGTGTGTACATATATATGTATAAATATATAAAACATATCTTCTTTATCCATTCATCTATTGATGGACATTTAGGTTACTTCCATGTCTTGGCTATTGTAATAGAGCTGCAGTGAACACTGGGTTGCATGTATCTTTTTGAATTATGTTTTTCTCTGGATATATGCCCAGGAGTGGGATTGCTGGATCATATGGTAACTCTATTTTTAGTTTCTTAAGGAACCTCCATACTGTTCTCCATAGTGGGTGCACCAGTTTACATTCCCACCATCAGTGTAAGAAGGTTCCCTCTTCTCCATGCCCTCTCCAGCATTTATTGTTTGTAGACTTTTTTGATGATGGCCATTCTTACTGATGTGAGGTGATATCTCATTGTTGTTTTGCTTTGCATTTCTCTAATAATTAGCAATGTTGAGCATCTTTTCATGTGCCTTTTGGCCATCTATATGTCTTCTTTGGAGAAATGTCTATTTAGATCTTCTGCCCATTTTTTGATTGGGTGGTTTGTTTTTTGATATTGAGCTGTATGAGCTGCTTGTATATTTTGGAGATTAATCCTTTGTCAGTTGCTTCATTTGCAAATATTTTCTCCCATTCTGAGGGTTGTCTTTTCATCTTGCTTATGGTTTCCTTTGCTGTGCAAAAGCTTTGAAGTTTCATTAGGTCCCATTTGTTTATTTTTGTTTTTATTTCCATTTCTCTAGGAGGTGGGTCAAAAAGGATCTTGCTGTGATTTATGTCATAGAGTGTTCTGCCTCTGTTTTCCTCTAAGAGTTTTATAGTGTCTTGCCTTACATTTAGGTCTTTAGTCCATTTTGAGTTTATTTTTGTGTATGGTATTAGGGAGTGTTCTGATTTCATTCTTTTACATGTACCTGTCCAGTTTTCCCAGCACCACTTATTGAAGAGGATGTCTTTTCTCCAGTGTATATTCTTGCCTCCTTTATCAAAGATAAGGTGACCATATGTGCGTGGGTTTATCTCTGGGCTTTCTATCCTGTTCCACTGATCTATATTTCTGTTTTTGTGCCAGTACCATACTGTCTTGATTACTGTAGCTTTGTAGTATAGACTGAAGTCAGGGAGCCTGATTCCTCCAACTCCACTTTTCTTTCTCAAGATTGCTTTGGCTATTTGGGGTCTTTTGTGCTTCCATGCAAATTGTGAAATTTTTTGTTTTAGTTCTGTGAAAAATGCCATTGGTAGTTTGATAGGGATTGCACTGAATCTGTAGATTGCTTTGGGTAGTAGAGTCATTTTCACAGTGTTGATTGTGGATTTGTCCATTTCTTCCAGGTTGCCCATTTTATTGGCGTATGGTTGCTTGTAGTAATCTCTCATGATCCTTTGTATTTCTGCAGTGTCAGTTGTTACTTCTTTTTCATTTCTAATTCTATTGATCTGAGTCTTCTCCCTTTTATTCTTGATGAGTCCGGCTAATGGTTTATCAATTTTGTTTATCCTCTCAACGAACCAGCTTTTAGTTTTATTGATCTTTGCTATCGTTTCCTTCATTTCTTTTTCATTTATTTCTGATCTGATCTTTATGATTTCTTTCCTTCTGCTAACTTTGGGTTTTTTTTGTTCTTCTTTCTCTAATTGCTTTAGGTAGAAGGTTGGGTTGTTTATTTGAGATGTTTCTTGTTTCTTGAGGTAGGATTGTATTGCTATAAACTTCCCTCTTAGAACTGCTTTTGCTGCATCCCATAGGTTTTGGGTCGTCGTGTTTTCATTGTCATTTGTCTCTAGGTATTTTTTGATTTCCTCTTTGATTTCTTCAGCGATCTCTTGGTTATTTAGTGACGTATTGTTTAGCCTCCATGTGTTTGTGTTTATAACGGTTTTTCCCCTGTAATTCATTTCTAATCTCATAGCGTTGTGGTCAGAAAAAATGCTTGATATGATTTCAATTTTCTTAAATTTACTGAGGCTTGAATTGTGACCCAAGATGTGATCTATCCTGGAGAATGTTCCGTACGCACTTGAGAAGAAAGTGTGATCTGCTGTTTTTGGATGGAATGTCCTATAAATATCAATTAAATCTATCTGGTCTATTATGTCATTTAAAGCTTCTGTTTCCTTATTTATTTTCATTTGGGATGATCTGTCCATTGGTGTAAGTGAGGTGTTAAAGTCCCCCACTATTACTGTGTTACGGTCAATTTCCTCTTTTATAGCTGTTAGCAGTTGCCTTATGTATTGAGGTGCTCCTATGTTGGGTGCATATATATTTATAATTGTTATATCTTCTTCTTGGATTGATCCCTTGGTCATTAGGTAGTGTCCTTCCTTGTCTCTTGTAACATTCTTTATTTAAAAGTCTATTTTATCTGATATGAGTATAGCTACTCCAGCTTTCTTTTGATTTCCATTTGCATGGAATATCTTTTTCCATCCCCTCACTTTCAGTCTGTATGTGTCCCTAGGTCTGAAGTGGGTCTCTTGTAGACAGCATATATATGGGTCTTGTTTTTGTATCCATTCAGCCAGTCTATGTCTTTTGGTTGGGGCATTTAATCCGTTCACGTTTAAGGTAATTATCGATATATATGTTCCTATGACCGTTTTCTTAATTGTTTTGGGTTTGTCTGTGTAGGTCCTTTTCTTCTCTTGTGTTTCCCACTTAGAGAAGTTCCTTTAGCATTTGTTGTAGAGCTGGTTTGGTGGTGCTGAATTCTCTTAGCTTTTGCTTGTCTGTAAAGCTCTTGATTTCTCCATCAAATCTGAATGAGATCCTTGCCGGGTAGAGTAATCTTGGTTGTAGGTTCTTCCCTTTCACCACTTTAAGTATATCATGCCACTCCCTTCTGGCTTGTAGAGTTTCTGCTGAGAAATCAGCTGTTAACCTTATGGGAGTTCCCTTGTATGTTATTTGTCGTTTTTCCCTTGCTGCTTTCAATAATTTTTTCTTTGTCTTTGATTTTTGCCAATTTGATTACTATGTGTCTCGGCGTGTTTCTCCTTGGGTTTATCCTGTATGGGACTCTCTGCGCTTCCTGGACTTGGGTGGCTATTTCCTTTCCCATGTTAGGGAAGTTTTCGACTATAATCTGTTCAAATATTTTCTCTGGTCCTTTCTCTCTCTCTTCTCCTTCTGGGACCCCTATAATGCGAATGTTGTTGCGTTTAATGTTGTCCCAGAGGTCTCTTAGGCTATCTTCATTTCTTTTCATTCTTTTTTCTTTAGTCTGTTCCGCAGCAGTGAATTCCACCGTTCCGTCTTCCAGGTCACTTTTCCATTCTTCTGCCTCAGTTATTCTGTTATTGATTCCTTCTAGTGTAGTTTTCATTTCAGTTATTGTACTGTTCATCTCTGTTTGTTTGTTCTTTAATTCTTCTAGGTCTTTGTTAAACATTTCTTGCATCTTCTTGATCTTTGCCTCCATTCCTTTTCCAAGGTCGTGGATCATCTTCACTATCATTATTCTGAATTCTTTGTCTGGAAGGTTGCCTATCTCCACTTCACTGAGTTGTTTTTCTGGGGTTTTATCTTGTTCCTTCATCTGGTATATAGCCCTCTGCCTTTTCATCTTGTCTGTCTTTCTGTGAATGTGGTTTTTGTTCCACAGGCTGCAGGATTGTAGTTCTTCTTGCTTCTGCTGTTTGCCCTCTGGTGGATGAGGCTATCTTAATAGGCTATTTTTAGATCAGTTTTTTAGTTCACAGAAAAGTTGAGCAGAAAGTACAGAGAGTTCCTGTATACGCCTTCTTAGACCTCAATTTCCCTTGTTGTTAACGTCTTGCATTGGTGTGATACAGTTGTTAAAATTGCAAGAATTTATCAGTTCTTGGAACACAATAAATACCGAAAAAAAATGTTAGCCATTATCAAGGGCCCCTCATTTTATGGATAATATAGATTAGTTTATATAGGTCTAATATTTACATATACATAAACATTTTGTACCTATATGTGTGTATACGTTCTTCTTAGAAATTGAGCAGTCAACATTCACATCTAAATATGTGCTCTGTGAAATGCAGATCTCCTGTGTACAGACACAGTGCTATAGTCATCTATTGCTACATAATAAAGAAGTCCAAACTTAGTGGTGAAATATACAAAAATTTTAATATGTGCCCAGATTCTGTGGGTCAGCAATTCAAACAATACACAGAGGAGATGGCTTGTCTCTACTCCATGACTGATGTCTGAAACCTCAGCTCATGAGGATTCAAATGGCTGGGGCTGGAATCATCTAGATAATTTTAATTCACACGTCTGGCCCTTGAGATGGGATGACTTGAAGACTGGGCCCAACAAGGACTGTTGACTGGAGTGCCTATAGATGGCTGCCCATGTGGCTTGGACGTCTCATAACGGGGTAGTTAAGATTCAAGATAGAGTATCCCAAGAATGAGAGTCCAGGGTTCAAGCATTCCACAAGAATCATGCAAAATCATGCATGACCTTTTATGACCTAGTCTTAGATGTTACATAGCATCACTTTCATTATATACTATTGCAGGCGTTGGAGATCTTTTTCCATAAAGTGTCAGACAGTCAATATTTTAGGCTTTACAAGCCATACAGTCTCTTTTGCAACTACTTAGCTCTGCTGCTGTGATGTGAAAACAGACACAAACAATACATATACTAAGGAACATGGCTGTGTTCCAATAAAGCTTCATTTATAAAAGCCGGTAGAGGCCTAGATTTGGCCCACCAGCCATAATTTACTGACCCCTGCTCTATTGTTTGAAGGCATGGAAAGCCTGCCCAAATTCAAGGGAAAAATGCCCACATCTGGATGCGAAGAACGGCAACGAATCTGAGACCCTGTATTAAAACCACTACATATGGGATATTTATAAGAGGATCTGTCTGCATACCTTGATTCTCCCATGTATGTTGGATATGAGGTATTGGGACATCTTACATCTCTGTAAGCCTGGGTCAAGGTCAAAGTTGGAATCTGAACTTAATGACCTTGATTTCTGGAATAAATGGTAACTCTAATTATGATTTCCTTACACTCCTTACCCCAATAAATATACCACAAAAGATAGACTTCAAGTAAACAATTGCTTTATGGCAGATTTTTATTAAGTCTCCATTGACTGAGTTATTCCATTTTGGTTGGAAAGCATGGGTTTTGTTTCTTTCCTAAAGAGGTCTGCAGCTTTTCAGATGTGGCATTTCATTCTACTGAGAGGACGATGTAGGTTTTTATAAACGGAAAGAGCAGGGCAGGCTGAGTTCACTCAGATCATACTAATGCTTACAGGAATAACCGAAACTGGAACACAGGCTTCCAGGTTTTCCTGTCCTGTGCTCTTTGCCGTAGGTGCCATTGTCTGCTGGGCCTGGCAGTAATAATTTTTGACCTTTACCTCTCTACGCTATTGTGAAGCGGTTTTGGGTTTTGTTAGCTTTCTTATGAGTTTGTACTAAATTGTGTCCATAAAATAGGCTGAATTCCTCAGGGAAGGTTGATAGCTGTTACTGTGTTATCACTTAAAATGTTGTGTTGGTTACCTTTTGTTCTTTTCTTTTCTCCAGCTGTCTCCTGAACTTAAAAGTTATATTATCCTAAATGAAAGGTGTGCATCTGGTGGAAAACACTAATTTAAGGGATGAAAATTCCTGATGATTGCTTCAGTCAACCCTTAATACACACTGAGCTTCATTAGTAAATAGACAACTCTCAGACCTTTCCCTTGGAAGAGGTCGCATAATCAGGCTTTGTGTTGATTTTGCATTCTGTTCGTTAGAGACAGAACAAATTAGAATAATTGGCTGGTACAGGGAAAGCACAAAGAACTTTCTATTTTTGTGATGCATCCCGTAATAAGGGTTGAAAATGAGACTAGAGGTAAGAACGTGAAACTCAGAAGAGCAAAGGAGAGAGGATATTGTTTCTTTGAAAATATTCTTTCAGTGTTGGCCCAGAAGAAATAGGAAGCTGAGGAAATTTTTTTTTTGTAAATGATGATTTTTGTGTTAATGATGTGAATTCCACAATTAGTAAGAATCAGGAAGCAAGCATCCTTTTCCACCAAGGACTTGGGAGCAAATGAAACCATAAATACTCCCCCGCTCTTGGAAAGCCTTTTGGAGCAGTAATCAGAGAAGGGTAAAGGCAAAGCCTCAGGGCAAAGGTGTTCAGAGCGAAGGGATAGGAGGAGAACAAAAGGAAAGTGGATATTTTTAGAGCTGTCATTTTGAAATTTACCTGCTTCTGATTCAGTGCTGCTTTGCTACCGTGTTGGTCCAGTGGAAATCCTCTAAGCAGGAGCAGCCGTATTTTAAAATAATAAGGTTAGAGCAAGTGACTTTAATCCAGGTCTCTTTAGCTCAAGAGCACAGAGGAGAGCGTGAGGAAAGGGTGAGGCCACAAGGAATTGTTCACTGGGTAAATTTTCCCCAAACCTCCCTAACTGGGAGAAATTGACCACTGGATTATGTGCCTTGAAGGAAAGCAAAAATGTTGAAAGCAAAGAGTGTGGAGCTTGTTTAGAAAGCAAGCTCTATCATTTGGTCACCTTCTGACAATAGCATTGGCTGAGACCTGACCATTTACAATGAAGGCACTTCTGTAGGTAAGAAGTTCCAGGAGGGCCAGAACTGAGTATGTCTGTTTCAGCATTTAGCATGGTTTAGCATCGTAGAGCCCGGTACATTATTGGCATATAGTAGACTTAAAAATGAATATTTGTGGATTGTCTGAATGAGTGGATGTGTGTGATTCATATCCTATTTGCGGGTCCTATGCCCTACAGTGGGTTTTCAGTGTCAGATTGTGAAAGTATTTATGCCGGGGATTGGCATTGTTCCCTATCTAATCGATAAAGATTACACATCAAAGGACGTTACACTGACAGCCCAAAAGCCTCATAGGAATTACTTAACAAAAAACTAAAATTGGATTCTGTGTAATTTCTAATTTATAAGCTGGCCAGAACACTGGTATTTCAGCCAGTCCTCTGGTAGTTCCAATGATGTCCCCATGATCACCCAGGCATAATCAGAATGGCTTTAGGACTTGGGAGCCAAAATGTTCCTCAGTATTTACTGCTTTGCTAGTCCATTTAAGAAAATGGACTATTGAAAAAACAGCTTCAGACACAATATGGCATTTTATGATTTAGCACGAAATCTGAGAAATATAGAGGTAATCTGAAGCCTGCAATGGTAAAGTTCCCTCTGCTATTGAAGTTATTGTCTTTAAACAATGTTTCTACATCAGTAATGCTATATATATATATATATATATATATATATATATATATATATTATATATATATTTATATATTTATGATATATAGGTAATCTGAAGCCTGCAATGGTAAAGTTCCCTCTGCTATTGAAGTTATTGTCTTTAAACAATGATTCTACATCAGTAATGCTATATATATATATATATATATATATATATATATATATATATATATATTTATATTTATATATTTATATATTTATGATATTCAGGTTTATTTCCTCTTCTCTCTAAGCAAGTAATTGGTTGGGTGGTATGAGAGATGGTGTGGCTTCCAAAGGTGAAAAGTATTATTTTGTTGTAATTTCCGGCTACCTAAGGATGGGAGAGGCCCAGGACACTGCAGTCAGTATATTATGTGGAGCAGGTTATATTGCGGTTTATTTATGAACTTTTACATGTTTATTTTCTATGCAAGTTTGTGTGCTCCTTTCTGAGTTTTGGTAGATAAGTGTTTTGTAACTTTGGAATACTTGGGAGTTTTATATATATATATATATATATATATATATATATATATATATATATAACTTTCATATATATATATTTTAACGTAGTAGTTAAAGCCGTGGAGAGAGTACTAGTCTACGTAGGTTCAAATTCTGGCTTTACCCTATGACTTCCCTGTGGCTTCCTCTGCCCACCTATTAAAAAGGAGTATAATAAGACTGCTGTGGTGAGTTATATACTAAGTGCTATTTAAGCATTTGCTATAATGATTATGTATACTCGAAGGCGAGGAACTTGCCCCTTGATCGTCTCTGTATTCCTAGTGCTTAAGAATTCCTAGTGCTTTTCTAGTGCATTGTCTTAGGATAGAGATAGCTCAGTATAGTTCTTCTCACTATAAAGTACTGTTACGTTGAAAGTGTTTGCTTGTGTACTAATAATCTATGACATATCTGCTGAGGACAAGGAAAGGAATAGTTTTAAAACTGCAATGGATAACAAAAGATTGTATGATGTAATGCCTTTATTATGTAATGATAAAACTAACAAATGATCATGGTAGAAAATTTGAAAAACTCCTAGACAAAATAGAGATCAACAAAATTTGCAGTAACTTTCAGAGTGTAGAGCTGTCCATGAATATTATTAGTGCTTTCACATTTTCCAGGACTTCAAGTAGACTCTGCTTCTTAAGAGTCTATTCATGAGATTTTATTTTAATGATGTTTTCAGCATGGGGGGACACACACACACAAATCTGTTAAAAAAAAAAGAAAGAAAGAAACACATGTAAATCACTGATGTTTCAGATAGCCACATGAAATAAGGTGAGAAAGGTCAACAAGCTGAAAGAATGTGGAGTAGCATCTCCTTAATCGCTTACATAATTCTGATAATTACCTCTTTGTGGATAAAGTAATTAATGGGGGATCTAATTCAAGAAAAATGTATGAACTTCAAGCCTTCTTGAAGCCAAGTATTTCTTTCCACAAAAGGTTACTTTGCACAGCCATGCTTCCTTATCACCTGACAGGGAAAGAGTATTGTATGGCAAAGGATCTTCCCGAAGGAGGGTGCTTCCCACACTGATTGTCATAAATGACTTCGGAATTACTGTTGCTGTATTACCAAAATCTTAAACTAGGATATTTTTGACAAATGCGGTCCTTCGTTAATTTTTAGAGCTACAAACTGTCAGATGGCTCTGAAATAACAATTGTCTGGCTATTCTTCAGGGTGATCGCAATACGGTAATGACCTTGAGGTATCACTAAAAAGCAGGAAGGTGTGAGTCTTCCTTTGGTTCCAGAGTGAAATGCGAGTTGGAGTTGGAGTTGGAAAAGAGGCCGACAACCAAGTGACAGAGAAGGAAATGTGAGGTCATTAGTGAAAAAGCAGGTTTAAGTTAAGGTGAAAAGGCATGAGGAAATGGTCAACCGTTACAGTATTACAAAGATCATCACGAAGCGTATCCATGAATGTGGTTTGTATTGCAATCTGCTGAAAAAGAGACAAATATCCTGGCCTGGCCTTCATGGAGATTATATTTTATTGATTCTGATGATAGATTATTGTTGAAGAGGGCCTCCTATAAATTATAACCATGCAAAGGCAGCAAGATAATTTTTTTTTTCTTTATGTATGTGTTTCTCATTCCTACTCACTTCTCTCTTAGGGGAAGAGAAAATCACAAAAAAACAAAAATGTCAAATCTCAGCTATTCATTTGCAAAATAATTTTTTCCCCAAATTCCAATGGAGGCAGTAGGTTAACCGCTAAGATTTGTAAGGCTCAAAAAGCTAGATTTTTACAAAGTGTAGCCAAATTTTATTCCATAAGTAATAGCTTTGGAAAGAATATGTGATGATGCAAAGTTGGAAAAAGCTGGGTTTTCTTCCGTAAATGACTTCACTGTGTTGGGAGAAGAGGCAGAGAAGAAATCAAAGTGAGTAAACATGGGGTGAGTTTTTCTGATAGGGGACTCTAGTGCTTTAAAATAGACTACATAATCCTAGGGATAATCTGAGGGTAGAACAGACCAATGCCTTATTTCCAATCTGGTACCCTGGAAGAAAACAGTGTATTTCCTTTGAGGTCTTGAGAGGTTTTTCTTCTGCTTTGTTTTGTTTTGGGTTCCTTTTGTAGTCAACCTTATTAAGGTATCATTTGCATACAACAAAATGCAGACATTTGTAGCTAACGGTTCAGTGACTTTTAATTAATGTATACATTTGTATAACTACCACCCCCATAAAGATAGACAACAATTCAAAAACCCGAGAAAGTTTCCTCCTAGGCTTTTGCAAAAGTATCCCCATCTCCCACCCCAAGGCAACCACTGATTTGTTTTTTATCTTTCGAGATGAATTTTGCCCAGTTTAGAATTTCATGTCAGTTGAATACTACAGTAGGTGCCCTTTTGATCTGGCTTCACTTGCTCAGCATATGGTTCTTGAGATTCATTCATGTTGGGATGTTTTGAACCAGGACTTTATTTAGCCTGGGTGGCTGATTTTGTCTGAAGGCACCTACAGGTACATCTGGGTCTCTGGCATTGTCACTGTCTGTTCTTGGCTCAGTATTTTCAACTTTACTAAGAAGCACAAGGTTGAAGTAAGGAAGATCATTGTCAGTATACTGGAGGTGAAGTGGGTTCTGTTATGTAATATTCTCAGCATAAACTGACCTGCTTGGAATCATGGTGTTGATAATCGACAAGGATACTCTTCCTCCAAAAACCTTGATACTATAAAACTTCTAAAGGACGCTGTCCTAGGACTCTTTTAGTTTTAATTTTTTGGGAAACATTTCTGGAAAATTCAAATGCTCACAACCTGAAAGAAGCAATTATTCACCTGAAGGCTAACTCTGCTCAAGTTGAGTTGTCCGACCTTTACATGCTGATAGAACCCAAATAGCCTTGCAAAACAACGCTCTCTTATTGGATATAAGCACATAGACTATTTAAGATGGACGTGTATATGCAGTAAAGTAAAAAAAAACAAAGACTCTTTGAGTTTCCCTTGCAGGTTTTAAAAATTTTTTCATTTAAGTTTCTATAGCATATGCTAATAGTTGAGGGTAACCTCAGGTTAGTTTTAGGTCCACTCTTTACATAAATGTTGAAGTA
Source organism: Balaenoptera acutorostrata (assembly GCF_949987535.1). NCBI lineage: Eukaryota > Metazoa > Chordata > Mammalia > Artiodactyla > Balaenopteridae > Balaenoptera > Balaenoptera acutorostrata. Next base: position 240,227 of record NW_026645762.1, on the reverse strand, counting down.
CTCCATACCCACCTTTTTTCTACCTTCCTTCTCTTCTTCCATCTTTCCTTTCTAACTTCTTATAATCCATTATACTTAATCCTGCATTTGTTGAGGTGGCAGTTAGTGTAGGAAAATTGAAAGCAGTGTGAAATTTTGCTGTTCAGAATGCATGTTGCCCAAATTCTATATTGAGAAAAGGTCTGAATTTACCCACAGGAACCCTTTCTCAGCGTCTTTGAATACAGGCCATAGAAACTGGGCTATAATATCCTGACAGGTATGTCGAATTCATAGCAATAGCCCTCAAAGAGCTTACCTAGCGTACGTAGATGCGTATGAATGCATTTAATGATTGCTTTATTGGCAGCAGTGCCAACATACACAGTCTATTTTGTTTTATATCATTATCATTACCTGCTGTTGACCACTGTATACATTGCTAAAGGTGTGGTTCCTATGGCTTGTGAATTTCACGGCCAAATAATATGTAATTGATTGCACACTTTAGTGTAGAAGATGGAGACTCCATAAATTTTCGTGTGCTCTTTGCCCCTTTGGAATGTATTACACTGAGATCAGGCAAAGCAATAAATTTACTTCAAATGTGTGTGATGGCTAAACATCAGTTAGGACTGATGGGCAATATTTCTTCTTCCAGCAACGTAACAGTTTTGAAAGACTAAGCCATTGAACGTGGAGTTACTGAACATGGGACTCAGTTCACTGGGATCCCTTCTCAGAAAAATAAAGGAAAACTTGAATTGGATATGTGTGGCTTATTCAAGTAGTAACTGATCAGCTACATCTTGGTGAACTTAATTTGTCACAATCGTTTGGTATTTTATTAACTCTCTTCCCCTTCTTCCCCTGACTCTCATGAGAATGGATTATGAGTATCTTAAAACATACTAAGTCGTCTTCCATCCCTGTTACTCTAACTACAAAAGCACACTTTCCTTATCCAACGTAACTTACTGTCTTTTAGAGTAGCTGTGGTTTTAATTCTCTACAGAATTCAAACCAGCAAGAGAAACATTTTCAAGGAGCCACCACATTGTAGAGCTTTAGAAAGAAGACTTTAGAATTAAGGGCAAATATATCATTTTATGGCTAAAGGACCTGAGGCGTAAAGTAGGAAGGTAACCATCGAGGTCAGGGAAAGGGGTTGAAGATCAGGTTTCAGGCTGAGAAAGAGTCTACAGGGACTCAATCTGAGCAGTTCAAAAACTGAAAGGAGACCACGAATGTTCTGGGAAGGCTGGCATCTGGCCTCAAGTGTGGGATTTCAGACAGGGAGTGGGCCCGGGGGGAACTGAGCTTCTGCAGTAGGCAGAGAAGTCCACCTCATCTCCAGAAAGTGCCACTGACATCAGGGAGTTGAGGGGAAAGAGCAATGAATTCCAGTCCACCTGAGAAAGCAGGCCAATCTGATTAACTCTGAATTTAGGCTTATTTCAGATACTTCTTGAGAAAGAACTTGGACAAGCGCAAGTCCCGTGCAGCCTCTTTAAATCCATGCCCGGTATTTTCTGGTGGAGCTGCTTAAACCCTCCAAGTGACTCCAGTGTTTTAATTTCTCTCTCTATTTAATTCCGACAGTTCTATGATTGATTATTTAATGGGCAAATAAGTAGGGTCACAAAAGAGTGTGAATGTATTTTACAGGATGAGGATGGGCGGAGTGGAGCAGTCTGGAATAGGACACCAATAAAAAGGGATCTGGGTAAATAAGAACGTCTCTTAGAAAGGGAGAGGAATTCGCAAGGAAATCAGTGCCTGACACCAGGACATGGACATATGGTGAAGTTTGCGTGAGAGAAAGCAAGTATTAGAATTTGTCTTGCAAGCAACTATAAACACTTCCTGGAACAATCTAGGGTAGAAGGAAAAGGAAAGGAAGGTGGAAACAAAGGAGAAAGACAGCTAATGATGCTGGAGTCTCTGGCTGGGATTTGTGGTATCGCTTTTTGAAACTAAGTACAGAAAGTCAGAACTTGACTGATTGTTTCTTGAGCACGGTTTGTTTTCATTTTTGTTTTTTTCTTGCTGTCTCATCAGTTATTCCAGCCAGTGCTATGTCATTTTCAGTTTCAGTAAGCATGCCTGTCTTGCTTCCATTCGCATTATTCATGCAAATGTTGATTGAACTGATGACCCCGAGTTATCAAGGAAATATTAGATACACCAGTGGATACATTTCTTAATTTTAGAAAAAAATTACCGAGTGAAGGTTAAAATAACTCCTCTTAAATTCGTCATTTAAAAAAAACTTCTCCTAACATACAATACCTCATTGCCTGATAATGCCAGATAAATGAAGAATTCCTATGTATTCATGAATGCAGGCTAGTCTGTCTATTTTTTGGCAGGTATGACCGTTACCGAGGGTAACGGCCTAGTTTGCTGGCCGTGTCCTGTCTCCTAGAAAGTGGTAGTTTCTGTTGTCTTTCAGTTGGTCCATTGGATATCAGAGGTGAATTTATAAAACTATACTTCCCTTTACACTTACTTTGTTTTGTTTTGTTTTACTTGAAGTATAGTTGATTGACAATGTTGTTTCAGGTGTACAGCCAAGTGATTCAGATATATGTATTTCTTTTTCAGATCCTTTTCCATTATAGGTTATTACAAGGTACTGAATATAGTTGCCTGCGCTATACAGTAGGACCTCGTAGTTTTATCTATTTTATATATAGTATACACTTACTTTGTGTGATCCAGGCTGGTCAGACCACATGATTACTTTCACTTCTGATATAATTTTTCAGGTCCAACCTCAAATCTTTGATAAGAAGTTATTTTAAAATAAGTTTATTAGCATGTGTGTGCTCTAAATCCAACAGTAGTTATTAGAGATACGGTTTTGCACTAGGTATTCCTCTCTTTTTTGTTCTTGGCCAACCAATTGAAAATTAGCTTTTATTTTCTGGTTGGTTTGCTAGATGTTTATGACTATAATAAAAGTCTTAAATTCTGTCTCATATCTTAAAACACAATCTGAATTAGCAATGGATATTGTGCTCTACATAGGGGCTGTGATATAAGTATAGTTTCCAACTTCAAAAACATATCACCTAGAAGGGAACACACACAGACACATATGCAGCAATTATGGCAACTGCATTTGTTTACGAAGTGAAATAGTACTGAGATGGATGAAGTGCTAGCAAGCCTTGAACAGCCAAATCAGCTTCAAAAATAGATGTGCAGTTCTTTAAAAATATTTTTAACATTTTTCCAGCTACATGTAGAATATAACTTAGCATAAAAACGGTATGGGTTTTATTTTAAGTAATTCAGCATTTTGACATCCTCATCATGAAATTAAATCCAGGAGGAGGTTTCTCTCCATGATCTCTTGAAATGGTCCTTGATCATCCACAATATTTCCCATCATCACAAAGGTGGTACCAAGGGCAGGAAACTCCAACATTATTAAAGTTTCATAAAGCAAAGTCAATTTTAAGAATAGAATGACCCCAAACTGATAAAGGTCTTGACAGATAATTTCAAGGGAAGCATAAATTATTTTCTGTTTGTCAGAGGGCAAAAATATTTAGGCTGAGTTAATGAATGGTAGAGTTTTTGAGTGGAAAGTGTCCTTAAAATATTGTGTAGATCTGTACTGTCAACAGATGCTAGCCACGTGGCATTATTTATATTTAAACAAATTTAAAAATAAGATTAAAAATTCAGTTCCTCAGTTGCATTTGCCATATTTCAAAGATGTTTATTAGCTCCATGTAGCTATTGAGTACTGCATTGCACGGTACAGATGTAGAATATTTTCATTATCACTGAAAATTCTATTGGGCAATACTAAAATTATACCCAGATATTCACAGAGAAGGCAACCAAGTCTCAAGGAAATAATATAACTTCCCCAAGGTCACACAGCTATGTTTTGAAAGAAAAACAAAATGACACAAAGGAAATAGTAACAGAGGCACTGAAGAAACCCAGTAAGTTTCTGGAGCAGTCAAAGTAGGGTTTAAAAGTGCATACTTAACTGTTAGCAGGGTTGAAGCTCTTGATGGTTGGTAAGATCTACCTGCCTGAATTTGGACATGAGCATTTTATGCAATGAATTAAAAGCAAAAAATCATTTCAGCGAATGGCTGCCAGCTCCATATTTTTAGCCACTGCTGTGCTTCCAGATTATGTTTATCACTTTCATGTACAGGGCACCACTGTGAAATGTGATGGTTTATCTGACCCCAGAGGAATCAAGAAATCTTGTGGGGGTTATGGCTATATTTGAAAAGGTTGATTTTTCAATGCATCATGCAGACTGGCCCTGTTTTAAAAGGGATTCCTGCCATCAAATAATCAAAATGTAAACTCTCTTCTCACCTTGCAAAAGTCAAAGATACTCCCTGCATTTTTATTATTTCGTTGAAATCCAAATATTATTTTTTCCATTCTCTAATTTGTTTTCCTCACAGTGTGATCAACTATTGCCAAGGAAGGAAGGGTTAGATGTATCAATCAAAGTTTGCTAAAGGCCCCCTAGGTAACTGAACCCTCAGGAGAAACAATCGTCATGTCTTCTTTTTCTGTTGTTTCAATATCTTCGTAAAGAGTCATTTCAATATGTTTGGTTCTGTAGCAGAGGTTCTGTGAAGTGCTTCTGTTCCTCAGAGGTCCAGAAAGCCTGCGAGTCTGTGGGTAAAGGTGGGTAAGGAGAGAGAGGGAAGGAGGCTAGAGAGAGGCTCAGTGCTGAGATAAGGACAGTGTTCTAAAGCCTCCTGGGGGTGAGGCTGGGGTGCACAAACACCCACGACTAATCCAGACAGAAACTGAATAATCAAGGGGACGAGCACTGTGAAGTCATGTGGTCACCTCTCCCTCTAGAAATACACATTGCCCTCAGTAAGCCTCCTCCCACCCCAGAAGAGCATTAGGAAGGTCTGGAGAGGGGGAGTATTGGCAGAAATGGAAAAAGCAGGTTGAAGGAATTAGCCTGGAGCAGAGAGACCAAGAAACGCAAGCCAGCAGATGGAAGGCAGGGTTTTCATGGAAGTCTCCAAGCCCAAGTCAAGTTCTGGGACCACCAAGTACAAGTCAAAGAGTGCTCATTTAACCCCTCTGGGCCCCCACGCGCGTGGAGGAAGACTGGACAGAGAGGGAGAAGGGGCCATTGAAGGTACAGTATTTACTATGGGATTTAACTCCTGAAAGGCCTCCCAGTAGCTTCAGATCTGCTCAAGAATCCTTCATGTCCTGCTGGTTCGCAGTGAGTGGCTCACAGCTTCAAGGCCTCCTCTGCCAGATGGAGAACTATTTCAAGCATCCTGCCTCTATTTTGTACCGTAGCAATGCAGACAGGAAACCTGACCCCATTTTCAGGTTCTAAAGAGAAATTCTAAGTACCTGAAAGACTGAGGAACATGGTGGCTTTTATTTAAGATGTGGCGATAGAGAGCACATACCTGGACTTGGGCCTGCAGCAGCACCAAGGGTTCCCTTTATTTTCTCTCCCGTCTGTGTTTCTCCTTTTCCCTCCGCTGGATTAGCCACGGGGACTCCAAGTTCTTCATTCTGCGGTCCTGGTACCAAGATTCTCCTGGGAATTACAAAGTTATTCACCTTCTACATCGAGCACTTCTTATTTTTTCCCCAGCACCGTAAGTCATCCTTAAGAGGAGTCAGGGTGCTAGCTCTTAAATATACTTTAGTCATCCCTTTGTACATTAAATGCTCTTTCCTGGAGACTGCTCCTGACATGGTGTTCACCGTGCTCTCAGCTGGCCTCCTGAAGTTCTGCCCTGCCTTCCCCACCAGGTACAGTTCAGGAGCTGCCTACCTCAGGGTGATAGGCTATCTTTTACATTTAGAGAATATAATTTGAATACATAAACTTCTCTGTGACCACAGCTTTATTTGCGACCCACAGGTTGTGTTATGGCATATTTTCATTATCATTCAATTAATAAAATTCTAATTCCCATTGCAACTTTATCTTTGACCTACATAATGATCAGAAGTATGTTTTTAATATCCAACTATTTGGTAAAATATTGGTTATATATTTTTTAATTTCTTGCTTATTCGGAGTCTTGTTTTATAACCAGCATATAGTCAGTTTTATAAATGTGCCATGTGCACCTAAAAATTTCTGCGCAATATATATATTCCATCATTGTTGGTGCAGGGTTTTATGTAAATTTAGGCCAGAGTTTTAAATGATGGTATTCAGATCTTCTATCATCTGCTGATTTGTTGTTGTGGTTCTATGTTACTGATCTAGGTAATTTAGATTTTTCTATTTGGACTTAGTTTTTTGGAATTTCCCTTCATATACTGCATTGAAGTTTAGACATATAATATATTCCTTGTAAAGTAACAGTGGGTTTTATTATCCTGCCTTATCGCCAGTGATAATTTTGGCTTTCAAATCTGTGTTAACATTAAAAAAAATCTTCAATTGTATTTATTGTTGTTATGACATAATTTTTGAATCCTTTAATTTAGAGTCTGACTCTTGTCTCTTGTAAGTGGCATAGAATTAGGTTTTTTGTTTGTTCCAATAATCCTTGTCCTTTGAGTATTTACAGTTAATGTATTTTCTTTTTTTTTAAAAAATAATTTTATTTATTTATTTATTTATTTATTTATTTATTTATTTATGGCTGTGTTGGGTCTTCGTTTCTGTGCGAGGGCTTTCTCTAGTTGTGGCGAGCGGGGGCCACTCTTCATCGCGGTGCGCGGGCCTCTCACTGTCACGGCCTCTCTTGTTGCGGAGCACAGGCTCCAGACGCGCAGGCTCAGTAGCTGTGGCTCACGGGCCTAGTTGCTCCGCGGCATGTGGGATCGTCCCAGGCCAGGGCTCGAACCCGTGTTCCCTGCATTGGCAGGCGGACTCTCAACCACTGCGCCACCAGGGAGGCCCTAATGTATTTTCTTATAGACCGTTTACTCCTTGTTTACTATTTGTCCCACCTTGTTATGTTCCTTTTGCTCTTCTTTCTTCCTTTTAGATTTCTTCAAATTCCATTTTCCCTTGTATTAGCTTGTTATTTTTACATAAGTAGCAGTTACACATGTACCATGACTTATTAGCTTTTTTACTGCTTCTCAAGCAATGCTGAGATCTTAAATTTCTTTGACTACTTTTTTCCTCTTCCATTTGTTTTTAATGCATTCCAATTTTTGATATATTTTATTATTACTCTTTTGTGCAGTTAGATTTTATTTAGGTTTATCCACTTATTTATCCTTTCTGTTATACATAATTCTTTATAAAAGTCCTTATTTTCATCTGTGATAACCTTCCTTCTGCCTGGGGGTCTCCCTTTATAATTTAATTCAGTCGGTTCTGATGAGAACATATTTTCTAAATTTTGTTTGTCTGCAAATTTCCTTATTTCATCTTTCCTTCCAAACAACATTTTCTCTGCCTCTAGAATTCCCAATGGGCAGCTCTTTTCTTTAGCACTTAAAAATGTTACTCCATTATTTTCTAGTATCCAATCAGTTTCGTTGAGAAGTAAGCTGTAATCTTAATCCTGTTCCTTTGAAAGGAATCTCTCTCTTGTTCCTGGGGCTGCTTTTAAGATGTCATGTTTTTCTTTGTTATTCATGAATTGTACTGTGGTGATCTTAGGTGTGGTTTTCTTTGTATTTATTCTTGTTGCATTTTTTTTAGTGCTTATTGAATGTATGGCTCCATATATTCTTTTTAGTTTGAGAGAACTCTCAGCTGTTATTTCTGAAATATTGTTTTCATCCCAATCTCTCTCTCCTTTTTTCTTTGGACTCCAGTTTACACATATGATAAAAATGTTTCCTGTGGCCCATATGTCTCAAAGGCGCTTTTGTGTACTTCTTATTCTTTTCGTTTCCCGTGCTTTAGTCTTAATATTTTTACTACTCTATCTTCCAGTTCACTTACCTCTCTTTACCTGTGTCCAATCCACTACCGAGTTTTAAATTTCGTATAATTTTTATTTCTATCAGTTCAACTTCAATCAGTTCCTAGTTTCTAGTTGTCAAGTTAAATTCTCCACCTTGTCATCTATTTTCTTGAACTTGATAACATTTACCAAAATATGTATGAACTTTAATGTTTAGGTCATCTATGATTCTGATTCTGTTTTGTTTTTTATTCATTTAATTCTCCTTTTCTTGGTAGTCCTGGTGGTTCTTCAGTGAATGAATACCAGACTTGGGATATGACAAGTTGTAGAGAATCTGAATGACATTACAGTTGCCCTTTGAACAACCTGGGTTTGAACTGCACAGATCCACTTATACATGGATTTTTTTCCCGTAAGTAATACAGTACTACATGATCTGTGGTTGGTTGAATCCTCAGATTCAGAACCACAGATAAGAAGGGCCGACCATAAAGTTATATGTGGATTTTTGACTGCACAGGGAGTCAGCGTCTCTAACCCCTACATTGTTCAAGGGGTCAACTGTATTTTCTTGAGGAGAGAATTTCCTATTCTTAGGTAGGGAGCAGAGGGGAAGATCACCTCAGTCACTGGACCAACTTCATACTCATTTTCCTTCTTTATCAGGTTCAATGTAGATGTTGCATCAACCTTCCTAACACACAGACACACACACCCACACACACACATATGTAGAGACTTTCAATGTCCTAGTCCATATCATTAGTTTTCCATTGGGCCAGAAATCTTTCATAGGTTCTGAACCCCCGTTTTGTCTCTTCAGCATTATGAGCCAACTAAGTCTTTGCTTTGACTTCAGTTAGCTTTTGTTTGACTTCTTAGCATCTTGCCTTGTCTACCTATTTATACATGGAAAATACTGCAAGGGAACACTGTTGCGGAATCCAGCTCAGTTCTCTGAATCTTTACTCTCTCTGTGGTTTTGGTCCTTAAAATTCTAGCTGCCTTGTTATTTCTCAATTCCAACTCTGGTTTCCTTAGTCCTATGACATTGTCCTAAGATCTACTGGCTTTTCTACCTCTTAGGAGTCACATTTGGTTTCTCAGACTTTTGCTCTTCATCGGTAGTTTCTAAATGACTGGGCTAGAAAAGCATGTGCAGAATATTGTTCTCACTTCAGTGAGTTTCTTTCTCTATTTTACTCTTCTAGGTCATGGCTACCTCAGTAGCTTTCTAACGCTCACAGTCAAATGTTGCTTATGATTTATCTGGCCTTTCTAGTATGTTTTCCTAAGGTAAACTGATATAGTTGGAAACAGAAGTTCGTACCCACCATTTAAAAAATTCTGTTTTGTCTTTCTATGAATTGTCTTCTTGTCCCATCTTCTGTCACTTTTTCCCACCAAAAATTCCCATTCTCACAGATAGATTATTTTAAGATTAAAAATTATTATTAAGGGCTTCCCTGGTGGCGCAGTGGTTGAGAATCTGCCTGCCAATGCAGGGGACACGGGTTCGAGCCCTGGTCTGGGAAGATCCCACATGCCACGGAGCAACTAGGCCCGTGAGCCACAACTACTGAGCCTGCGCATCTGGAGCCTGTGCTCCGCAACAAGAGAGGCCGCGACAGTGAGAGGCCCGGGCACCGCGATGAAGAGTGGTCCCCACTTGCCGCAATTAGAGAAAACCCTCGCACAGAAACGAAGACCCAACACAGCCAAAAATAAATAAATAAATAAATAAAAATTAAAAAAAAAATTATTATTAAGCTAACACGTTAATTTTGAAAGGAATTAATTTTGCTTTGAACAAGAACACAGATTGGTGAATGGAATATGGAAGATTCCTTAAGACCTTTTTCATCTCTAAGAGTAGTATCCAACCATCGGTACCATAATAAGTTTGTCAACTGTGGAAGAAAGCAGTCTTTATAACATCAACATTATTCAATAATCTCAAAAACTGCTTCACTTTCCTGCTCATGCCACCAATTTCCAAATGTTCAATGGGAGCAGAGAATCATGGGATGGGACATGGAGAAATGGCCTGTCATAGTAACTATAAACATTGGAAGAATGAAATTATAAATAAAGAGGGTTTTCTATGAATATATTTGAAATGTTTGTTCCTAAAGAACTTGTAGAATAAGACTCAGAAGTTTACACAGAAACACCTCTTGCTAAGTATGAAACTCAGTAAAATTTATCTCATAATAGTTTTTTCTTTTGTGTTATGTGATTGTCAGAGTGACACAAAACTATTTTTATCTGGACTTCACAGATCTTCTTATTTTTACTATGGGATCAGTGACCCTACATGTTTGGAAAGTGGCAAAATAGTTAAAATTGGAACATTTCCCCCAAATCCAGGGCATATGACTTACATTTCTGTAGAAGGCAATATTATATTTCTGTCTAGTTCTGGGGTAAACATTTTCATACCTGCCAATCCAATCTGACTAATGTATTGTTTTTACAGTGCATCAGTGGAAATTAAATGGTCAATTCAGTCAAACAGCCATTTCATACATCAGAAAGGAAAATCAGTCAACACAACTGTCTGACCGAAATGAATGAAGGAAACAATTCAAGGCAAACAACTGTCCCAGTAGACTTGTATAAATACAGTAGTGGTGTCATGTGCAGAATTAATCTTTCCTCACCCTTAACTGGAGAACACTCTGCCAGCCAATTCAGTCACTCAAATGATACGGAATTATAATATTCCAGTTTCATTTACTCTCAGTTACTGGTGACTGCCCTTCCTTCTCCTTCATCTGTCCATCAGTGGAGAATGTCAGAGCAGGAGAATAGTAATATTGGCATATTGTAATGTACCGTCTTGAATTCCACAGCTTCAAAATTCTTAGGCTAACTCAGTGATCTTAAAAGAGTCTGGTGCAGAAAGGATATGTGAATTAAATGGCAGACCACCGGCTGAGCCTTCCAGCACTAACATCCCTTATTCCTGGTTCTAATATATCACAGAATACTCAAGAGGAAGTTTTTGAGTGGTCAGCAGAAATATGGCTCCAAAGCAGGCACATGGAAAAGAAATGTTGTCATCTGTGATCCACTTTAAAGCTGACTTGTCTTTTACTCATAAGCCAGATTCAGTGTGAATTCTCTTCTGCTAAATGTTAGAGAATCTGTTGGAGGAGTGTGGCCAATTCTTTTGAATTTTTTTACTCTCTAACATTTTTTTAGACATCTTTATTGGAGTATAATTGCTTTACAATGGTGACTTGGTTTCTGCTTTATAACAAAGTGAATCAGCTATACATATACATATATCCCCATATCTCCTCCCTCTTGCATCTCCCTCCCACCCTCCCTACCCCACCCCTCTGGGTGGTCACAAAGCACCGAGCTGATCTCCCTGTGCTATGTGGCTGCTTCCCACTAGTATCTGTTTTATATTTGGTAGTGTATGTATGTCCAAGCCACTCTGTCACTTCATCCTAGCTTACCCTTCCACCTCCCCGTCTCCTCAAGTCCATTCTCTACGTCTGCATCTTTATTCCTGTCCTGCCCCTAGGTTCTTCAGAACAATTTTTTTTTTTTTTTTTAGGTTCCATACGTATGTGTTAGCATACGGTATTTGTTTTTCTCTTTCTGACTTACTTCACTCTGTATGACAGACTCTAGGTCCATCCACCTCACTGCAAGTAACTCAATTTCATTTCTTTTTATGGCTGAGTAATATTCCATTGTATATATGTGCCACATCTTCTTTATCATTCATCTGTCGATGGACACTTAGGTTGCTTCCATGTCCTGGCGATTGTAAATAGTGCTGCATTGAACATGGTGGTACATGTCTCTTTTCGAATTATGGTTTTTTTAGGGTATATGCCCAGTAGTGGGATTGCTGGGTCGTACGGTAGTTCTATTTTTCGTTTTTTAAGGAACCTCCATACTGTACTCCATAGTGGCTGTATCAGTGTACATTCCCACCAACAGTGCAAGAGGGTTCCCTTTTCTCCACACCCACTCCAGCATTTATTGTTTATAGATTTTTTTGATGATGGCCATTCTGACTGGTCACACAAAGAACTCTGGCATGGTGTTCATCATCTAGCTAATCCTAACATGCAGACATTTATGAGAGTAAAGTCAGGTCTTTGCCAGAGTGGGTTGCTTATTTGGGCAACTGGGTCAAATCAAGAAGGGCAAATGTAGGCTGCCAGAGTAAATAAGGAGAGGAAAAACAAAAAGAACGAGACATTATCATTCGTCAGTGATTTCCCCCCCAATATTCTTAGCCTCCACCTATCTCCATCTTACTGGTAACACAGGAACTAGACTGAACAATCAGGTAAAAGGTCTCTACAGAAACTGAGTTAATATAGAAAATAAAAAAATAAAACATAAAATTGTAAATTTTCTTCCTAGGGATAATTGAGATGATAGTTCAGTAATAACGTAAGATCAGGTGAAGTCTAAAGAAATTTTAGAAAACCTGGAAAAAGTAAGAAAACATCTGTTCGCCGGCATCCGAATGTTCGAGAGACACCGAGACATGTGGGCCAAGTTCTGGAGAGAAGGGAAACACAAACGCAAGCTTGACATTTGGTGCAGCTTTTCTCCTTGGGGCATTTGCTGATTCAACTCATACAGCCTAGGAACTGAAAAGCCAAGGAGTTCAAAAGACTCTAACCACAGAAGCCAAACGGCAAGAGCTCAAGCTAAAAGCAACAACTAATGGAATGACAGGCTACACATATCCTTAGTCTCACAGGGCTGGGGGAACCATTACATTTAAAGCCTAACAAATACAAGGGTAGTTGGGAATAAGGAGAATCCAAACTTTCACATGGTAATCCCAAAGGGCAACACCCGTAGAGGAAGGACAAGACAGAAATAGAGCAACCTTCACACAGACTGAAAAACAGCTTTGAATGAGCTCAAACTGAGAATGGACTAAGGTTTCCAGTCCCTATAGTAACTGTCTGCCATGGGCAAAAGGAAATCTTTTCAAGAGAACGATAACAGCATCCAGAATGTGGAGGTATCTTAATAGTTTCCTAAAATAAGTTAAGCCCAATTTTAATATAAAAAATAATTGGACATACCAGGAAAAAGACTAAATGATTAAAAGCTCAAAAAAAAAAAAAAAAAAAAAGGACAATGTAAATAGACACAGGAGGACAAGAGTTAGTAGGCGGTTAAAAAACAAAACAAAACAACTATGATTAAACAAAGAAAATAGACACATGGCAAATAAGCATATGAAAAGATGCTACACATTCCATGTCATCAGGGAATTTTCAATTAGAACAACAGTGAGATACCACTACACACCTATTCAAATGGCTAAAATCCAAATACTGAAATCCCAAAGTTGTTGACGATGCAGAACAACTGGAATTCTCATTTGTTGCTAGCAGGATACTTGGCAGTTTCTTACAGAACTAAACATACTTTTACCATACAGTGATCTAGTAATCATGCTCTTTGGTATTTACCCATAGGAACTGAAAAGTTATGTCCGCATAAAAACCTGCACATGGATGTTTATAACAGTTTCTTTCATAATTGCCAAAACTTGAAATCAACCAAGGTGTTTTTCAATAGGCGAATGGATAAACAAACTATGGTATATCCGTACAAAGGAATAGCATTCAGCGCTAAAAAGAAAAGGCTATGAAGCCACGAAAAGACATGGAAGAAGCTTAAATGCATATTGCTAAGTGAAAAAAGGCCAATCTGCAAAGGCTTACGTGCATATTATATGATTGCTGTATGAAATTTAGGAAAAGGCAAAAGTGTGGAGACAGTCAAAAGATCAGTGGTTGCCAGAGGTTGTGGGGAGGGAGAAAAGGATGGGTGAAGCCCGGAATTTTAAAGGCAGAGAAACTCCTGTGTATGGTTCTGTAATGGTGGATACAGGTTATTGTACGTTTGTCAAAAATCATAAAATGTACAAAACAAAGAGTGAGGTCTAAAGTAAAGCATGGACATTAGTTAGTAATAATGTATCAATATTGGTTCATTAACTATAACAAATGTATTACGCTAATGTAAGATGTTAATAATAGGGGAAACTAGGGTGAGAGGTAAGGAAGTATGAGAACTCTGTCCTTTCTGCTTAATTTTTCTGTAAACCAGAAACTGCTCTGAAATAGTCTGTTAATTTAAAAAACAAATCTAGACCTGCATACAAAACTTGCACGTAAACCCAACCACAGCAGCATTATTCATACGAGCCCCAAAGTGGAAGTAACCCAAATGGCCATTTACTGGGAATGGATAAATGAAACATAGTAATATCCACACCATGGACTATTATTATTCAGCCATAAAAAGAAATCAAGTACTGATACATGCTACAACATGCATGAACTTTGAAAACATGCTAAGTAATCGTATGATTCCATTTGTATGCAATGTCCAGTCTAGACAAATCTGTAGAGACAAAGGATATTAGTGGCTGCCTAGGGTTTGGAGACATGGGGGAGTGAGTGACTTATAATAGATTCTTTTTCTTTTGGGGAGGTGGATGAAAGTTCTAAAATTGATGGTGGTGGCAGATGCATAAGACATTAAATTGTACACTTTAAATAATATGGAAAGTAAATTATATATCAATGAAACTATTATTTAAAATTATGATGAATGTATTAAAAAAAGGACAACATATACAATTTAAGCAAAAAGTATTTGTGAAATGCAACCAAAAGAAACTTCTAGAATTAAAAAAGCTGAAATTAAGCACTCAGAAGATTGGTTGAACAGTACCTTAGTCAAACAAAAGAAAGGATTACAAATGTCAGTTAAAAAATAACTACACTAAAATTTGGAGGGAAAATGATGGAAAACAGAGAAATAAGTACTTAGGACATACAGAGTATATATAAAACACTGTGTCTAGCCAACCCCAAGTCACACAGCCTAGGGAGGAGACACACAGCCTACCTGAATCACAAGGACTCCTCCAAAGGAAAAATGAGGTTCTGATGCCAGAAGTGGAAGGAATGAATTACAAAGAAAAAGAACAATGGTAAACTATAATCTAGATATACATTGGTAAATACATAGGTTCCCTGGGGTTGGGATCTGGTACAAACAATAAAAAAAAAAGATAAGACTCATAGTAGAGGCTGCTAGATTCTGCTGAGGAAAATGTCCAGGGAGGGAAGAGTTGATTTATTTCCTTGTTTTTTTAGAGTCCACATATAAGTGACATCATGCACTATTTGTCTTTGTCTTATTTCACTTAGCATAGTGTCCTCCAGTTTTATCCATGTTGACTTAAATGACAGGATTTTCTTCTTTTTTAAGGTTGAATAATATTCCATTGTATATATATACCGTGTTTCCTTTATCCTTTAATCTACTATGGACACTTAGGTTGTTTCCATACCTTGGCTCTTGTGAATAATGCTACAGTGAATGTGGGAGTACAGATATCTCTTCAAAAATGATGATGTTTCCTTTGGATATACACTCCGAAGTGGGAGGGAGGAAGAACTTACGACACAAATCGACCATGTGTAAAAGATGTAGGAATGAAAAACTCTGAACACCTAGGAAGAGTGTAGAGTATTTGGAAAGGTCACTGTTCAAGGTCATACATAGTTTAAAATTATGACATTTCAGTGAGCCTGTGTGCATGAAGGCTTGCTTATATTTCGGGATTTGAATACAGTGCAAAGAAGTGCTGCTAAATTTTCGATCAACATCAAAAAAAGGGTGGAAATGTTTTTTTCTTTTATTATGAAACTGGAGGAAAGGCAAGCCTAGAATTCTAGGCCCACTAGAATTTTCCCTGATGATAGTGGTAATTTAGGAGAAGAAGAAGGATCCAAGGCCATAGAACAATTTTGAAAGCAAAATAAGGCTGCTGAGTCTTCACCCAGTGTATGAGATTAAGTTCTAATGGCATATGATGAAGTGGGCGTGACACAGCTGGCAGAGCTGGTTGAGTTGTTGAAAATGGCTCTTGAAGCTACAGGTATTGGACAGTAGACGTAGAAAAAGAACAAGGTAAATCCAAAAGAGTGGAAGGACAAAATTAATCAAGAGAAAAGTCAAAAATAGAGAAGAAAAGCAGTAAACTTGGCAAATAAAACCAAAAGCTTGTTCTTTAGAAAGACCAATAAAATAAGCAATATTTGGCAAATATGATCGAGATGGGACTAGCTATAACACAGAGAGAATTTTTTTTTTTTAATTACGAAAGAATACTATGGTAGCTTTATACCAACACATTTGAAAATCTGGACAAAATGGCTGATTACTGATTAGTTATATGCAGCCATTATTTACTCCTGTTTTGAGTAGAGAATACAAGTAGCTTTATGAAATTAGAAAATATAATCAAAGATATACACCTTAGAAAGACATCAGTTATTTTCCAATGTATCAAAAAATTAGAAGAGTCCTAATACAAAAATCAGATATGGAAAATTTACCCAGAAAGTAACTAGAAGCACATTTCTTTGAAGATCTTAAGTTCTAAGTAATATTAGCAAATAGATTCCAGCAACATATTTTTAAAAAGTCATTATGATCAAGAGGGATTTATCACCATAAAGCAGATTTTTTCAAGTAGGATAAAGTTGGAATGAGGAAAGAAATGTCCATATCCAATATCAAAACACACTCCAAATTTCAGTAGTTTAAAAGAATCTAATACGCTGTAACAGTACATCAGTAGATTATTAAAGCAGAATAGGAACCCATGTATATGTGAGAAATAAAATATAGGGTAAATAAAGTACAGGCTGTCTTCACTGTGGAGCTATAAAAATGATCATAGAAGCTGAACTGTGCAAAGTTGATCTCAGTGATTGATGGGGAAAATATTATTGTTCTATGACCTTAAAATCTTTCTGACAAAAACACCAGAAACTTTCTTGTTTGTTATAAAGTTATAGATAGACTTAAAAAAATTAGTAAATCTTGTATTTAGTTAATACAGTGCAACCTAAAACATTAGAAGTATTGAAAATTAACATGTTTTATTCCACTGTAAAAAACTTATGAGACTTCTAGTTTTGAGTCCAGCAAGGAAGGAGCTTAGAAGTTGCCACTCTGTCCTAACAGGTCAATATCTGGACACACTGAAAAATCAACACTTCTTCTTAGATTCATTAGAGAAGTGAGGTCACAGGAAAAATCACCGTGCCCAAAACTGGAGAGGCAGATGGCAGATACAGAGAGTAACAACTTACCGGAACAGAAACCCAAGAGCAGAAATCTCTGTGGAAAGCAATGGTGAGGTAGGAAAACCTGAACTATATTTGAAGGATTGCTGGAGGCTTGTGTGGAAAAGTCTGTGAGGTAAAAACTCCAGGGAAGACCCTATCCTTTTGCGAGTTTTGTCTCTTGAGCTCTACCGGGTTGTGACTACCAGGTGAAGGTCAAAGGAAAATCCCCTTGGAATTCTGGCAGGGGGAGGGTGAAAGGAGCAATTTTGAAATACACCAGAGCATTCTGCTGTTCTTCATAAGGCCTGCCCTCAGGAGAAACTGTTTTACCAGAGGCCTAACCTATGGGGTTTTGTCAGAGCCTAACTGACCTGGGGGAAGGGAAATATCCTACCGTGACCCCTGCCGGCCACTGGGTTTCACCTAAGGTGAGGGAAAATACTGAGAGGCACTTGTGACATTCATAGCTGAGGAGCACATGCTCATTATAAGACTGAGACCTAATCATAAGACTATGCAATGCTTCTATAACACCACATCTCTAAAGGACTATGTACTGCAGTGAATTTCACCAGTGCATCGTGTCTGGATTTTCAAGGAAGAGAAAAGTGAATCATATAAAATGCTTGATTAAACCGAGAAATGGCAGAAAAAGAGTGAAAGGTAAAAAAGGAACAAAGAACACTGGCAATAAATATGAAACAGTAACAAATATGGTAGGTATTAATCCAATGATATCAATAATCATTTTAAATACCAATGGTATAAATACACCAGTTAAAAGACAGAGATGGTCACAGAGGATCGATAAACAAGATCCAAATATAAGAAATCTACTTTAAATATGAAGGCACATATAGCTTAAAAGTAAAGGGTTGGGGAAAGCTACATCATGCTAACACTAATTAAAAGAAAGTTTGAGAAGCTGTATCAATCTCAGACAAAGCAGAGTTAAGAGCAAAGAAAATTATCAGACAAAGAGGGACATTCCATAATGATAAAGGGGTCAATTCTCCAAGAAGACATAACAATTCTTCATGTTTATGTGCCTAACAACAAAGCATCAAAATTCGTGAGACAACAACTGATAGAACTGCAAGGAGAAAGAGATAAATCCACTATCATAGCTGGAGATTTCTACACCGCTTTATCATAAATGGACAAATCCATCAGGGAGAAAATCAGTACAGACATAGCTGAATTCAGCAACACCATCGACCAAATGGATATAATAAACATCTACAGACTACTTCAACAACAGCAGACTACACATTGTCTTAAGCTCACATGAAGTACACACGAAGACAAACCACATTCTAGGCCATAAAACACACTCTAACAAATTTAACATGTCAGAAATCATATAAAGTCTGTTCTCAGACTGCAGCGAGGTCAAACTGCAAGTCAAGAACAAAAACAAAGCTGGAAAATTCCAAAATACTTGAAGCTTAAACGGTTCAATTCTAAGCAATACATGGACCTTGCTGTCTGTAGGTGAACTGAATAACATGCACAGTGACCAATCACCTACAGACTTTGAAAGAAGGGACCTGATTGTTCACTGACCATGATACACATCTGTTATATCCCGGGTGATCTGTGGAGTTAAGAACTAGCTGTGAAGTTTGTACTTTATGCCCTTCCTCACAGTTAGTATGGCAGTAACTGAAATTTGATGGTTTTGTTGTGGTCCTGGGATTATTTAACTAAATCATGGTAACTGAAATTCATGCATGGGCAAACTGTTCAGAGCGAGGACTGCATGTGTAGCATACATTGGGTAACATTCCATTGCAAGAAACAAATACCTAGAAGAATGTAAGATAGGATGAGAAATCATACTCTTGTTATGAGGAAGTCTGTCCCTAAGCAGAACATGAAACTGAGATATCATAAAGAAAAAGGCGAGTTGATTTGACTTCATAAAAATTAAAGAATTCTGCACAGCAAAAGGCAACCCAAACATAAAGATAACTGACAAACTGGGAAACCAAATATAAATATTTGACCATGGATTTGGCCAACAATTCCTTTTCTTCACAATAGTATGAGGAGGGAAAATCTCAGTGAGTCAAACCTCATGAATCAATAGATGAGAGGTTAGACTAAAGTTCTCATATGGTGTGGATTTAATTTTATGGAATGCAACTTACCTTCCAACAGAAAATGTGAGTATTACCAGTCTTATGAAGATCCTTGGCAATGCAAGTAGAGAAACCTTGAGTAACCGTGTGATAGATGCATCTCTTTCCTGTTCTATAAGAGGAGGAGAACAATTAACAGAATGTCTATTTCTCCAGGGCAGAATTCCAATATTGCCTCTGTACCACTGAGCCTTGTAAAACATCGAAGCGGACAGTCTTTAGCAAATCACTCTTAAAGAGTCAAGAGGGAAAGAAATGGAAAGGCTAATGAACTTGCCAATGACCTATGTAGCCCTGACTGCTGAAAACAGCGATGATGGGAAATATGTGATGCCACGTATGTGAAACTTGAAGAGCACAGAGATTCAAATGGAGTAGAGTAGGGAAGAATGCCTCTGATAACCTACCCAAGTTGAATTATTTATAGTCTCAACTGGGAAATGTTGATTAAGAAATGAGAGGAAACAGGCAAGAGCGGCCCCTGAAATTGTGCCTAAATACCTCCAATATTCCTAAGGAATCCCGCGGACAACTGTGTCAGAGCGGAGCTGACAAAGGGAGTATAGTAAGCGCAGAGGTCATGGCCTTGTCAGCCAGCATACGGAGAGCATTACTGATCCTCAGCAAATCATTACTGATCCTCAGGAAAATGTACTGTGACTGGGTCTAAAACCTGACTGGAATTTTCCATAGACGTGTGATATTGGAGATGGGTTTGCAGCTGCACTTGCCAAATCACCTTTGCAAAGCACATTAGGCCACAGCCAGAGGAGCAAAGGCTGCTCTGCTCTTTCTCAAGCAGAAAAGGATTTTAGAAGTGCCCACTTCTGTCCCACAAAGGATGGGGATAGCAGATTACGAATTAGTGATTAGCACAGTGTCTGTGATCCCTCGGCTAACTTCCGTCTTGAAGCTGGGATATAAAGACTCAGGTGTTGGGTGATGAGCCACAAGCCGTCTGAACAGGTGCTTAATCAGGACTGGACAGGATGAATTCAGGCCTGGGCATCTGGCATCTGGTTCCAGCCCTTTTCCTGGCAGTTAACCTTTAGACATGTCCCTGACACCTTTGCATCTGTAGCTTTTCGTTGTTGTTGTCTGGTTGTTTAAATGCGTAAAATGGTGATAACACTACTTGGTGGCATATTCTATTTTAAAAAACCTTCCATTACTCCATGCACATCAAACAGTAAATGCGTTCTCTTAGTAAACCTGCATAACAATTTTCTGAACTCTTGTGCTCTGGGCAAGACTTATGAATACAGCAGGCAAATAAAGTGAAAGGTGAGACAGTAACATAGTGTTGTATTCAATTGGGTCTTGATACCCAAGTGTGACTCTTCACCAAGGATTATGCAGTAGTTCAGGACACAGATTAAAGTTGGTTAGAGTGTGTCCTGAAGTCTCACTGGCAGAATTTAAATCTCTACTCTGGAAATTGTAGACCTGAGACAAATTGCTTCCCTCAACTTCATTTCCTGCATCTGAGAAAGATAATAGTATCTACCTTGTAGTAGACTGAATAATACCATTGCCCCCAAATGTCCACATTCTAATCCCCAGAACCTGTGAATGTCACCTTAAATGGCAGAAGGGACTTTGCCAGTGGGATGAAAGTAAGGGTTTTGAGATGGGGAGAGTCTCCTAGACTACCTGGATGGACCCAAATGTAACCACTGGTATTCTCATAAGAGAGAGGCAGAGGGCGTTTTTACTCCAAAGAGAATGTGATGACAAAGTTGGGGTTGGATTGATGTGGCCAGAAGTCAAGGAATGCTGGCAAGGAAACAGATTCTCCCTTGGAGCCTCTAGAAGGAGGATGGACGGCCTTGTCAACTCCTCGTTCCAGCCCAGGGAAACTGGTTTTGGACCTCTCTCTTCCAGAACCATAAGAAAATAAGTGTGTTTTGTTTTAAGCAAGCACATTTGTAGTAATTTGTTACAGCAGCCATAGGAAACTAATGCGTACCTCATAGCAACTATTTCTCCAATTAAAATGTGTGACTGGAAACACACTTGGTGGCATGTCTGACACATGGCAGGTACGCTACTGTAGGTCGTTCTCGGAAACTGAAGCCTTGGTTTTGAGGGATCATCAAAACCAGTACAGTGGTTGCCATGTTTCTCCTTGTTCATCCTGGTGACAGACCTGGTAGAGAGAGCTCCATCCTTTCCCACAGGATGCCCACCCCAGTACTTAGAGGGAAGAGGTTATGTCTCACTTAAGGCACCTTCCTCTTTTCCTTTCTACTTTTTTTTTCATTCATCTTCATCCAACTGGCCTTTCTAAATTTTAAAGAAAACAAGACCATTTCTCGATGGATTCAGATACTACCCCAAGTTAATATTCCAACCAAGTTCTTGTTCTTCCGGGTCTCATCACCAGAAATTTCTGAGCCTAAATCCTCTCTAGTTTCTAGGATCACCCATTTTCTCATTTCTCCCTTCTCTAGTTCAGAGTCTTGTCAGTTTAGTCCTTTCCCTAACCACAACTTATAATAAGGTGACACAGCAAAGTGATGAAAGTCTAGACGGTCTGGTTTTAGTCCTGGGTTTTTGCCACCTACTTACTGTGTGGCATTAGGCAAGCTATTCCACCTCTCTGGGCCTCAGTTTCCCCCCAAAAAGGTGAATATTACGTACCTATAGGGTTGCCATTATGAGGATTAAGTGAGTTAATATTTGCTAAGCACTTACAATAGTACTTGTTGTAGTCTAAGCACTACAGTTGTGCTTGTTAATAATAGTAATTGCAATTCCACGCGTAAAACTTACTCAGCTTTCTGTCATAACTTTGAAAGGTTGGTCTATCTTTTGGCCGGCGTTTCAGGTAACTGAGTCGAGGCACGGGCTGAGGCATTGCTACCACTGGGTGGTGTGTTCCCAGAACTTGGAACAGCGGTGTGAAATGGGTAGTGGTTCTACTTGGAGACGGGGCAGACTGGACAATGACGGCCCGGGAAGGAGGTGTGGTGTCCATCGCTTCGGGGTCAGAGGTGCCGCCTGCTGAATGACCAATGGCAGCCGAAGCCGTAAATGGGGGGCTGGGGAAAACGGGGGCAGAATGGACAGTGACGGCCCAGGAAGGAGGTGTGGTGTCCATCGCTTCGGGGTCAGAGGTGCCGCCTGCTGAATGACCAATGGCAGCCGAAGCTGTAAATGCGGGGCTGGGGAAAACGGGGGCAGAATGGACAGTGACGGCCCGGGAAGGAGGTGTGGTGTCCATAGCTTCGGGGTCAGAGGTGCTGCCTGCTGAATGACCAATGGCAGCTGAAGCCGTAAATGGGGGGCTGGGGAAAACGGGGGCAGAATAGACAGTGACGGCCCGGGAAGGAGGTGTGGTGTCCATAGCTTCGGGGTCAGAGGTGCCGCCTGCTGAATGACCAATGGCAGCCGAAGCCGTAAATGGGGGGCTGGGGAAAACGGGGGCAGAATGGACAGTGACGGCCCAGGAAGGAGGTGTGGTGTCCATAGCTTCCATATCAGAGCTGCTGCCTGCCTGATCTGAGAAAAGAGAGTGAAAGTGGGAGAGCTGCTCCCTAGCTTCTAACTCTTCTCGAGGTCTAGCACGCACTGAACAGCTCAGCCTGGTGCTGTGACATTCCATTGTACGTGTCACAGAGCAAGGGCAGGCGGGGGCGGGGGCCACAGGCAAGCCCAGCCCGTGGAGAAACCCGGCCCAAGGGCAAAGAGCCTGAACCCTTCTGGATTTTCTAGCGGCTGGGACTTCTCGCTGTGGGTGGCAGGTGTTTGGCACCGGATGGGCCACCGTGCAGAGACCGTTGGGGACTCTGGAAGCCTTCTCCTCCAGAGCTCACCCTGCCTGGGCACCAGCTCTGCAGGTGTTGCGTTTAATGTTGTCCCAGAGGTCTCTTAGGCTGTCTTCATTTCTTTTCATTCTTTTTTCTTTAGTCTGTTCCGCAGCAGTGAATTCCACCGTTCTGTCTTCCAGGTCACTTATCCGTTCTTCTGCCTCCGTTATTCTGCTATTGATTCCTTCTAGTGTAGTTTTCATTTCAGTTATTGTATTGGTCATCTCTGTTTGTTTGTTCTTTAATTCTTCTAGGTCTTTGTTAATCATTTCTTGCATCTTCTCAATCTTTGCCTCCATTCTTATTCCGAGGTCCTGGATCATCTTCACTATCATTATTCTGAATTCTTTTTCTGGAAGGTTGCCTATCTCCACTTCATTGAGTTGTTTTTCTGGGGTTTTTTTCTTGTTCCTTCATCTGGTACAAAGCCCTCTGCCTTTTCATCTTCTCTATCTTTCTGTAACTGTGGTTTTTGGTCCACAGGCTGCAGGATTGTAGTTTTTCTTGCTTCTGCTCCTCATTGTAGTTTTGATTTGCATTTCCCTGATGATTAGTGATGTTGAGCATCTTTTCACGTGCCTGGTGGCCATCTGTATGTCTTCTTTGGAAAAATGTCTACTCAGATCCTCTGCCCATTTTTTAATCAAGTTTTTTTTTTTGATATTGAATTGTATGAGTTCTTTGTATATTTTGGACCCCTTATTGAATACATTATCTGCAAATATCTTCTCCAATTCAGTAGGTGGTCTTTTTGCTTTGTTAATAGTTTCCTTTGCTGTGCAAAAACTATGTAGTTTGATGTGGTCCCACTTGTTTAGTTTTGCCTGTTTCCCTTGCCTGAGGAGACATATCCAAAAAAAATTACTAAGACCGATATTGAAGAGGGTACTGCCTATGTTTTCTTCTAGAAGTTTTATGGTTTCAGGTCTCACATATAAGTCTTTAATCCATTTTGGTTTTTTGGTTATTTTCTTAAATTAATTTATTTATTTTTGACTGTGTTGGGTCTTTGTTGCTGCACGTGGGCTTTCTCTAGTTGCGGCAAGCGGGGGCTACTCTTTGTTGTGGTGCGCGGGCTTCTCATTGTGGCAGCTTCTCTTGTTGTGGAGCACGCACTCTAGGCACACAGGCTTCAGCAGTTGTGGCATGCGGGCTCTAGAGCGCAGGCTCAGTAGTTGTGGCACACAGGCTTAGTTGCTCCGTGGCATGTGGATCTTCCTGGACCAGGGCTCAAACCTGTGTCCCCTGCATTGGCAGGAGGATTCTTAACCACTGTGCCACTAAGGACGTCCTTTTAATCCATTTTGAACTTGTTTTTGTGCATGGTGTGAGAGAGCAGTCCAGTTTCATTATTTTTCATGTAGCTGCCCAGTTTTCCCAACACCGTTTGTTGAAGAAGCTGTCTTTCCCCCACTGTATATTCTTGGCCCTTTGTCATAGATTAATTGCCCATATAAATGTAGATGCATTTCTGGGCTCTCTATTATGTGCCATTGATCCATGTATCCATTTTTGTGCCAGTACCACACTGTTTTGAATACTGTAGCTTTATAATATAGTTTGAAATCAGGGAGCATGATACCTCCAGCTTTGTTCTTCTTTCTCAAGACTGTTTTGGCTATTTAGGGTCTTTTGTGTTTCCATACAAACTTTAGAATTATTCTAGTTCTATGAAGAATGCCATTGGCATTTTGTACTTAGTTTAAAATCTATTCACAGCAAATTTCATTAAACATACTCACACACCAAATTCTTTTGTTTTTTTGCTTTCCCACTAAGGATTTATAATTCAGCAAATAGTTACACATTTGATTACAGAAAAACAGGGAGGTGGGTTTCTTTCTGTTCAACAAAAATAGAACATGAGTCACACATGCAAGCCACTTCTGAAATTTTTAATTTTCTAGCAGCCACATTAAACAGTGATAAAGGAACAGGTAAAATTAATTTTAAGAATATATTTTATTTCATCTAATATATATACACATTATTGTCATTTCAAACCTGTAGTCTATATAAAAAAACTATTGACAAGCTATTTTACGTTTCTGTTTTGTACTTTGGTCTTCAAAGCCCAATGCATATTGTAATTGACACTTATGTCACATCTCAATTTGGACTTGCCATGTTTCAAGTGCTCAATAGCCACATGTGGCTGGTGGCTACACACTGACAGTGCACATCTAAGATAACAAGTATGTTTCTACAGAACATCTTTAATCTTGAACTTGTCCTATATTATTTTCCCTGTCTGAATGTAGAATAACCCACAAAGAAAAAATAGGTCGGACTTCCCTGGTGGCGCAGTGGTTAAGAATCCGCCTGCCAATGCAGGGGACACGGGTTCGAGCTCTGGTCCAGGAAATTCCCACATGCCGCGGAGCAACTAAGCCCGTGTGCCACAACCACTGAGCCTGCGCTCTAGAGCCCGCAAGCCACAGCTACTGAGCCCGTGTGCCACAACTACTGAAGCCTGTGTGCCTAGAGCCCGTGCTCTGCAACGAGAAGCCACTGCAATGAGAAACTTAATTTTTTTAAAAAATAGGTAATATGGGTAATGACTCACAGAGAGAATACCAAAACATCAGGAAATATTATTATTACCTTATATCACAACTATATTATTACATCAATAACATATTGAAACTATATTATATCAAAAGAATAAGGTATCTGAGAACCAGTACTGTATGTTTAGTGGCACTTACTGCTCAATAAGTATTGTGGAAAATTTCCTAGGAGACCAGTCTCATTTGAGACTGATATAGATAAGCCATCATGTACTTACAAATTATGTTGGACCACGCTGGAGAGGAAAAACATGTAAATAAACAACATTCCACTCTGCTAAACTCTATTTCTCTCAACCACTTCAATGCCACCAGTCTCACCAAGCCAGAAATAGGGGAAGCCGTCTTTTCAGGTCCCATTTATAATTCGTCAGCACAAGTTCCACTGCCCCCTCAATAAACACTCTTGCACCTGGAATTTTCCTCTATTCTACTTTAATTAATGATACAGGGTAAACCTTATTACATTCCGGAAAGGTCCACCTAAGAACTTTCAAACTCTGAAAATCTTATTTCTGAAACACGGTTCTTTCCTTTCTTCTACGCCTACTAAATCTACTCTTTGTCCATAGTATAACCTCTGACCTATCATCCCTAACTTTTTGTTATTCACCTCCATTCTGGCTTTATTTGTTTTTCTCCCAGCCTGAGCAATCATTTCAAATACAGCCTCACATCATCTTTTTTTTTCCAGTCAGGTTTATTTTTACAAACCTTTACTTCTGTATTAAACAGTTTTCTCCATTCTACCCTCAGACTTCTGAACCTTCCTGCACATGGTCATGTATATGCTTGCCAAGCACATACACAGTATATCAAAAGTCCTCAGAATTCTATTCTCAAGCACCGTATTTTCTTCCCTTGTATTTTCCCTGTGGAAAATTTCAATTTTCCATGGTAACCGGCAAAACTGGTACTTTGAGAAGAAAGCAGACCCAAGATCTCAAAGCTAAAAAGAAGTGATGGAGCATGGATTTAAGATTAAATGGTCTGTCTTCAGATCCTAAGCTCTTAACCACTAATTCTGTAAGATTTCATATATGTAAAATTCTAGAAAATGCAAACTAATTACAGTAACAGAAAGCAGACCGAGGGTTGCCTGGATATGAGGGAGGAAGTGGGGAGGAGAGAAGAATATCAGGGAGAGGCAGAAGAAAGGGGTTACAAAGAGGTACAAGAAAACCTTGGGGACAGGTGTTCTTTTTTTTTTTTTTTTTTTTTTGAAATTCACGTTCTTTTTTTATTATTTATTTATTTATGACTGTGTTGAGTCTTCGTTTCTGTGCGAGGGCTTTCTCTAGTTGCGGCAAGTGGGGACCACTCTTCATCGCGGTGCGCGGGCCTCTCACCATCGCGGCCTCTCTTGTTGCGGAGCACAGGCTCCAGACGCGCAGGCTCAGCAATTGTGGCTCACGGGCCCAGTTGCTCCGTGGCATGTGGGATCTTCCCAGACCAGGGCTCGAACCCGTGTCCCCTGCACCGGCAGGCAGATTCTCAACCACTGCGCCACCAGGGAAGCCCGGGACAGGTGTTCTTTATCTTGACCGTGCCATTGGTTTCAGAGGTGTATGTGCCGAAACTTACCAAACTGTACATTTTGAATATATGCAGTTTATTTGATGGCAATAAATTTGATTTTTTTAAGTAAGCAAAATTAGAAAGCATGGTATTAGAACAGGAATAAACCAACAGACGTTTGCCACAGAAATGCAAGCCCAGACACACACACTCACACCATTTAGTGACCCATACACATATAAACAGAGGTGACACTGTAATCAGTGAGGAAAGCACAGAGTATCTGATAAACTGTTTTTAGACAACTGGCTACCCATACTGGGGGAGGGGGGAAGAACCCTGACTCATATCATACACAAAAATGAATTCTAGATGAATTAAAGCTTTATATATAGAAAGCAAATCTTTAAAACTTTTAGAAAGAAAGATACTGTTTAAGTATCTTTTAAGACAGGGCAGCATGGAAGGATTTTTTTTTTTTAAAGACCCAGAAAGGATACATCGTAAAGAAGAAATACTGGTAAAGCCAACTACGTTAAAATTCAAAACTCCTACACGTCATTTACCATCTTAAAATGTTTTAGTATTTTACCTATATTTTAAGTGCCTGAAATAGTTCTTAGTACACATACTACTAAGGAAAATAGAGGCATATTTATACTAACTTTTTTTTTTAAATTTATTTTATTTTATTTATTTTTATTTTTGGCTGTGTTGGGTTTTCGCTGCTGTGCACGGGCTTTCTCTAGTTACAGCGAGCAGGGGCTACTCTTTATCGCAGTGTGTGGGCTTTTCATTGTAGTGGCTTCTCTTGTGGCAGAGCATGGGCTCCAGGCGCACGGGATTCAGCAGTTTTGGCACGCAGGCTCAGTAGCTGTGGCTCATGAGCTCTAGAGCGCAGGCTCAGCAGTTGTGGCGCACAGACTTTGTTGCTCCACGGCATGTGGGATCTTCCTGGACCAGGGATCGAACCCATGTCCCCTGTATTGGCAGGCGGATTCTTAACCACTGCGCCACCAGGGAAGTCCCTACACTAGCTTTTGAAAATGTTGACATTTTGTGAACTGGTCAAAATAAATATGATGCAATACTGAACTTCAAGTTTCAAAATGTATGACCATTTACAATCACTCCAAAAAAATTAAATACCTAGGTCTAAATCTAACAAAACATGTATAGGCTCTGTATGCTGAAAATTACAAACGGCTAATGAAAGCAACTGAAGAAGATCTAAATGAGTTCTTCCCATGAATAGTATATGAAATGGAAACTTGACATGTGTAAAGATAGCCAATCTACTTAAATTTTTCCTCAAAGATGAGGAAAAAGAAAAGATTACTCAGCAGTGACCAAAAACAAAAAAAGTGTTTTACTGACAAACAGTAGAACTACAATAAGCCAAGCCCAGCGAATCCAAAAGATGTTACATTACAAATTTCCAGTTTTGGTGCCTGAATTCAGCACTAGAGAGCTCAGAGCAAGAATTAAAATCCAATGCAGAACAAAGATGGAATACATGATCACCACTGAGTTCTCCAATGGTCCTTTCTAAAGTGCAAGGTGACAAAATTCCTTAAGTTACCCCCAGTTTTCCTTCATCTACCTATTAAAATCAGAAACACTCCACTATGCAAAGAAGGAAAAAAGGTCCAGAAGGGAAATGTCAGAACAGACTGAATATTTATTCAATAGGGAGAAAAGAACTGCCACCACAGAGCGAAGATTCTTGTGAATAGGAAATTCAACGACCAGGCTGTCGAGATGCCAGAAGAACTCACTGACCCTGATCCACCTGGCGTTTGTTGAGGCTCAGCTCCAGCCGGCCTACGTGGCTACTAGTCCCATCTGACAGCATCAGATGTGGCTCCTATTAGTGAACCCACTGCAGGGCATCCATCAGCCAGGGCGAGTCAAGAGGGAGCTCCTTGAACCCTCTGACCCGCTGCACAGTTAAAGAGGTCAAAGTCTTAGAAAGTACACATGCCAGAAATCTAAAAATAAATAAATCTCATGCCAAGTCATTTCTACCTCATTCCTACATTCTAGTTTGTATTCTGTATACTATATATTCCACTTCTAATTTGTATTCTATATATCCCAATAACCACAAGCAAAAGAACAAAGCAACTCACCTTAAAAACATTTTACCCAATACCCTTGAAATACACTATTAAATTCTTATTGCAGAAGTCAAAAGCCCAGACATTTAAACCTGTAGATAAGCTTGAACTGCCTTGTCTCTCAGTTCTTCTCAGCATTAATTTCAGAAAAATGAAAGGCTTTCCATCTGTGGGTCAGGAATCAGAATACAGCAGGAAAACGTCCCTCATCACTTCTAAGTGTTTCTCATTCTGATGGGACCAACGTCTCAGGATAATAACTGTGAGGCCTCATATTGCTGCTTCTTTACCAAAAGTACCCAGATGCCCCAGCTGCACTTTTACGTTAGATCCCTGACTCTGCTAAGCGACCCGGAAATGGGCCTGCACTAACCACTCATAAATACCCGCATGCCGATTTGAGGGAATGTCAGGTATGAGACCCACAAGAATTGGTGACTGAAAAAGGTAAAGAATGAAAACTCCTGTTATAAACATACAAACCTTTGGTGTTACTGCAGTGGGAAATGTAGGTTTTGATATTAAAAATATTTCATATCACAAATATTAGCCACAGAAACTACCCAAGCCCACAGTCTAATTACTAAGTGATCTTTTCAATTCAAATCACCTGTGTACACTTTTTCTTGATCTGCTTTTTCATGCAATGCAGAATTTAAATGGGCTAGTCTGGAGAGCTGAGATAAAAATAACCACAAAAACCACTTTGCTACTACTAGATTAATTGCTCTGAATTCTACACTGATCTTCTGGTTTGGTGTGAACTAAATTCAGAGTATAATTTTGCGTGAGGTCCGTATTTTGCAAACCACAAAAAACATATTCAGGAAAAGCCCTCACATACTAGCAGGACACACAGTCATCACCCTAACACCATTCTTGGCAGGAGGAATAAGACCTTTTTTATTCACATCAACTGAGCTGGAGGAACAGCATCTAACCAGCTTGCCAAGCATCAAGGTCTGTGGCAAACAGGTTATGCCAACTTCAACAAAATCAGAAGGTTTTTCCTCCACAAGACTTTCTCTACCAAAGGACATGAACAGAAAAATGGCTACCTTGCTGTTTGGCCTTTTACTTCTGACCACAAAAGTATTAATTATCTCAACCCATCTTAACCTTCTTTTGTTTTACATCAATAAACAGGTTTACCTAAGAGCACATTAGCACTAGTAACTGCATGCCAGTAACAATGGCATGTTTCCTATAAGTCCTCTTTTGCAATTATATGACTCACTGCCTTTCTAACTCTCTGACCACACCTTTTCAGTTTTCTTCACTGGATCCGCTGTCATTTCCCCCTCTTTACATCTCACTCGATACAACCTTCCTCTGGAGAAACCAATTCATCCCTAAGGCTTTAGCCACTACCCCCATAATGACAGCTTCCTAATATTTATTCCTAGCCTATTCCTAGCCCCAACCAGTTCTAAAAACCTGAGATTCTAACAAAAGTTTCTGCTTTCACTGAATATATTTAGTTTAGAATGAGCTTTTTTTGTTTTAATCTTTTCTTTTAAAGGACCTTTAAAGATCACCTAATGTGGTCATACATAAATGTAAGTTAAATCTGAGTACTGTCTACTATATTATTTTCTGCATTTTTCCTGTATTTCATAAAATTTTTTTTTAATTTATGTATTTATTTATTTGGCTGTGTTGGGTCTTTGTTGTTGCGCGTGGGCTTTTTTTTAGTTGCGGCAAGCGGGGGCTACTCTTAGTTGCGGTACGCGGGCTTCTCATTGTGGTGGATTCTCTTGTTGCGGAGCACGGGCTCTAGGCGCGTGGGCTTCAGTAGTTGTGGCACATGGGCTCAGTAGCTGTGGCTCACGGGCTCTAGAGTGCAGGCTCAGTAGTTGTGGCGCACGGGCTTAGTTGCTCTGCGGCATGTGGGATCTTCCTGGACCAGGGCTCGAACCCGTGTCCCCTGCTTTGGCAGGCGGATTCTTAACCACTGCGCCACCAGGGAAGTCCCCATAAACTTTTAAAAAGGTAAATAATCTAAACTACTCCTAATTTTAAAGCTGAGGAAATCAAAGCCGAAACTAAGTGACTTGCCGAAGATCACTAAGTATAATTTCCTATCACCACATCTCCCACTGTTCCCATCTAGAAAGGAGGATGACTGAAGGGCGTTGGGTCATGAGGCTGAGAGTGTACACAAGCAGACCTTTTTAAAAGGCTATTTCAACTGCACTGAGTTCTGTCTGACATCCCAACAAAAGGTTGAAGAGCTCAGAGAAACTTGCAAAAGGCCACAGGCAGAGATGTGTCATTCAACACTGCACAGTTTATCTGTACAAAGGTGGGGAGAGGGCTACAAAGTTATCATCTAAGAAAACCAGTGGTGATATTTTAAACCCACTGATATTTAATATTCACCTCCAAATTCAGATGAGAACTTCATAATTTAAAAAATCTATTCTAGCCACATTAAACATCTATTCTAACCTTAGGAAGTTGGTATTATTATTATTCTCAGTGACAGATGAGAAAATGGAGGATTACAGAGGTAAGATAACTCATCCAAGGTCACATAACTAATAAATGTAGAAGGCTATTTCAAGCCTAGGTCTGACTCCAAAGCCCATGCTTTGACCACAGTGCTACTAAATCCAGACCACCTCTGTGAAGGTCAACCAATTAAAGGGGATGTTCATAAAACTGGAGCAATTCCATAGATACTATACACTGTACACTGCCCAACACAAAAGGACCTCATTCCATGGACCCTGAACAGGAAAAACACCAGGTCTTTTCCCACATCCCGTTTTTCCTTCAAGAATTTTAAAATTTAAAAAAAAAAAAAACAAAAAAACAAAAAACTCCTGAATCCATGTTCTTTTTCATATGTGCTTAATTTTGTGATTTGAGAGCTGGATGAAAGTCTAGGGTAGCTTCAGAGAGGAGGATGAGATCGATAAAGAGCAATTATAGGGGGCCTCCCTGGTGGCGCAGTGGTTAAGAATCCTCCTGCCAATGCAGGAGACACAGGATCGAGCCCTGGTCTGGGAAGATCCCACATGCCGCGGAGCAACTAAGCCCGTGCGCCACAACTACTGAGCCTGTGCTCTAGAGCCTGTGAGCCACAACTAATGAGCCCGCGTACCACAACTACTGAAGCCTGCAAGCCTAGAGCCTGTGCTCTGCAACAAGAGAAGCCACCGCAATGAGAAGCCTGTGCACCACAACAAAGAGTAGCCCTTGCTCGCCGCAACTAGAGAAAGCCCGCACGCAGCAACGAAGACCTAATGCAGCCAAAAATAAATAAATAAAATTATTTTTTTTAAAAAGAGCAATTATAGGAACAGAAAGATAGCAATTATAGAAATAGGTGAGAACTTTCAAAGAGCTGGTTCAAACTGTCTTTTATGGGATCCAACAGGAGAAAGCTGCTTTGGAAAAAGTGAGCCTTGTCAAGTGTCACCAGGGTAATTTAAGAAAAAATAGCAAATCCTGATAAACAGGCATATAACATTCATATAATCACCCCAAATTCAAAAGGAAGTTAGCTTTTCTACTGTTATCTTTTAGAATGAGACCCTTATATTTGAGCAGTAGTCCTAATAACTTACAGGTGTAATTGCTGAAACTCAGTTAGTCCTAAAAACAAATATAAAAACCATCCAAGAATGACCACAAATACAGTCTTTGTTCTCTATGGTACAAGAAACCAATCACAAGCCCATCTGTGTGAGACCTAGCTAATAAGAACACTATTTCAGAGGGGGGTACAAAGAGAAGGATGGGTTGCCAAGGGGAAGAAGTCATCTATTAGACGGTGACAAGCTTTTAAGTGTTTGCATTATCTTTAACCAACTGCCTGGTTCCCTGGTTCCCACACCTGCCACCTCCATCCAAAACTATCACAGCAGCACTTGGCAACAGGCTCAGCTCCAAAACACTGGCGCCCTCTTCTGACCCTTTTGTAGTACTGCATTCATGCCAGGCACTGATGTGAAAATCTCTAATAAAGCCACAAATTAATAAATTTGCAGGTAACATTTTCCAGATAATTCTGTATTTGCAATTCCCTGAATAAACCTTAATTTAGCTTGATAAAAATGTTAAATAGCAGACCTTCTACATAAAATTTATGCCAATGAAAAGAAAAGCAACAATGTTCTCTTACCGTTTTAACAGTTTACATATATTAGCTGATAGTATTACAAGAATTAGAAGGATGCCAATAACTGACAGACAAAGACCTTACTATGTGCCAGGCACTAGGAGTGAATAAATTAGTTTAATGCTAACAACCTAATGAGGCAGGAACTCCTCTTCATCTTACAGGTGTAAAACGAGGCACAATGAACTTAAGTAATGTGCCCAGGACCCTGCACCTGGTAGCAAGTGGTAAAACTGAAGTTCACACTCAGTAACTGTGACTCCAGAGCCAGAGCCTTATCTACCCCAAAATATCCCTCTGAGGTATCATGATAAAATGAAACGTTTTCAAAATAGAAAACGTATAAGTTGTAAGGAAAATTATAAATACATCATCCAAATCTCTCATTTTCAACAAAATCCCTAACTGTAAAAAAATAAAATACTACATGAAACATTTTGGTCATTTTCCCATTCCTCCTCGCTTGAAGATTCTGAACTTCTGGGTCTAAGATGTTTTTATGCCTTCTTTTTACTACCCATTCCTTTCTTCATTACACTATGCCTTTATTTATCTATTATCTTGTTCTTTAAAAGAAAAGAAAAAATTAATCCATACTATACACTTTATTTTTCTTCTATACAGCAGAACTGCTTACCTATTCCCACCTAAATTCTCTATTTCATTGAGATCTTTAGAAAATATTTTCCTTAAGACAGTAAATCCAAATAGCATCATCAATTCCTTCTCATTGCAAATATGATAGATTCTCATCTGCCTGGAATTATTTAGTGTGTTCCTACCTCTAATCAAGGCTGGCAGACTAGATAATCTTCTAATATTTCTAAAAATGCTAACTTTATTTTCAAACAGGACATGAAGGCACGTGTCTAATAATCTGCAGTTCAAAACAAGATTTATCTCAAACATTTCTAGATTCCACAGTTTGCCTACTTAAAGCTATTCATAATACCAAAAATTAAGGACACTTAATAACCCAACACAGGCTGACCAAGCTCACTCCCATTCATGACTGAAAGATTTACCACGGGTGAAAACAAATGCTTTTACAACTATCGTTTCATTTCGTAACATTCGTTTAAAGTCTACTTAGAAGCACAGACTTAGTCAAAGTCTGAAGTATCAAAAACATATATTAACTGCACCGGTTTAATTTGTTAGATACAAGAACAATAGAAACAAGATGGTTATAGTTTAGTACTATAACTGACCACATCGCTAAAGAATCCATCCTAACATTATTCATAGCTCCCGTATCTCAACACAACAAGAAGTGCACAGGTAACACACAAGAATAGGTGCCAAGGAATGGGCTCCGTGCAAATCCCACACCTCCTTTTACCTCGTTCTGCAGGATGGCAGCCCTCGAGGCTCCTTAGCAGTCAAGGACTCCTTCAGCACTTCAGTGTGTTGCTTGCTGTCTGAGAACTGGTTGGTGAGTGTTTCTAGCTTTGTCTGTAGGGCTAGTAGTTCTGTGTCCTTTCTGGACAGCTCCTGCTTCACCTGACCAATCTAGAGAAGAAGAAAAAGCAGTGTAAGGAAGAAAGAAATAAAACCACCACCTCTGATCTGGATCTTTGACAGATCCACGTCAAGATATACAGCATTAACTTTATGACAGGACACAATTCATCTTTTTGCACCATCTAATCTTAGCTGACCCCCCCCACACACACACACAAAAAAACAAAGCTTATTCAACTAATAGCAAAATTTCCAGTTTTCATTTATTGTCTCCCCTAAACTTTTGAAATCCATTGGAAAAGGAATGGAAGAAGAAAAATCCCAATTCACTTAGATGACTATGAGACAGCAGTAAGCATCTGAACACGACTAAAGCAATTTTCATCTTATTAAGTCATAAGAAACTTCAAATCATACAGCAGGATTAGTGTAGATGGAATACAGAAAGAAAAAAGAAACTTCCTACTATTGCTATTTAAACTCAAAAGCTGCACATTTATTTTTTCATTGTTTTTTTTTTTTCATTCTCAAATGAAAGTGTACATAAAGTCCTTCTTAAAAAGCCACTTTAGTGTTATAAGGCATTATAAACAAGTGCTTTCTAAAAATTATACAATTTTGAGGAGTTAGGGGTACTGACCTAAAAGAAAGATTCCACCTACAAAGTTATATTACGTACAACATGTCATATCAACTAAATGGATAAAAGTATATAACCTAAATAAAGAACGCATAAAATCTCATTCTCTAAGAATCTACATGTGTAATCAAATTTGAATTACTCTGACAGAGTAATCCATACATCAACAGGTGCCACTCACTCCCCCAGAAATTTTTCTCATCTTAACTTAGAAAACATTTAACATCAAACATCTCCTTTACATTTCTACCGTGTTTCTAAGAATGTTTACTCTTTTATTCTAAATGTAAGCCAAATTAACAGAAATCATATCTGTTTTTACATTGTATCTACTGCCTAAGCAAGGTAGCTATGCACTCAAATATAGACTCTTGGAAGTATAAATTTCACAAGAAGTCAGTAATCTCAGTACCACTGATGAAACAAAAAATACTTTTTAAAAAGTTGAATGTATCTAAAGTATTTTGACTGAAATAATCTTAGGCATAAGGGACAAAGTTTTTGAGAACAATTTCCCATGAGAAAGTATGAAATAAATTTTACTGTAATTAAAATTACTTTTAAGGAGGACTAAAAATAAACTTATAATTTACTGTTCTGTTTCATCAGGAAGACAAGCATTTTTCTCATATGCATGAAATCTCTACTTACAAATAGAATATTCATTCATTCAACAAACATTTCTGTGTGCTCACTGTATGCAAAATACTCGCAGCTGCTAAGGACATCACTGGAAGATAGCTGTAAACAGCAGCTACTTCCATCCTGTAACACAGATACGTACCCAGGAGCTGCCACATACTGTAATGGTGTAGCATCTTTCATGACATCCCTTTACCAACATCCCACCCCTAACAAACAGAATGCACTAAAAACGCACTGGTGGTATGAATGAATAGTCAGGAGAAACGTTCAAAATGTTCTCACCTCATCAGCTAAAGAACTATGGCTTACAGATTACTCAAATTTCCAGCTACCTCTAGACCATGTGATCAAAAATAAATATAAAATCTCAGTTTCCTCATCATCTGCATTACTAAATAATCCTCAAATAATGCTATACTGACCATAAAGACTGAGAAAAAGAAGAAAATATCCTAAATAGAAGAGTTTAGAAGCACAAATTTTCCTTAAAAGTTAGGAGCGTAAGGCTTTTGCAGTCAATCCCATGTGAGAACGAACGAGTGTGTCTTCTTGGGTAACTACCTCTCTAAGCCTTGGTTTCCTAATCAGTAAGATGGAGAAAGCAAACCAGTGCCACTGTACTGCGTACAGATTAAACCAAAAAAATGTAGAGAATGTTTAGCCTGTTGTTCGACACAAAAAGAAATTAATAATACTAGCTGAGGAAAAAAAAGTTATAGATCAACTTCTCCTCTAGACAATACATGGTTACAACAAACCAAATTGGACCCTTTTAGGCAAAATATCTCACTTTTCTATCTATACTATAAAGTGGTCCATAAATAGCAAACACACTAAATTAGCACAAGTGGTTTTTTTTTTTTTTCTTTTAATGCTGCATTCCAGTCTTATCCTACCGTAATTTTCAGAAGCAGTTTTTTTCCTGACACTTGTGAGACAAATGTGTGCACAGCCTAGTATACGGCAGTGGAGTGCAGAGCTTACCAGCACAGGTTCTGGAACCAAATGGCTTGCGTAAAAATCAAACTCTGCCTCTTACTAACTGTGCTTCCTGAGCACCACTGTGTTACCTCAGCTTCCTTATCCATAAATTGGGTTGAGAATATACCTACTTTCGTAGGTTATAAAATGCTTATAATAAGTACTCAAGTGTCAGCTATTTTATTATAATCATTTTATCACAGTTTGAAATGGAATTTCAAGTTCTCTAGACAGATGATTGAGCTACTGAATAGATTTAGAGACTAAGTTTCATGCTACCTCTAACTGACCAGATAACTAAATAAGCTAATCACTTCTATACATCTGTTCCAAAGAAAGTAAAATTTGTTGCAAAATCACCTATCGGGGACTTAAAGATGATGTCTACATATGAAGGTAAAGCACTTCACTCAAGAAATCAGATTCAAATAAACCCTGGGTGATGGACCTAGAACATCTGCACATTCTTTGTACCTAAGAAGAGAAAGAGACCATTCACATAAATCAACAAGTTTCTGGTTAACAGGAAAGGAGTCGAGAAAAAACAGCTTTGAAGCACCATCCACACAGTGACAAAGCAACAATAAAAAACCAGGGACAGGGCTTCCAGAGCACATGAGGGCTCGCTGCACACAGGGTGGCACGTGGGTCAAACCGGTGAACAGGAGTCAGTTAAAGAGCAGAGCAGGCTGGTCAGTGCTAGTCCCGGGCCAAGCTGCCGACCACAGAGTGAAAGTGTGAGCACCCAGAGCCAGAGCAGCAGGGTCCCACTGTGGGATCACTGCACGCAAAGGGTAAATCTTTCGGCAAAGACCTCTGCCTGAAGACCAGCCGCTCTCTTTTTCAGCTCCTCCCCTTGAGCCTCTTTCGAATTTAGCTCCTCCTTCAGTTGCTCTACCTGCCACGACATTGTTATTCTTTTTCACTCATGTGTCAACTTAGGTCTTCTTATTATCTGCTTTTGAGCCAGAGCAGTAACTGGAAATAACAATAACTCATATAACACAATCAAATCTGTTCCCCTAATTTCCTCTTCAAAGGACCCTAGATGGGCTCACTATTTTCACAGGGTAATGGACTGAAATGTGCTAATCAGCAAATGGCAAGCAGAGATGATATTTTATTTTGTTCTCAAGTTAGAATGATAAATCAAAACTAACAGAAAGTTGGATATGTGAATTTTTAAGTTCTAAAAGTTACATGAAATTGGCCGTAGTCATTGATAACAGAGTCTTAAAATAACAGAGGAATATTCTACTGACTTATATGCAGGTATGGGTATCACAGAAAGAAGCCAGAAACTGTATCATTAAAGGAACAGTTTTCACTTCTGAGAAATTAGGGAACTAACACAATTGGGATATAGGGGGCAGGGGGAGGGGGAGGAACACTTATTTTCTAGCTAATATTTTATAATTGAAATTATGATCTTTAAAACACCACAGACCTGATAAACTGATAACTGTAATAAACTAAGTCCTCCAATTTGCCTAAAATAGTTTATAGGATCAAAATAAATGCCTTTGGCTCTAAAGAAGGAATACTGTGACTGAGGTTATAATACAGACTGATATGTCTCAGCGATGCCTATCCTACTATACATACACCCCAAGTGCACGTGGGAAACAATAAACCTGATACACATGGGTCCTCTCCAAGGGAGAGCGCAAAGGGCTTTCCTTTAGGGAACTGTGTTTGAAGGGAAAACACGATTTTATTTAAGCCATTTCAGGAAAAAAAAGGAGAGGTGGATTCAGTCTCTTAGGCTGAATTTGACTTCTAAATTTGTTCACAAGACATAGAGAACGCGATGTTTCATAGAGTGAGAAAAACTCATCTGGATGTAATCCTACTAATCGCCTCAGAAGTACTGGTAGACATGAAATGTTAAACTGTGATAATACACACTTAGCCTCATACAAGTAATTTTCTTTGAAGTGAAATTTGAAATAACTATACAACATCAGTAATTCTGACTTTAGTTCTGGGAAAGTTCTATCTGAAAGAATTACGGTACAAGTATTCTTCCCTGAAGCCTGATAAAACAGCGTGAGGTCCATCATCACTAAAGAAGTAGGAACATGCATCAATTTTTCAAACCCCATTTAAAAATTACGGTATCACACACCATGACCTTGTTTTTCATAAATTTAGAATGGCTCCGATAGACCTCCATTTGCCTCATTTCTTCCTCTCGTTCTTCAGTACTCAAAGCCCCGTTCGATTTCAGCATCTGAATCTCCTCTTCCAAGTCTCGGAGCCCACGCTCCATAGAGGAAATTTTTGAATCCTGAGGACAAAGGAAGATTTAGACATTAAAGTATTCGCAAAAAGTCAAGAGAGGTTGCACAAGTCTGTCTTTACAGAGGTGAAATTTAATAAGATAAACAAATATGTAGAAATATTGCAACTGGTGCCTTGCTTCTAAAATATATCCTTCATGGCCATATGGTGGAGAGGAGGAGGACTGAGATCTATAGTATGATTTTTCCTCTATCCTTTCCTCCGCACCCTTTTGATTAAAATTGAGAGTATTAACGAAAGAAGTAGAAGCAATGGAAAACTAGTTAAAGTTTCTAAGTACTTTATGGTCAACAAACTTCTAGTGAAAACATCTGTAATATTAACAGTAAAACCTTTTCTAGCTATAATATTTTATCGTTTTACTCGACCCCCCTAAAAGGCTTATTTCTGCCCCCAAAGGAGTGGGGAAAAGAGTAAGAAGGTTTCAAAGATTTACACAATAATGCGTATAACCCTTATCTACAATAATAAAGATCTGATAACGTCCCACTGCAGAAAAACAAAGGGATGAATAATTACGTTAACAGTTACACTTTATCACACAGTGGTCCCGCCTTTTCCACAGTTTTACTTTCCGTGGTTCTGCTTTCTGTGGTTTCAGTTACCTGAGGTCAACTGTGGTCAGAAAATATCAAATGGAAAATTCCAGAAGAAAACAATTCAGAAGTTTTAAACTGTGCACCGCTGTTCCAATCAACATGATGAACTCTCACACCATCCCATTCTGTCCCACCGGAACGTGAACCATCCCTTTGTCCAGTGTACCCGCGCCCGTTAGGCACTCACAGCAGCCATCTCGGTTATCAGATGGACAGTCCTGGCATCACAGTGCTTGTGTTCAAGTGACCATTTTTACGTGACAGTATTTTATTTAATACCGTCCCCAAAGCACAAGAGTAGTATGCTGGCAATTCAGATTTGACAAAGAGAAGCCGTAAGGTGTTTCTTTTAAGTGAAGAGGTGGAAGTTCTCACTAAGAGAAAAAATCATATGCTGAGGTTGCTAAGATCTACAGTCAGAACGAATCTTCCAGCAGTGAAATTGGGATGAAGGAAAAAGAAATTCGTGCCAGTTTTGCTGTTGCACCTCAAACTGCAAAAGTTACGGCTACAGTGCCTGACAAGTGCTTAGTTTAGATGAAGAAGGCATTAGATTTGTGCAGTAAGATACTGAGAGAGAGAGAGAGAGAATGAGACCTATTCACATAACTTCCATTACAGCATGCTGTTATAACTGTTCTATTTTACTATTAATTACTGTTGCTAATCCCTTACACATTGTGCCTAATTTATAAAATTAATCATAGGTATGTATAGGAAAAAACATAGTATATATAGGCTTTGGTACCATCTGTGGTTTCAGGCATGCACTGAGGGTCGGGGAACCTATCCCCTGCAGATAAGAGGAGGCTACTTACTGCATTAGTAATCTTACTTATTCGCTATACTTCACCATGCATTTCAAATATCTCATAATGAGTTCTGAAAAGAAACGGCACTGTCCTTGTAAATCAGCATCACCACGAATATCACCTCCTAGTACAACATCCGTCTATACTCATTTTCTTGGTTTTGTCTGTCACAGTATCTAGTTTATCCCCAGATTACCTTAGATGTCATCAATTACAGAAAAACTCCTACAAAGAATAGATACTTTTACATCTATAGTTGCATATGCTTATTCACCTAAGAAGTAAAGACCTTAAAGAGCATAAATTCAGTATAGCTTTATTTTATTTGGAATTTTAGAGAAAACATTCCTTTAGGAAGAAATTTTGAGACTGACTTCCTCTTTTCACTTTACCTCAAGCCTGTCTTGACTGACTTTCCTTGTTATCTGAGAGTATGCCCATAAGAGTTAAAGGATTTATCATGAGACACTTACAGCTAGCTATTTTTAGGTTCGGGGGAGAGGCGAGGGCTGTACTCCTCTGACTTGCATTGCATTACGTTTAAAAATAACACAACGAAAATTTTCTTTTACAAATCTATTCAAATGAAACTTACATTTGGTTCAAAATTAAACATATTAAATTAACACAGAGACACTCTAAACCTAAACCAGGATTTTGATTTACTCGTTTAAAGCTATCCCGGCCCATGAAGAATAAACAAATAAACGGCTTCAAATGCACTATCTGAAAAGCCCAACACAGACAGAGAGGCAGCTCTTGACCAAATCAGACACTCACTATCAAATCATGCACCATAAAATCTGCACCCAAAAGGGGACCATAACTGCAGCTCTGAAAGCCATGAGGCAGAAAAAGAACCTGCCAGGCTACTTTCTGGGATGAGGCCAGAAAATTAACGCCTGATATGTTGGACTAGTTGTAGCACCGACCAGTACTCAGGCTGGGTTTATTTGAGGACAGCCCTTTCCAAGGAGGTTTCTTACTCCTAGAACGTATAATAACTAAATAAATAAATTCTTTATCATCTTACTACTCTATACTTCCCCAGCCCTGGGTCTCCCATCATTAATCAACCAACCCCACTGAGTCCACTGAAATCCTCTTTTCCTTGTTAAATTTCCCAAATGCTCAACTTTTTTTCAAAAGTTGTCTCCCTGCTCTAAGTAAACCCAGGCTTTCCCGAAGGATATAATTTCCCCCAACGCTCTCCATTGAAGTTCACTAATCCACCAGCATCACAGAGTGGCAGGGAGAAGTGTGGGCATCCTCCAGGTTCCTCCATGCTGCTCCCATTTAAAGCTCACACTCCTCTTCACTCTCCCTCCGCACGGCTGCCATCTAGGGGCTTCCCCGTCACTCCCGCCCGCTGAAGAAGTCTTCAGCACCCGGCTGACAATAGATCTCTCCTTCAAATGCCACTCTTGCCATAATCCCAGGATTTCAATGTCCGAATTCCTTGACATCCGTAAAGCCAACGCCCTCATCCTCCGGTCCATTTTAGCTATCCAGTTTACAAGACCACATCACCCAGGCCTCTCCTCCCAGGCCTGACACACCGTCACTCACATTAACTGCTGCTCTTGTATCTCACAGAGTCCTCCACCTCCCTAACTTCTACATTTTCTCCCAACCTGTCCATCCATTCTGAGTTCTCTTCCTTCCTATCCAGGCTACATTCCTGGACTCATCATCCCAACTACTCCTTCACCTCCACCCTCAACTCACTTGCATCCCGGTAATTCTGCCATATCTACCCAGCAAAACTCTAACCCTACAGCAGTCCAGTAATTCCTCCCTGCTCCTCCACTGCTAAAGGGAAAAGAAGAAGTTAGAGAAGGGAGAAGGAAGCAGAGGGAAGAAAGTGGGAGAAAGGAGGAGGGAGAGGAGGAGGAGAGAGAAAAGAATATTACGTCACCTTGAAGACAGCTGGGCTCTTTTATTGTCCACCATCA
Source organism: Balaenoptera acutorostrata (assembly GCF_949987535.1). Classification (NCBI taxonomy): domain Eukaryota; kingdom Metazoa; phylum Chordata; class Mammalia; order Artiodactyla; family Balaenopteridae; genus Balaenoptera; species Balaenoptera acutorostrata. The sequence continues at coordinate 197,538 of NW_026645762.1, read as the reverse complement.
CCTCCTTTCCCATTTCCCCCAAAGACCAGTCTAGGTCTTCATGATCCTCTCAAGCTCATGCCACACTCTCAGCATCTCAGCTCTTGCATCTGCAATTTCAACATAACATCCACCTGACCCCACTGGGCCACCAGAATCTCAGTCTCTTGCTTCTTAGCAGAATGGCTGGAGGTTAACACAACTTAAAATAGATCTATTGCCAGTTAAAACCAGTACACTTCCCTGTGCCATCAAAAGGCAAGCAAAATAATTGTGAACACAGGTACACTCGTGTGTTTTTAGGTTCCAACAGGGATCAGGAAATAACATGCACAAAGAAACTTGTGGGAAATGTGAATATGTAATTACACCTTTCTAGAGGCTGTTTACAAGATTATGTTCAAGACTATGAATTGTCTTAACTATAAAGAACCCAGAATCCACTAATTTGGTATTTGTTTGGTAAACCCTTTCCCCAGTGAGAATAAAGATGTATACAACAATAAAAACAAAGTTTTAAGAGGAAATCTTCTAAATTAAGAGAACCATTCTGATAACTGTACTTGAGAAGCATCTATTTACATAAAACTATTTATATACCAAAAACTAAAGACTCTTGCCACATCAACAAATATTAAATGAAGGCACATGATGCAAAACACCGTGTCAAATTTTTTAGGGGATACAAAGAAGTTAAAAAAAGAGACAGAGAGGGCAGGAGGGGGAGAGGGAGGGGTCCCTACCTGTAAGAGTCTTCTAGCTCTTGCAAGAAGGAATATGTTGTTAATGAAAACAATAATAGCATAGCAGCTAACACTGACTGAATGTTTACTATGTGCCAGGTCCTGTTTAAAGTGTTTTACTTGTTTTAACTAATTTAAACCACAAAAGAACCCATGGGATAGGTACTATTGTTATCACCATTTATCAATAAAGAAATTAAGGTATGGAGAGGTTAGGTTACTTGTTCTATGTCATACAACTGGTTAAATAAAGCCAGGTTTTGAATCCAGGCAATTTAACACAGAAGGCAAGCGCTTAGTCACCAATCACCATAACGTTCAGCCTAAAGATTTCTAACTACTCAGTAACTTCAAGCAGAAGTTTTCAAAGTATAGTCCGTGAAAGCCTGGGGGTGCCTCCTAGCCCTTTTGAGAAGTCAAAACTATTTTCATAATAATACTATGACTTTATGTGCCTTTTCCACTGTGTTAACACGTGCACTAAAGGTATAAAGGACAGGCAAAAGCGCTCGTGCCTCTGGACAACAGCGCCAAACCGTGCTAGCCGTCAGTGTATTCTTCAGTGTCAGCACTCTCAGACAAAAAAGAAAAATAAGAAAGAACATTTTTAAAACACTGGCTCACTTAGGAATGTCCCTGGTGACTTTTCATATGCTCAGCCCTTGAGTATGTATCTCTGTACCATGCTGTGTGACGACACAGGAAGGGGCCAGGCCCGGCTGCTGCACCTGGGTGTGACGCTGCTCCCAGGACAGCTCTGGGTGCTCTGTGAGCTGCAAGCCCAATCAGGTACTTTTTTCACGGAACCCTATTCTTAACTCGAGAGAAGAACTGACACACAAACTTGGTATTTGGCGGACATTTTCTTAAAAACAAATGAAATGAGTCATTTTAAGAGAATAAGGGGCCCTGATATCAAAAGGTTTGAGAACAGCTGACTCCAAGAAATGCTGGACAAGAGGAAACGAAACTGAAGTTCTTTTAATGTGTCATTTTCATTAAGTCTTACTATTTCTTCTCAGTCTACAAAATGAGCGAACTATTAATTACATACCACTTTCTTAAACTCACACATTAAAATGTGAAATGACACATAAGATTCCTTAGGAAGTTCTCACTTACCTTCATTTCGATAACAGTTTGCAGAGCTTTAGTTTTGGCAGAATCAGGGGCATTCTCAAATCTCCGATGCATCTCCTATACAAGAGAAGCAAAAAAGAGAGTAAGTGCCCTCCTTTTCACTCTCATTTTTTCAAGAGGGGAGTGGAGAGGCGAGGGAGTAGTAGTTACATGCAAAGATGACTACCCCGGCCTTGTAAGACACTCTGATCCACTTTCTGTCTTCCTGACCTTTCCCTGCGGACCAGGGAGCACACAGACTGCATTCAGGCTAAGGGGTACAGGGGGGTCCCCGTCTCTGCACACCTGGTTATACACGGTAAGTCACAGAGACCCCAGCCACCACAAGAGGTGAAGCTCCAGCACATCCCCAGGTTGTGTGTCACTCTTCCACAGGACTCCAAGACATATTATCAGAACTCCAAACAATCCAAAAAGGGGATTAGAAATAGTCCCTTTTTAAAAGGAGAAATCAGGACTTCCCTGGTGGCGCAGTGGTTAGGAATCCGCCTGCCGATGCAGGGGACATGGGTTCGAGCCCTGGTCCGGGAAGATCCCACAGGCCGCAGAGCAACTAAGCCCGTGCGCCACAACTAGTGAGCCTGCGCTCTAGAGCCCATGAGCCACAACTACTGAAGCCCGCGCGCCTAGAGCCCGTGCTCCGCAACAAGAAAGGCCACCGCAATGAGAAGCCCGCGCACTGCAACGAAGACCCAACACAGCCAAAAAGAAATAAATTTATTTAAAAAAAAAGAAAAAGGAGGAATCAAAGTAGCCACAGTCCGCACTGCACAAAACAACTGAAAGCATTTGTGTTGGCAACCTCCTTTGCATAGCATCCTCCCCCAGAGCAACAACCACCGGGCTACCTACGATGGAAATCTCTCTCCAGAGGGGCTACAATCAGATAAAAAAAGAAGGTAAGACTGCTGAACAAGTTTTCTAAACAGTCTACAGGTAGCAAACGGCAGAAAAACATGGCTATGTTTTTCAATCCAAATGTCAGTGCGTTCAGGATCAGAAAGGAAGAAAGGAGATGGCAGAATATCACAGTTAGGGTCTTCAAGGATCACCCTGAAGTTACCAGACCTCCTCAGGCTATTTTCTTGTCAGATTCTGGGAATGTCTCTGAGTCAGCCAGTACTTCCAGAGTACCCTGGTACAGCCCCTAGTGATGGCAGAGAATACAGATGGATATTTTCCATCTGAACAGTGCTGGTGAAATTCTAGCCCTGCCCTCTGCTCTGCCCATTTGACATGTATATAGATGTTTACTAGGTCACTCAAACTTATTTCATCCAAAACAAAACTCGTGATTTTCTCCTCTTTAACCTAGCCCCTCCTCTGAAGACTGATGAGTCTCGCCCATCTCCTTAAATGGCATTACCCTCCCGGTGGTTCAAGCCAAACAGCACAGTGTCTCCTTTCATCCCTCCCACATCTTCACTTCCTACCACCTTCTAGAGCAGGTCCTAATTGTTCCAGCTTCAAAAGATTTCTTGAATTTATCATTTCACTCCAGTTCCAGTCTAGTTTGAGCCTAGATTACTACAACAGCCTCGAGTTAAGTTTCCTTTCATTTCCTATGTCCATTTTAAAGAAAGCAATGGTGTACTCTAGATAAAGCATCAACAAATCACGGCAATAGTCTGTTTTCAATCCTTCAACGAGTTTCCTATTTACTTCTCACCCTCTACAAGGTCAACACAATCTGATCATAACAGATAGAAGACTAGCCCTCCTGTCATAAACTATGTTAAAATTAGACAAAAATGCATAAAGCAACTGGAAAACAAGCAGCACAGGAGTATGATCCTTGAGAGAAGAGAAACTAACAAGGTTATGGTCCGGACTTGCTATCCAATATGTGATGCAGGGAGAGGAAGACCAAACAGAAAACAGCAGTCCCGCAGAGCTCAGAAGACAGAGCAGTGGGTAAGAGTCCCAAAGACAGGAGAAATGTGCAGAGCAGAATGACACAGAGGAAGAAGCCAGCCAGAAAAGCAGCAGTGTCTGATCTGACAGGGGTCCCCTGGAGTCTTTGACCAAATACTAAGCCTGCAGGTACAGGGAAAGACTCCACAGTGTCAAAGAACAACTACCAGAGAGCTATGAGTTGAGCAACTACCTGAACTCACATGGGGCTGGGAAGAATTCAAGCTCCAAAGAGCCAGAGTGGAGAGAACATCAGAGGCACTGAGCAGAGACACCAGAAAGGCCACGTCTTAGGAGTAGAGACAGTCTAGCCCTGGAGGGAAGGCTACCTAGACTAGAGCCAACAGAGTGTAAAAGCAAGTCTCGTTAAGGATCGAGTTAATCCACAATTAACCCCTGCAAGATAAAACACTTCATTAAGACAGTAAAATGCAGAACACATTAATCCAGGACAAAATCTGAACACATTAGTTCAGGCCATAATCACCTCTCACCTGCGTTAAAACAACAAACTCATCAGTTACCCCCCAGCCTCCAGTCTGTCCACACTGAATCTACTCCCTACACTGTAAACAGGTGATTAATTGGGCACACAGATATTAGGGAAATTTCCAAATGCTTTACAGTGAAACTATTACAATTTCATTTTAAACTCTAGCAAGCTTATCAGCGATATATAAGGAAAGAAATCCATTTGAATAAAAAAAAATCCTCCTCTGCTAAGGAACTAGGGTGCACTTTAAACCATTCGCAGGCATAAAGCTTTCCTGTTAAGAGCTTGTAAAACCTATCAGTCCTAACAGATCTCCATTCAAAGGCCTGCGCATTAAAGCTCATCATGAACACCTCCTGCAGTCAGTGGGCTGACCAACTCCCCTTTCCCAGAGAGCACATCGAGCCTCTGACTCCTGCACCGTTAATAAAGGGAGAGGACTCTGGGAATAAAAAAGAATGTACCATTCAGACAAGTGTAAGAAGCCGAATGGGCTAGTGCTTGCTTTATTTCGCTCTTTTTAGCCTGAAAATTTTCACTCTACACAAATTAAAGAAAGCCCAGAGATTTATACAGGTAGAATTATCTGGATCTTGTTATACTGTCAACTGTGGTACACGGTAGAAAATGTGTTCAGTTCCCCTCACTGATTTAATAAAGAATAATGACTAGAGAAAGAAAACAAACAAGTTAGGAACAAAATTTCTCCGTTGTTAGTAGTTTCTTTTTAAAAGTAAGTCAACATTTACTTACACAACTGAGAGAAAGGAGCATTTGTGACTGAAAAGTAGTACTTATGTCTGAAATTTCTTTCTTTCAAGTTTCAGGTTTTAGCCTCCAGCACCCTTGGTTCAAGGGTAGACGTCCCTTCAGCAGATTTCAATCCTCCACACAAGTTCTGGGCTTACTGGACTCCACACGGAGAAGTGAAGAAGGAATCCTCACTACTCCTCCTGTACCTCAACTCCGCCGTTGTCAGACAGCACTGCACTTTGACCCTTCACCATCTCAAGTAACAGCATGCTTCTGAGAAAACATATCTTCCTGTCAAAATGGAAATGAGGTACAAATGACACAACAACAAAAAAAAAGATGAGGAAGGATAACCTGAATCAGTAAGTTATGCGATGCAACTGTTCACACTTTCCAAAATCACTAGGAAAGGGAAAACTAACTAGGGACCTTTTTTCTTTTTTAATTCTTCCTACTCTGTGTCCAAGGTTTCTATTTTTTTTCTATATATGTTTATTTCTCTTTTCTTCCCTCTAACCTCCTCTGCTCTTACCTGACAACTGCCAAAGATACAGATGGGCATTCCTCAGACATGTTAGAGCCAAAATTCCTAGCCTAGAACCTAGTTAAAGAATAGGGCTTTTTTTTTTTTAAAACATCTTTATTGGAGTATAATTGCTTTACAATGGTGTGTTAGTTTCTGCTTTATAACAAAGTGAATCAGCTATACATATACATATATCCCCATATCTGACACCTTTTTTTTTTTTAACATCTTTATTGGAGTATAATTGCTTTACAATGGTGTTAGTTTCTGCTTTATAACAAAGTGAATCAGTTATACATATACATATGTTCCCATATCTCTTCCCTCTTGCATCTCCCTCCCTCCCACCCTCCCTATCCCACCTCTCTAGGTGGTCACAAAGCACCGAGCTGATCTCCCTGTGCTATGCGGCTGCTTCCCACTAGCTATCTATTTTACGTTTGGTAGTGTATATATGTCCATGCCACTCTCTCACTTTGTCACAGCTTACCCTTCCCCCTCCCCATATCCTCAAGTCCATTCTCTAGTAGGTCTGTGTCTTTATTCCCGTCTTGCCCCTAGGTTCTTCATGACTTTTTTTTTTTTTTCTTAGATTCCATATATATGTGTTAGCATACTGTATTTGTTTTTCTCTTTCTGACTTACTTCACTCTGTATGACAGACTCTAGGTCCATCCACCTCACTACAGATAACTCAATTTCATTTCTTTTTATGGCTGAGTAATATTCCACTGTATATATGTGCCACATCTTCTTTAGCCATTCATCTGTTGATGGACACTTAGGTTACTTCCATGTCCTGGCTATTGTAAACAGAGCTGCAATGAACATTTTGGTACATGACTCTTTTTGAATTATGGTTTCCTCAGGGTATATGCCCAGTAGTGGGATTGCTCGGTTGTATGGTAGTTCTATTTTTAGTTTTTTAAGGAACCTCCATACTGTGCTCCATAGTGGCTGTATCAATTTACATTCCCACCAACAGTGCAAGAGGGTTCCCTTTTCTCCACACCCTCTCCAGCATTTATTGTTGTAGATTTTTTGATGATGGCCATTCTGACTGGTGTGAGATGATATCTCATTGTAGTTTTGATTTGCATTTCTCTAATGATTAATGATGTTGAGCATTCTTTCATGTGTTTGTTGGCAATCTGTATATCTTCTTTGGAGAAATGTCTATTTAGGTCTTCTGCCCATTTTTGGATTGGGTGGTTTGTTTTTTTGATATTGAGCTGCATGAGCTGCTTGTAAATTCTGGAGTTTAATCCTTTGTCAGCTGCTTCATTTGCAAATATTTTCTCCCATTCTGAGGGTTGTCTTTTCATCTTGTTTATGGTTTCCTTTGCTGTGCAAAAGCTTTGAAGTTTCATTAGGTCCCATTTGTTTGTGTTTTTATTTCCATTTCTCTAGGAGGTGGGTCAAAAAGGATCTTGTTGTGATTTATGTCATAGAGTGTTCTGCCTCTGTTTTCCTCTAAGAGTTTGATAGTGTCTGGCCTTAGACTTAAGTCTTTAATCCATTTTGAGTTTATTTTTGTGTATGGTGTTAGGCAGTGTTCTAATTTCATTCTTTTACATGTACCTGTCCAGTTTTCCCAGCACCACTTATTGAAGAGGCTGTCTTTTCTCCACTGTATATTCTTGCCTCCTTTATCAAAATAAGGTGACCATATGTGCGTGGGTTTATCTCTGGGCTTTCTATCCTGTTCCATTGATCTGTATCTCTGTTTTTGTGCCAGTACCATACTGTCTTGATTACTGTAGCGTTGTAGTATTGTCTGAAGTCAGGGAGCCTGATTCCTCCAGCTCCATTTTTCGTTCTCAAGATTGCTTTGGCTATTCGGGGTCTTTTGTGTTTCCATACAAATTGTGAAATTTTTTGTTCTAGTTCTGTGAAAAATGCCAGTGGTAGTTTGACAGGGATTGCATTGAATCCGTAGATTAAGAGTAGGGCTTTTAAACCTCAAACACTGCTGCAAATCTTAACATGAGAGCAGTTGCACTAAACAAGGTTTGTTGACTAAAATATTATAGAGACCAAAATTAACATACGTGTAAATGTTTTAAAACAAATTAGTATTTTAATTTCTGTTTTTTTTTTTTTTTTTTTTTTGGCCATGTCGTGCATCATGCGGATCTTAGTTCCCCGACCAGGAATCGAACCTGTGGCCCCTGCAGTGGAAGCACGGAATCCTAACGACTGGACCGCCAGGGAATTCCCAACAAATTATTTTATTCATCACAATAGGATCTACATTTCAAAAAAACAGGAGCACGTATAGAACTGAAATATTTATTCAGCGTATAGACAATGCTTGGTATGCATATGGATAGCCAATCCAAAAATTCCATAGCCAATTCAGGTATGTTCTGCCAACAGACTGAGAACCAAACTTTGGTGTATCACAGAATCACCTGTAAAGCCTGTTAAAACTCCATACGCCTGGCCCCAGGCACTAACCACGTCTTGACTGTAGTTCAGTATGTGTCCAACAGATGTCTTCACGCTTCTATCCATCAAAGGAAAGGCACTCCAGTAAACAATACAAAATCTAACAATAAGTCACGTAACAATGTAATTTCAGTACAAACAGAAAATACAATGCTTAATTTAATTTTTGTTTTTCTTCTTTGGCTTTTATTTGGGGGAATTATTTACCTGCTATCTACAGAATCATGTTCATAAACAAAATGGAAAACTAATCACAAATGTTCCTGGATATGAATGCCATTTTAATGTTACTGTATTTCATCAAATCTAAGATGCCACTGATTGTAAGGTAAACCACTGTTTAATGTGCTGGAAAGAAAAGAAGGAAATGCCTCCAAATAAACCATGACCCAAGCTTCTATCATTCAGAATTTTTATTTTATACTGATTGCAAGACCCTTTTTTACTTATTTAACCGTAAAGTTTAATCATATATCATTTTGAACTGTTTTATAACTTTCTCCATACCAATAACTGTTTCAATGCTGGTTCACAGCATAATATTACTGAAGACATACTGAACAACAGCTAAAGTTAACATGAGAAATAGCAACAATACTCACAACATTGACTAAAATGAGCAGCTGTTAACTGTTTGTGAGTACACAGGCAAACAAATCAAGCAGGACTCTGGCCTTGGTGACAGAGATTTTAAGATGCCATCAAGGATAAGACTTATTAACTCAATTTCATACTGTTGAGATGGGGAAAACTATGAGTCTTGGAATTGATGAAAGCCCGCTTTTTTAAAAGATGGACAATAATCCAATAATAATAAAATCTATGGATATCCCAGTGTTGCCAGCTCTCAATTCTTTCTGCCTTTCTTGACACACTAGTGATATAATGCACAATAGCCATTTCAAGTCACCACTCACCCAACCTAGAGTTGTTAAGTTCTTTATTAGACTTCCTTGTTCACTCGTAATTCTCCCTCCCCCATTTATTCTCAACACAGCCAGAGTAGATTTTAAAAGCTAAACTAGATCACTCCCTTGATTAAACACTGGTGCAGTTTTCTCTTGCACTTTGAATAAAATTGTTGCATTACCTGCAGGGATCCTGAAGGCAAGTGCTTTGTCTCCTAGAGGGCATGGATTTTTGTTTTGTTCACTGCTACTATATTTCCTTGTGCTCTGCACATGGGTTAGTGCCCAATAAATATCTGATGAATGCAATGAATGACTCTGGCCCTGGCTACCTCTTCAACCTCTCATCTCATGCCTGTTTTCCCCTTAGACAATATGCTTTTGTCCTCTAGTCTCCTTGCTGTCTCCTGAAAACTTCTCATCCGGCCTTTGAAACTGTTAACCTTCTTCATGAAATGATTTTACCCAAATGCTCAGCAAGACTGTTTCAACTTTCTTCAGATCTCCCTTAAAGGGCACCTCCTCAAAGATGCTTACCCTGTTTATCCCCTCTCCCAACATAATTAGACTCAACTAATTTATTTCCTCTCATAATTATGTTTATTGTCTCTCACCAGATTTTTAAGTTCTAGGAGGGCACAGACCATGTGTTCTGACATGGAAAATGTATACCCAGCGTGTATCCCAGGGTCACATACATTCTAGAAGCTCAATGGATGTTTGTTGAGTAATGAGCAAAGAAAGGCTGTGCCGAGTGCCTCTAGCACCTTGTCACTCTGGAAACGAAACAGTCAAGCCACATGTTACAAAGCTTTACTCCAAATTACCATTTTAGCTTCTGTTACCTGTATTTTCTAACATACACAAATTTAATTGTTTAAGCCTCTTGCTATAGCAATAAAAGATTCTTTCCTGTCTCAAGATTGTATTAAAACCTTTTTCTTACATTCTCTTCTAGTGTTGTTATTTTTTAACAAGTAGCTCTTTATTTCATCTAGAACTTAATTTGATGTAACTATGTACTGTTTTCCAAATAGATGGCGATTATTCCCAAACATGTATCATATGCTTAAAACTATATTATTTCTGGGTTCTATTCTGTCTCATCAATCTAGCTATCTATTACTGTGCCAGTACCACAGATTTTAATGTCACTGGGTTTAAAACACATATATCGGGGCTTCCCTGGTGGCGCAGTGGTTGAGAATCTGCCTGCCAATGCAGGGGACACGGGTTCGAGCCCTGGTCTGGGAAGATCCCACATGCTGCGGAGCAACTGAGCCCGTGAGCCACAATTACTGAGCCTGCGCGTCTGGAGCCTGTGCTCCGCAACAAGAGAGGCCGCGATGATGAGAGGCCCGCGCACCGCGATGAAGAGTGGCCCCTACTTGCCGCAAATGGAGAAAGCCCTCGCACAGAAACGAGGACACAACACAGCCAAAAATAAATAAATAAATAAATGAAAACTAGTAAATTGGCCACATAAGATCTTAAAAAAAAAAAAAAAAACACATATATCATGAGCTGCTTAAACAAGTGTCCCCGCACTGTTCTTCTTGCAAAGAAACTGCAACATCATTTGGGCACGTGTCAAGAATATTCCTATTGGGATTACACTAAATTCACAGAGTTGGGGGAAAGCAGCATCTTTATATTAATGTTCCCATCTACATTGTAATGAAAATTTAGCCCTATCCTTTCCATTGTCGTTACTGATATTATTTATTCCATTTTCCTTATCTAACAGCACTGCCTAACACTTCCAGAATAATGTAAATACTGATGAACAGTATCTTTGCCGCTCCCTAACTTTAATGGATGCGTCTTAGTATACGTCAGAGTAAGCGCAATTCTGGCTACTAGTTTAAAATATGTTTATAATACATATTTACTGAGTTTTATTTAAATCATGCTATAAAGGTATCATTCCATCCTTATTTTTAGTTCATTTGGTTTAGTTTTCAAAGTGTCTAACATTTTATCTAACGTCTTTGAGATAGCTATCAAACACTACGAGGTTATCTTTTCCTTTCACCTATTACAAATTATAACTGTGAATGACATATTGAGCCATTCTGGATTCCTAGAATAAACTCCTTTTGGTCAGAATATTATCCTTTTATCATAATGCTGATTTTATCTGCCAATATCTTATTTATAACTTCTATACCTAAACTCATAAGAAAAACTGGTTTGGGGTTTTAGTTTGTTTTCTAACCTTCGTTAGGTTTTAGTATCCAGTGGTCACACTGGAGAAAAAAGAATTGGAAAAGCTATCCTTCTTTCTGTAAGCTCCAGGCTTAAACTTCTTTCCCTACATTTCAACTTATTCAACCAACATTTCTTGAGTACCCACTGTGCATTTGTTAAGACACTGACAAGATAAAATTTCATATATATATATATATATATATATATATATATATATATATATATATATATATATATGTATATATACACACACACACATCCTTGGTGCAAAAAATTAAGTGAACAATGAAGAAACACACATGGAAGTATACTATAATATTACTGGCTCATCTACATATATGTATAGAGCTGCACAAGGAAGACTTCACAGAAGAACTGCAATTTGCGCTAAGTCTTGAAGGCAAGTAGGAGACAAAGAAAGGAGAACCAGCATTCTAAACATGTGTTCATGAAGCAATCACTTCTACTTGCTCTTAAATAATTTTAATCCATAGGACTGTGTTTCCTGTAAGATGACGCTACATTACTAATGGCAACTGGAATTGTGTATTGATACAACCAACAAGGCCTATATTTCTTTCCACATTATGTTCAGAAGTGGGACTTAATATTTGTAGAGCTTGTTACTTCAAAATTAGTCTTAAATTCATGTTTTTTCCTACTACTTGTTCAAATTCACCATATTGCTGGTTGTCCTCTGCCAGAATAACACTGTGGCTTTCCATAATCCTTAACTATTCACTATTTAGTAACTCCAAAACTCAAAAATAAATGGGCACAGGTTGAAATATTCAGAACAGAAGGAGTAGAAACGTAACATTCAAAGTTCATCACGATGCTGGTAGGGTTTTCATGCTGCATGCTATCTGAGATGATTACACCTTCTCTTACAATGTTCTATGGCCAGGCTCCAGGTTACCTCATTAAAATATAAACTCTTGAAAGTAAAATGAAAGAAACTCAGGATGGTGCCTACAACACAGCAGTTGATAGAAAATTTTCTAAAACAATACAGTCCAGTAATTTGAAGATTGTAACGCACATAGCTGCAGATTAACCGTAAAAATACAGTATATGCTTCTGGGAGGATAAACTGGTCCAATCACTCTGGGAGACAAGACTGATATTCAGAGTTTTGAAAACGTACACACCCTGAGCAAATTCATTTCTGGAAATTTACACTAAAGAAAAAAATTAATGTACAGGGATATATGGTTAGGGATATTCAGTGCAGCACAGTTTTATAATAATGAAAAATTAACAGTAGTCTAAATGTTCAACAGTAAGAAATATAAATAAATGCAACAGAACATTATAAATTCAACTGAAATTACAAAACTCTACATGTACTGACAAAGAAAGATGTTCAAGACAAATTATTAAGAAAAGCGAGTAACATTACCTGCATTATGCATCGCTGCACTACGTAATACAGTAGCCACTACCTACACAGAGATACTTAAATTTAAATCTGATTAATTAAATTTAATTTTAAATTAGTTATATTTAAATGAAATTTAAATTTCAGTTCGTCAGTCACACGAACCACATTTCAACTGCTCAACAGTCACATGCAGCCAGTGGCTACCATATTGCAGAGAGCAGATACAGACCGTCGCCATCATCAGGGGAGTCGCTGTTTTGCTGCTTTTAACCTCCTTCCTCACCCTTCATTTAAAAAAGGGATTATTCAGACTGGCACTAAAATAGTTCTGAGATTTTTTTTCCCCCTATCCAAATGTGAAAATTATCTGAAGACTCTGACCTCATATAGAGAAGTAGAGCTGTCATTTTTTTTTAATTCAATGTAAGATGAATTCTTCACTTAAGCTTTCTTAAAATGAAGCATTACATAGAAAAGTGAAAAATTATCAGTAGACACAGTGGTCAGCTAAAGTCTGAGTTTCCTCTCTAAAAATAAGTGACAGCATACCTCTGTATCATTCCCTCTAGCTGTGCCTCCAGGGCAGCAAATAATTTTTATCACGGATCTTTTACAGCAAGGCAACAGTTTCCATGGAAACCACAGGGCAAACATCCATTACTGCTGCCTAGGACTTTATAAGCACACCGAAACCGAGGGAATCGCTTACTTTCAATTATTAATATTTTAAAATTGAGCAGTAGTCAGCTACTTTAATTCTGGTTTTGTTGTGTGTGTCTCTATGAACAAATCAATAGATGAGGAACAAATCAAGAAAATTCTGTGCCCCTCTAGCAACAAAATGAGTCTACAGAAATCAGGAGGGGGAAAAAAAACCCCAGAAAGGTATTAAACCAGTATACATGCCAGCCAATGTCATCTCATACAAGACAGCAAATCAGAACAGAAATCAGTGCAGAACTTAGGTAAGAAAGAAGAAATTCCCTTGCACTAGCTCAGGAGAGCATATAAATTTATCTAGGTCAAAATGCTGACTACTCAGGAAAAAAAGACAGTCATAACAACTGAGAAAGTGGCCACTCACCTCTCTCAACAGAGTGTTCTCTTTTTCCTTCTGCTCCAAAGGGCTTTTGAGGTGGTGGACATGCATCTCTGCCTCTGCCAGTCTCCTTGTTCTCTCATGGTCCTCCTCAGTAGCCTTAGCAGAAAGCCCCTTGCTCTGCAACATCTCCAGAAGCTTCTTGTGGATTCGTCCCGAGCGTTCAGGGTTTGCTTCTGAGTCTCAATCCGCAGCTCCATCTCCTCCAGAGTCTTTCGAAGGAGGAACAGCTCCTTGGCCTGCCGCTCATGCTCAGTGTGCAGCCTCTGAAAGTTCTCCTCCGTCAGCTCTGCCACGCAAGGCTCACCAGTCCTACTGTTACTATCCTGTTCAAACAGCTGGTTCAGGTCCCTCTGGATCCGCAATTCATCGTGGAGAGCCTGGACTGTCATTTGCATGTGCTGGTATAAAGACAAAAAAGAAAACCCAAATGAGCTTTCCTCCTCAAGTAGCAGAAACAAAGCAGACTACGGGGAATGAGAAAGCAGCTACCACAGCTCTCAGAACCCTGCATTTAGCAAATGAGGATTCACATTATTCTGTTTTACACTGTCTTTAAAACTGATTGAGATAATCTGTAAAATGTCAGTAATTTAATTTGTGTTTATTACCAACAGGAAACAAGGTCAGTCTGGCAGCTCCTCACTTTGCTTGACTAAATAAAGACACTGTTCAAGATTAGCAGAAGGTATTACACGGAACTGAAGGTGAGGAGTGGGGAAAGGCAGGGGAAACCTATAGGAATATGGACACATCATACAAAAAATTTCACCAAAAAACACAAAGGATGGCAAAATACAAAATGACTTTTAAGTGCTTTACAATTAAGTTAGCACATTAAATAATAAACATATGAGTGCATGCCAGAATGTGCTTAGCACTCCTTATGTGTTAATTCATTTAATCCTCACTATAACACATGTACTATTATTTGAATTTTATTGATGATGACACCAGGCACACAGAGACTTAAATAACTCACCCCAAGATCACACAGTAAGTGACAGAGCTGGCATTCGAATTAAAGCAATTCTCGCAGCCCACTGAAGCTAGTACCCAAAGGTAATTAGATAACTTGAAGCTTTAAAAACAAAAAACAAAACACAAAAAACTGAGGCTGTGTGTGCTATTTATACAGAAGAAGATAACAATATAAGTGAGTAATTTGAGTAATTAAATGAAAATGTTAGTGCAGATAAGCTAGTAAAATGTTCCAGAGGGTATATCTTTAGCCTGTATCCCTAACGAAGGTATATGAACCTTTAATCTGAATGGATAAATTCTAGAACATTATACAGAGAACCTAAAAGGAAGTTACATCAAGAATCATGTTTTTAGAAATGAAGAAGCAACAATAGAAAATCACCCTTTGTATTCAAGGTATTCAAGGTCTGGCAGTGTGCCGCAGTGGAAGGAAACTAACCCACAATCAGAAGACAGGAGTTTTAGTTCCAGCTCTCACACTAAAGAGCAACCTAATTTGGAACACATTGCCATCTTTCTGGGTTTCAGATTCCTCATATTTAAAGTGAGGCTATAAATGCCTGCACCATCTTTTCACAGAGCTAATAATATCATTGAAATCTTTGTGGCATATATGTTAAAACAGACATTGTTTAAAATTTTTGGCAAACTGCAAAACAGCAGTAAATATCTCAAGGAAACGATCTGGCAAGTGTACAAAGACGCTCACTGTTGTTTATACCAGCGACAAAATTAGAAACAACCTAAATGGATATTAATAGGTGATGAGTTAAGTAAATGAGAAATGTCCACCCAGTTTAATACTATGCATCAATTTTTTTAAATGTAGATTTATATTTACTGATAAAAACTACAGTTACAACATATTAAGAGTAAAAAAAGGAGATTAACCAAGATGGCGGAGTAGAAGGACGTGCTCTCACTCCCTCTTGCGAGAGCACCAGAATCACAACTGGCTGCTGGACAATCATTGACAGGAAGACCCTGGACTTCACCAAGGAGGATACCCCACGTCCAAGGACAGAGGAGAAGCCACAGTGAGACGGCAGGAGGGGCGCAATCAGAGTAAAATCAAATCCCATAACTGCTGGGTGGGTGACGCACAGACTGGCGAACACTTATACCACAGAAGTCCACCCACTGGAGTGAAGGTTCTGAGCCCCACGTCAGGCTTCCCAACCTGGGGGTCCGGCAACGGGAGGAGGAATTCCTAGAGAATCAGACTTTGAAGTCTAGTGGGAATTGATTGCAGGACTGTGACAGGACTGGGGGAAACAGAGACCCCACTCTTGGAGGGTACACACAAAGTAATGTGTGCATCGGGACCCAGGGGAAGGAGCAGTGACCCTGGGGGAGACTGAACCAGACGTACCTGCTGGTGTTGGGGGGTCTCCTGCAGAGGCAAGTGGTGGCTCTCTTTCACCGTGGGGATAAGGACACTAGCAGCAGAGGTCCTGGGAAGTTCTCCTTGGCGTGAGCCCTCCCAGAGTCTGCCATTAACCCCACCAAAGAGCACGGGTAGGCTCCAGTGTTGGGTTGCCTCAGGCAAAACAACCAACAGGGAGGGAACCCAGCCCCACCCATCAACAGTCAAGTGGATTAAGGTTTTACTGAGCTCTGACCGCCACAGCAACAGGGAGGGAACCCAGCCCCACCCATCAACAGTCAAGTGGATTAAGGTTTTACTGAGCTCTGACCCCCACAGCAACAGTCAGCTCTACCCACCACCAGAGCCTCCCATCAAGCCTCTTAGATAGCCTCAACCACCAGAGGGCAGACAACAGAAGCAAGAAAAACTACAATCCTGCAGCCTGTGGACCAAAAACCACAGTTACAGAAAGACAGAAAAGATGAAAAGGCAGAGGGCTATGTACCAGATGAAGGAACAAGAAAAAACCCCAGAAAAACAACTAAATGAAGTGGAGATAGGCAACCTTCCAGAAAAAGAATTCAGAATAATGATAGTGAAGATGATCCAGGACCTCGGAGTAAGAATGGAGGCAAAGATTGAGAAGATGCAAGAAATCATTAACAAAGACCTAGAAGAATTAAAGAACAAACAAACAGAGATGACCAATACAATAACTGAAATAAAAACTACACTAGAAGGAATCAACAGCAGAATAACTGAGGCAGAAGAACGGATAAGTGACCTGGAAGACAGAATGGTGGAATTCACTGCTGCGGAACAGACTAAAGAAAAAAGAATGAAAAGAAATGAAGACAGCCTAAGAGACCTCTGGGACAACATTAAACGCAACAACATTCGCATTATAGGGGTCCCAGAAGGAGAAGAGAGAGAGAAAGGACCAGAGAAAATATTTGAAGAGATTATAGTCGAAAACTTCCCTAACATGGGAAAGGAAATAGCCACCCAAGTCCAGGAAGCGCAGAGAGTCCCATACAGAATAAACCCAAGGAGAAACACGCCGAGACACATAGTAATCAAAGTGGCAAAAATTAAAGACAAAGAAAAATTACTGAAAGCAGCAAGGGAAAAACGACAAATAACATACAAGGGAACTCCCATAAGGTTAACAGCTGATTTCTCAGCAGAAACTCTGCAAGCCAGAAGGGAGTGGCATGATATACTTAAAGTGATGAAAGGGAAGAACCTACAGCCAAGATTACTCTACCCGGCAAGGATCTCATTCAGATTCCATGGAGAAATCAAAAGCTTTACAGACAAGCAAAAGCTAAGAGAATTCAGCACCACCAAACCAGCTCTACAACAAATGCTAAAGGAACTTCTCTAAGTGGGAAACACAAGAGAAGAAAAGGACCTACAAAAACAAACCCAAAACAATTAAGAAAATGGTCATAGGAACATACATATCGATAATTACCTTAAACGTGAATGGATTAAATGCCCCAACCAAAAGACATAGACTGGCTGAATGGATACAAAAACAAGACCCATATATATGCTGTCTACAAGAGACCCACTTCAGACCTAGGGACACATACAGACTGAAAGTGAGGGGATGGAAAAAGATATTCCATGCAAATGGAAATCAAAAGAAAGCTGGAGTAGCTATACTCATATCAGATAAAATAGACTTTAAAATAAAGAATGTTACAAGAGACAAGGAAGGACACTACATAATGATCCAGGGATCAATCCAAGAAGAAGATATAACAATTATAAATATATATGCACCCAACATAGGAGCACCTCAATACATAAGGCAACTGCTAACAGCTATAAAAGAGGAAATCGACAGTAACACAATAATACTGGGGGACTTTAACACCTCACTTACACCAATGGACAGATCATCCAAAATGAAAATCAATAAGGAAACAGAAGCTTTAAATGACACAATAGACCAGATAGATTTAATTGATATATATAGGACATTCCATCCAAAAACGGCAGATTACACGTTCTTCTCAAGTGCGCACGGAACATTCTCCAGGATAGATCACATCTTGGGTCACAAATCAAGCCTCAGTAAATTTAAGAAAATTGAAATCATATCAAGCATCTTTTCTGATCACAACGCTATGAGATTAGAAATGAATTACAGGGAAAAAAACGTAAAAAAGACAAACACATGGAGGCTAAACAATACGTTACTAAATAACCAAGAGATCACTGAAGAAATCAAACAGGAAATCAAAAAATACCTAGAGACAAATGACAATGAAAACACGACGACCCAAAACCTATGGGATGCAGCAAAAGCGGTTCTAAGAGGGAAGTTTATAGCTATACAAGCCTACCTAAAGAAACAAGAAAAATCTCAAGTAAACAATCTAACCTTACACCTAAAGAAACTAGAGAAAGAAGAACAAACAAAACCCAAAGTTAGCAGAAGGAAAATCATAAAGATCAGAGCAGAAATAAATGAAATAGAAACAAAGAAAACAATAGCAAAGATCAATAAAACTAAAAGTTGGTTCTTTGAGAAGATAAACAAAATTGATAAGCCATTAGCCAGACTCATCAAGAAAAAGAGGGAGAGGACTCAAATCAATAAAATCAGAAATGAAAAAGGAGAAGTTACAACAGACACCGCAGAAATACAAAACATCCTAAGAGACTACTACAAGCAACTTTATGCCAATAAAATGGACAACCTGGAAGAAATGGACAAATTCTTAGAAAGGTATGACCTTCCAAGACTGAATCAGGAAGAAACAGAAAATATGAACAGACCAATCACAAGTAATGAAATTGAAACTGTGATTAAAAATCTTCCAACAAACAAAAGTCCAGGACCAGATGGCTTCACAGGTGAATTCTATCAAACATTTAGAGAAGAGCTAACACCCATCCTTCTCAAACTCTTCCAAAAAATTGCAGAGGAAGGAACACTCCCAAACTCATTCTATGAGGCCACCATCACCCTGATACCAAAACTAGACAAAGACACTACAAAACAAGAAAATTACAGACCAATATCACTGATGAATATAGATGCAAAAATCCTCAACAAAATACTAGCAAACAGAATCCAACAACACATTAAAAGGATCATACACCACGATCAAGTGGGATTTATCCCAGGGATGCAAGGATTCTTCAATATACGCAAATCAATCAATGTGATACAGCATATTGACAAACTGAAGAATAAAAACCATATGATCATCTCAATAGATGCAGAAAAAGCTTTTGACAAAATTCAACACCCATTTCTGATAAAAACTCTCCAGAAAGTGGGCATAGAGGGAACCTACCTCAACATAATAAAGGCCATATATGACAAACCCACAGCAAACATCATTCTCAATGGTGAAAAACTGAAAGCATTTCCTCTAAGATCAGGAACGAGACAAGGATGTCCACTCTCACCACTATTATTCAACATAGTTCTGGAAGTCCTAGCCACGGCAATCAGAGAAGAAACAGAAATAAAAGGAATACAAATTGGAAAAGAAGAAGTAAAACTGTCACTGTTTGCGGATGACATGATACTATACATAGAGAATCCTAAAACTACCACCAGAAAACTGCTAGAGCTAATTAATGAATATGGTAAACTTGCAGGATACAAAATTAATGCACAGAAATCTCTTGCATTCCTATACACTAATGATGAAAAATCTGAAAGAGAAATTATGGAAACACTCCCATTTACCATTGCAACAAAAAGAATGAAATACCTAGGAATAAACCTACCTAGGGAGACAAAAGACCTGTATGCAGAAAACTATAAGACACTGATGAAAGAAATTAAAGATGATACCAACAGATGGAGAGATATACCATGTTCTTGGATTGGAAGAATCAACATTGTGAAAATGACTATACTACCCAAAGCAATCTACAGATTCAATGCAATCCCTATCAAATTACCAATGGCATTTTTTACAGAGCTAGAACAAATCATCTTAAAATTTGTATGGAGACACAAAAGACCCCGAATAGCCAAAGCAGTCTTGAGGCAAAAAAATGGAGCTGGAGGAATCAGACTCCCTGACTTTAGACTATACTACAAAGCTACAGTAATCAAGACAATATGGTACTGGCACAAAAACAGAAACATAGATCAATGGAACAAGATAGAAAGCCCAGAGATTAACCCACGCACCTATGGTCAACTAATCTATGACAAAGGAGGCAAAGATATACAATGGAGAAAAGACAGTCTCTTCAATAAGTGGTGCTGGGAAAACTGGACAGCTACATGGAAAAGAATGAAATTAGAACACTCCCTAACACCATACACAAAAATAAACTCAAAATGGATTAGAGACCTAAATATAAGACTGGACACTATAAAACTCTTAGAGGAAAACATAGGAAGAACAGTCTTTGACATAAATCACAGCAAGATCTTTTTTGATCCACCTCCTAGAGGAATGGAAATAAAAACAAAAATAAACAAGTGGGACCTAATGAAACTTCAAAGCTTTTGCACAGCAAAGGAAACCATAAACAAGACGAAAAGACAACC
The DNA here is from genome assembly GCF_949987535.1 of Balaenoptera acutorostrata. Taxonomy (NCBI): domain Eukaryota; kingdom Metazoa; phylum Chordata; class Mammalia; order Artiodactyla; family Balaenopteridae; genus Balaenoptera; species Balaenoptera acutorostrata. Next base: position 177,047 of record NW_026645762.1, on the reverse strand, counting down.
CTCAGAATGGGAGAAAATATTTGCAAATGAATCAACGGACAAAGGATTAATCTCCAAAATATATAAACAGCTCATTCCGCTCAATATCAAAGAAACAAACACCCCAATCCAAAAATGGGCAGAAGACCTAAATAGACATTTCTCCAAAGAAGACATACAGACGGCCACGAAGCACATGAAAAGATGCTCAACATCACTAATTATTAGAGAAATGCAAATCAAAACTACAATGAGGTATCACCTCACTCCTGTTAGAATGGGCATCATCAGAAAATCTACAAACAACAAATGCTGGAGAGGGTGTGGAGAAAAGGGAACCCTCTTGCACTGTTGGTGGGAATGTAAATTGATACAGCCACTATGGAGAACAATATGGAGGTTCCTTAAAAAACTAAAAATAGAATTACCATATGATCCAGCAATCCCACTACTGGGCATATACCCAGAGAAAACCGTAATTCAAAAAGACACATGCACCCGAATGTTCATTGCAGCACTATTTACAATAGCCAGGTCATGGAAGCAACCTAAATGCCCATCAACAGACGAATGGATAAAGAAGTTGTGGTACATATATACAATGGAATATTACTCGGCCATAAAAAGGAACGAAATTGAGTCATTTGTTGAGATGTGGATGGATCTAGAGACTGTCATACAGAGTGAAGTAAGTCAGAAAGAGAAAAACAAATATCGTATATTAATGCATGTATGTGGAACCTAGAAAAATGGTACAGATGAGCCAGTTTGCGGGGCAGAAGTTGAGACACAGATGTAGAGAATGGACATATGGACACCAAGGGGGGAAAACTGCGGTGAGGTGGGGATGGTGGTGTGCTGAATTGGGCGATTGGGATTGACATGTATACACTGATGTGTATAAAACTGATGCCTAATAAGAACCTGCAGTATAAAAAAACAAACAAAACAACTAATACTAAACTTTCATTGGGTTATTTGTATGGAAATATGTTAATATAAATGTTTCAGACATTACATGAAATTTCTAAAAATCTTGTATTTGTATTTGTATGGAAATATGTTAATATAAATGTTTCAGACATTACATGAAATTTCTAAAAATCTTATATTTGTATTTGTATGGAAATATGTATGGAAATATGTTAATATAAATGTTTCAGACACTACAGGAAACTTCTAAAAATCTTATATGTTCTGGTATAATGTTATAAGTAATAATCCTAGTTATTACTTTAAAATGTATATCTCAGAAATAACTAATTTTCTTGTCAACTGCATTATTATGAACTTTCATCAAATCTTTAACCATGGTCATTTTTAAGTCTTTTGTCATTTACAGACAGTTCTGGGTGTACTCTGATGATTTTGCAAATATGTTCCTATAAAAGGGTGTCATCTTCAAGAAATTCATGGAAAAGACTCTGACAAGTACAGGTTTCTGGTAACTGACTGTACTGCTGAACTGAATGAATAAGCATTTTCAGAACTCTTAATGAAAAACTGATGAACTCATAAAAGTGCTAACAAAAGATCAAGATGAAAAAAAAAATTAATTACATGGGACTGAGTGAACTGATGAGGATGAGTATAATTTTTGTGACTTTCTGTCTGAATTTAAAAAAACAAAAATCCCACAAGGACTCAGAGGCAAAGAATATACAAATCAATTTTCACTGCAAAGTAAAGGAGCTGTTACAGTGGAGGATTACTGGACTGAATGTCAATATTATGACATAGTATGAGTGTGTTTCATGTTTGGTAATTGCAATCATTGTTGCATTTGTTGTGGTCATCCATGTACAATGCTTGGTGTCAGTCTATTTATCTCTTGTAAAAATAAAATACAGTGTGTGTGTGTGGAAAAAAAAAAAAGAGAGAAAAAAAAAAGAGTAAAAAAAGCAGATATATAATAGCAAGTATAGGATGACTGCGATTCTAATTTTTAAAAAGTATAAACATGCAGAGAAAAGTCTAAAAGGATGCAAACAATTACCAGTGTCTGGGTATGGGTAGATTTTACATTTTTCTTCATACTTTTTTGTACTATCTAAATCCCCTACAGTAAGCAAGTAATCAATAAAAAGGGACATTTTTACCTTTAAAAATAAGAGAAAAGACTTCAGAGATGCCTGCTTGGCTGTGTTCAATTTGCTACCACTTTGGGTAAAAGGGAGGGAACAATAAATATTTACTATTTACTATAAATAAAAAATATCATAAGAAATAAAAATACTTCTGTAATGTTACACAAGTAATAATTAATGGTTATTTGGGGGAACAGAGGAAGGCAAGACGGGAGGAAGGGAGGAACGAACTGGAATCACTGGGGGACAACATGTAAGAAAACTTTATTATATTCTGCATAAAAATTTTTTTAACTGAGGTGTAACTGACATTGAAAAGTTTTTAATAATAGTTTTATTGAGACATAATTCACACATGCCATAAAGTTCACCAGTTTAAAGTGTGTAAGTCAGCAGTTTTCAGCATATTAAAAGTTATACATTGATCACTACTATGTAATTCTAGAACACTGCCATCACCCCTTAAGAGAAATCCCATATACATCTGCAGTCACTTCCCAGCCACTTCCCATCTTTCTCTCCTCCTAACCCTCCCTCCTCTTGAATTTGAACTAAATGTATGTACTACCCACCCAAAAATTAAATTTAAAAAAATGCCTAATGATATTTTTCAGCCTCAAAAAGGAAGGAAATGCTGACACACGCTGCCACATGGATGGACACTATGCCAAATGAAATAAGCCCGTCACAAAAGACAAATATTACACGAGTCCACTTACATGAGGTCCCTAGAGCAGTCTACCTCACAGAGACAGGAAGCACAAGAGTGGTTGCCAGAGGCTGGGGAGACGGGAGACGGGAGACAGGGAGTGACTGTTTGATGGGTGCAGAGATTCAGTTTTACAGGATGAAGAGTTGTGGAGATGGATGGTGGTGATGGCTGCACAACAGTATGAATGTACCTTATGAACTGTACACCTGAAAATTGGTTAAGATGGTAAATTTAACATGGTGAATGTAAGCTGTATTTTACAACGATTTTAAACACTGGGGAAAAAATGCCTGCCATAGAATTCCAACGTGTTGATATTAAATAATTTACTTATAACTATTGATAAATATTTAGTTTGGTTCTCATTTTCCACTATTATAACAGGCACCTTCACATGTGTATCTCTGCACATTTATCCAAATTTTTCCTGGAGATAAATTCTGAAAGGTGGAATTCCTGGATCAGAGGGTATGCAGTTATGATTTTAATACACACAACAAATTATCTCTAAAAGGGTCTGTACAGATTTAAACTTCCACCAAACGATGTCTGAGCACTTTCCTATACCTTTGACAACTGGGTATTTTCTTTCTTCTCTTTCTTTTTTGGGCTTTCCTTTGATTACCAGTAAGACTGAATATCTATTCACATATCTACAGGCGCTTTGTATTCCTTCCTTTGTGACTCATTTGTTCTTGTTCTTTGCTCATTTTGTTTTGGGGACATTTAACCTTTCTCCTAAGCCACTTTAAGATCTTTTTATATTTGGAAAACAACCTTTTGCCTGCTGTGCATGTTACAAATATATTTCCAAATCTGTCATTTTTCTTTTAACATAGTTTATGGCAACTTAAATACAGAATTTTTTTAGTGCAAAGATAAGAACCTCTTCTTTTACAGTTTCTGGTTTTGGTATTATGCTTAGCAAGTAGTGAACTTTCAATTATGGCCGTCTTCAAACTCTCGAAAAGCACTGGCTTTTTCTTACGAAAAATAAATTTACAATAAAATTATCAGGTATTTGAATTCATGAATATGATTCTTTAAATAAATTTAACTACCCGCATCATGCTGTAAAGATTCTCAACAGTTGTTGGAGTTCAAAATCCTTAATAAAGGGCTTCCCTGGTGGCGCAGTGGTTGAGAATCTGCCTGCTAATGTAGGGGACACGGGTTCGAGCCCTGGTCTGGGAAGATCCCACATGCCGCGGAGCAACTAGGCCCATGAGCCACAACTACTGAGCCTGCGCGTCTGGAGCCTGTGCTCCGCAACAAGAGAGGCCGCGATAGTGAGAGACCCGCGCACCGCGATGAAGAGTGGCCCCCGCTTGCCACAACTAGAGAAAGCCCTCGCACAGAAACGAAGACCCAACACAGCCAAAAATAAATAAATAAATAAATTAATTAATTAAAAAAAAAATCCTTAATAAAAAGATGTGTCAAATTGCTAATTCTCTGAAGCCTATAATCAACCTCCAGTTTCATTCTTTACCTTTGGAAGTCAAAAAATCCAAATAAATTCTGAGCAAGTTTATCCCACAGGGAAATATCAGAAGTTAAATTCAACAATGAAACTGATTTCTAGGTACAACTGTCCCTCCTTTTCTGGACACTCATCACCAAATTCATTCAAATCAGGAGAAACAGATGTTGATGACAGCTAACAGTCTCACATACACTTTAGCACTTGTGATTATACTAGTATGGCAAGCACTGTTTTGGTGAAGAAAGAAAATACAACGACTAATGTGCCCTGCTTCTTCAGCTCTGCTTCTTCAGCTCTGCTTGCACCCATTTTACTAGAATACAGAATTAAAATGATGCTCTGACTGGTAGCCGAGAAGGCTACACAGCAATTTTCTCCATTGAAATGGGAATCAGCACCCCTTCTTTAGGCTACATTCAAGCTAGATTCACTTTACTAAAATTCCTGCCAACTCCCCTGGGAGAAGAAAGAAGCAGCAGGCAATAAGCCAGGCTGCTCTTTCTCTAGCACATTCATACTGAAGATAAAGGGAGCATATCTGCACATATCACAGAGATTTACCATGACCGACCAAAAACACATGCTGAATTTAGCAGGACAATCTCAGTTGTCAGATATTAGGAAAATTTCTATTTGGGAATTCTGCTTATGACACTCTCCAAAATGATCTCACACTTCTCACATGCCAAATTGTACACCAACACTCACTAGTCTACTTCTGCTCACTCTAACACTCAGCTTGAGCTGGAAGACTGGAAAAATAACTGCTTAAAATTTAGTCCAAGGATTGTACTAAAATTACACCAATCTGTATCTCAATGAAATGGTAGGATGTTGTGAACAATAGTAATGAAAATTCTTAAATCTCTGATAGGGTTTATGATCATTTTTTAGAAAAATACATCTCAAAAACAACAAAACATCACAACAATGCTTCATATATTTTAGACAAATATCAGAAGCTCTTCTGAGGCAAAACTTCCATTAGTTTCTCTGAACAAGAGAACGCTTTGATCCAGTTTATCCTGATTTCTAAAATGACAGAACCAAGGAGTCTAGAGCTATTTTTAGTTACAGAAAAAGAATATTATGGATACATGAAAACGGTCATCATCACAAACATTATACTGTATCCCAGAGAGTTCAATGCACTATTTGTCAAGATAACCATTAGAAAAAATACCAGTACTGCATCCTCTTATGTTAAATTAAGAACGATTTTTTTTCTGAAACATGTAAATACATACATTGAGGAAACTTTATCAATGCAAGATGCAAAAGAGTTTATAATAATTCTTACTAACATCACCCAAGTCGATCCTCAGGCTCTGTGATGTTCTGATTTGTGCTGTACCGTATGTGTCCCTAAGAAGAGCACTTACCAGCCCAATCTGCAATTTATTTCTTTGTATCTGTCTTCAAGAAAAACTTTCTAGAACTTGGGACTTTCATCTTGTTACTCTAGGGCACGGCACAGTGTTTGGTATAGTAAGTGCTCAATAAATTTTTGATGAAAGATTGACAAAAACAAATTTTCACACATTATTTTGAAAGTAAATGGCTACTGGATAGTAGATGCAAATCAAGTCCCCGGAAAACTATATCTTTCCCCTATAACAGAGAGAATTACTCTTATTCTGTAACAATTAGTTCCTTACCAGCTAACACACAAAAAATTCTATCTCAAATACAACCTGGCCAAAATACTAAATGCAATCCTAATTTTTAAAAAAATGTTAATTATACACTCTGGATTTATTTGTGTTTGATCTGAAGTGAAGAGAAGCATTTTCAAATAATTAACTGTCAACAAGAATCTTTTATACTTTTAATACTATACAACATACACCAAAAGTGTAGGATAGGGCTTCCCTGGTGGCGCAGTGGTTGAGAGTCTGCCTGCCAATGCGGGGGACACGGGTTCGCGCCCTGGTCTGGGAGGATCCCACATGCCGCGGAGCGACTGGGCCCGTGAGCCACAATTACTGAGCCTGCGCGTCTGGAGCCTGTGCTCTGCAGCGGGAGAGGCCGCGATGGTGAGAGGCCCGCGCACCGCGATGAAGAATGGCCCCCACTTCCCGCAACTGGAGAGAGCCCTCACACAGAAGCGAAGACCCAACGCAGCCATAAATAAATAAATAAATAAATAAATAAATAAATAAATAAATAAAAAGTGTGATAGAGTTCTTATCCAAAAACAGAGCTTACAAAGTGGTAAAACTTAATAGCTATATATACACACTCACACACCAGCACTATACCTTATTATAACTTTTAAATTAAGAATATTCAAGAACGAGAAATGGGACACATAAAAGCGCTTATTATATATGCAACATACTCGAATGAAGTTCAGATTCTATAAGATCACTATGATTTGGATTCATGAATCTTTAATATGAAAAGAAAGTATTCTAATTTCTATCATTTTAGAAGAAACTCAAAGTTTTTTAATGAGTCTGAACCTCCAAGACTGAGACAAAGCAAGAGCCTCTAGGTAGTTCATTTCGTCTGATCATTAGTCTAGTATTCTTTCCGTTGATTCTTTCAGTTGCTGACAAGGATTTATTTTCTGTGCAGCAAAGCACACTGTAAACTCTCAAATATTAAACCAAAACCAAGTTCTCAGACTGATCTAAATAAACACCAGCAAGAGACATACTACAATGCAAGAAACAACCATACCAGAATTCAAATGGATAGATTAAATTGTTTAAATGAATGCTACTTTGAGCTTATTCTCCTCTAAAAAAGATGTCAGAGTCAAGAAAATGAACAAGCAATTATTCCAGATTCCTAGCAGCTACTCTCTGCTACTGAATCCAGGAGAGAAAAAAGAACATCTGCCTTTATGCCAGCATAACCCAGAGGAGAAATTAAAGAATAAACAAAAATACTATCAAAATGGGGAAGTCCCGAGGTCATAATACATTCTATTATTGTGTGCTCATCAAGACAACAACTCAAGTGACAATAAACTGATTTTAGTACAGGTTCTAGAAATTCCAAATAGCTTTCAGTTACCCAAACTCCCATACCATTTACTTACCCCTTAACCTCTACTTAAAGAGTATATGTATATGTATAACTGATTCACTTCGTTACAAAGCAGAAAACTAACACACCATTGTAAAGCAATTACACTCCAATAAAGATGTTAAATAAATAAATAAATAAATAAATAAATAAATAAATAAAATATAAATAAAGAATATCCTCTACCCGTTCCCTCACTTTCACTCCCAGCTAAATCCTACCTGTCCTTTCATCCTTAGATCAGGCATTACCTCCTCTAGAAAGCCTGTCTGACTCTCAAACTGAACAAAAGGCAGAAATAGAGAGGAAGGAATGGGTGGAGGAAGAAAAGTACAGAAAGAAGAAAAGATAATATCCCAAACCAGATATTACAGTAGTAAAAATATCATCCTAAGCAATGTCAGGATTGAAGACGTCATTCCATTAAAAAATAACATCAAAATAAAAATTTTTTTAACCTTAAAAGTAAAATCAACCAGCAGAGGGATCCTATAGTAACCATTTCCATAGTGTTTAACTTGAGAATGCTCAGTACTAACAAAGCAAAGGCAGAATTAAATACAAGGGACCATAAAGGTACTGTTCAGTCTAGCAGCATTTTAAGTATCAACCTCACTTCTTTCTTCATGCTCTACAACCCAAAAGTTTCAAGCACCTGCAACAGACGTCAATGAGGTTAACAAAATTCCCAGATTTAGTCCCTGAAATACTAGTATATAAATCAAGAAGAAGGGTGAAGAAAGAAGGGTAAAGAAAGAAGAGTTAAGCGATACCTATCAGCTGTGAACATGTTAAGAGCTAACCCTGGCAATGCTACAACTGGGAGTGGATTCAGCTGAATAAACACACACCGGAGGCAGCAGCTTGACTGTGAGGTGGCGGGGCGGGGTGGGGGGGGGTCCCTGCTGGCATAAAGCTAACGGGCTAATGTCTGTGTCCCACAGAGCTATGTCAACACTGAAGTCACTGTGTGCCCAAAGCTTTCCAGAAGCTATAGAATTCCTTTTTCCTTTCCCCCCCCCCTTTTCCTCCAGAGAAAGAGTAGAGGCAAGGAAGACTGATATTGAGGGAGAGTACAAAGAGATCATGACCTTACAATCTTACAGAAAAGCACTCCTGTACACTGCCATTGTTTAAGATGCTGTCACACACACTATCACTAAACTGTGTTAAACTGAAATGAAGCCCATCAAAATTATTTACATAAATAATTCTGTCTTGGGGAGAAAATAGCATAGAACATATACAAAGAACATCAGCTAACCAGAATAAACCAACCAAATTACTCACATTTTTTTTCAAGACTTACCTCTTTAATAATGGGCTTTCTTGTAAAAATCAAATCTACACTAGGCAACTGATAGACTACAACAGTCCACTGTTGTATTTTGTTCTAGAGATACTAAGATCAAGTGCAGTTAAGACAAGAGAAGGAAACCAAAGGTATAAGAATTAGAAAGCAAGAAAGTCATTATACAGAGATTGTAGGAAGAAAACTCATAAGAAATTACAGACAAAATATCTGTATAATTAAGAGTCCAGCAAGGGACTTCCCTGGTGGTCCAGTGGTTAAGAATCCACCTTCTAGGGCTTCCCTGGTGGCGCAGTGGTTGAGAATCTGCCTGCTAATGCAGGGGACACGGGTTCGAGCCCTGGTCTGGGAAGATCCCACATGCCGCGGAGCAACTAGGCCCGTGAGCCACAATTACTGAGCCTGCACGTCTGGAGCCTGTGCTCCGCAACGAGAGAGGCCGCGATAATGAGAGAGGCCCGCGCACCGCGATGAAGAGTGGCCCCCACTTGCCGCAACTAGAGAAAGCCCTCGCACAGAAACGAAGATCCAACACAGCCATAAATAAATAAATAAAATAAATAAATTTAAGAATCCACCTTCTAATGCAGAGGACGTGGATTCTGCATCCCACATGCCACGGGGCAACTCAGCTCACGTGCCACAACTACAGAGCCCACCAGAGCCCACGCGCTCTGGAGCCCGCGCACCGCAACGAAAGATCCTGCATGCCGCAAGGAATATCCCGCGTGCAGCAACTAAGACCTGACGCAGCCAAAAATAAAACAAATAAATAATTAAATATTTTTTAAAAAAAAGAGTTTAGCAAGCCTGGCGCATATAAGATCAACATATAAAATTTAACTGCATTTCTCTACAAGGAACAAATCTTTAAAAAGTGTCATTAAAAAGAGAGAGAAAGAGAATCTTGATAAATAAAACCAAAGAAGCATCTGGGGATAAAATAACAATAAAAAGTCAAACTATTATGGAGAAAATCATAATTGTTTCAAAAGCAAAACACCAAGGTATAAATATTATTTTTTTTGTATACAATCCCTTAATTTTTCCATGGCAACCATCAAATAAGGCATATCAAAGACTCTTTTGCACATGCTTCTGTAAAAATGTTAAGTAGATAAAAGAAATCTTTAAAAATTAATAAAATTTTTTTGAAAATCAATTTAGGTAGTAAACAGACAATACAAAAGATTGCTTCATGTTTTAACATCATGTTGAGAAGAAATAAAACCATATGGGATCTTCACGGGGTATTTAAAAGGAAAATACATTTGTTTTCTTGACTCTCACCAATTTTATCACATAAACTCCAATAAATACATGTGTTACCATTATTTTCATTCATCTCCTACATCCATATTTACTCATCGCGTTGTATTTTCAATTTGAATACTTAGGTCTATGACCACAAAATCTTTCACTTCACTTCAGCTGACTGCATACTTTTGGGGAAAGTTAAACATGCACTTACCCTATGACCCAGCGATTCCACTCCTAGATATTTCCGCAAGAGAAATAAAAACATGGCCACAAACACATCTGTATAAAAATGTTTACAACCGCTTTATTCATAAGAGCCAAAACTGGAAACAACCCCATCAACAGGAGAATGGATAAATTAATTATGCAGTATCCATGCAATGAAAACTACTCAATATTAGGATGACTATGGATACATGCAATAACACGAATAAACTTTAAAAAAAATATATAGTACACTGAGCAAAAGAAGCCAAACACAACAGAGTACAGACTATATGGTTCCATGTATAGGAGGTTCTAGAGCAGGCAAAACTAATCTAAAGTGAAAGGAATTAGAACACTATCTATGTGTTCGGGGCAGGGAAAATACTGATTGGGAAGGAGCTCAAGGGAACCTTATGGGATGATGGAAATGTTCTATATCTTCGTTAAGACTGCATTATACGACTACTGGCATTTGTCAAAACTCATGGAACTATGATACGGAAGATCCATGTATTTTGCTGTATGTAAACTATACTCCAACAAAAAATAAATATATTAAAAGAGAAAAAAGTAACAGACATAGGTCAGAAAAGGGAAAAGTAAATAAATATTCAAGAAAATTTCTTAACAAGTAGGAATGACTTCACTTAAAAGAAAAAAGGATAATTTAGTTGATTTTAAGAACACTTCCAGTCCCAACATGTATTATGCTCTATCACCTAATTCAGTTGTAACCCTGCATTCTTAAAAAGGTTAGAGAAGAAAGCAGAAGCTTGGGACTACAGAGACTCATTCAAATATACAACAACGTATGGAAATCACCATCAACAATTTGCCTTATTTGCTTCAGATATCTCTCTCTCTCCCCCACCCCTCACTGTTGCTTATTTGAAATTCACAGAAGTGATGTCATCTGTTCTTGATTCTCTTTGCAAATTGCTCATGTTACTCAACATAATGTGTCTGAGAATGTAAACTGGTATAGCCACTATAGGAAACAGTAATGGAGGTTCCTCAAAAAATTAAAAATAGAACTGCCATTAGATCCAGCAATTCCACTTCTGAGTTTTTATCCAAAGAAAACAAAAATAACTAACTCGAAAAGATATCCGCACCCCCATGTTCACCGCAGCATTATTTATAATACCCAAGATATAGAAACAACCTAAGTGTCCATCAATGGATGAATGGATAAAGAAAATGTGGTGTGTATATCTATACACATATGTGTATAGATACACACAATGGGATATTATTCAGCCATAAAAAAAAATAAAATCTTACCATTTCGGAGGGGGGGGCAGAACCACAAGCTCACAGGTAGAGAACAGATTGGTGGTTGCCAGGGGTGGGGGACAGGGAGTGGGTGAAATGGGTAAAGGGAGTCAAAAGGTACAAACTTCCAGTTATAAAAATATATAAGTCCTGGGAATATAATGTACAGCATGGTGACTATAGTTAATAACACTGTATTACATATTTGAAAGTTGCTGAGAGACTAGATCTTAAAAGTTCTCATCCCAAGAAAAAAAAGTTCTTTGTCACTATGTGTGGTGATGGATGTTAACCAGACCCAGTGTGTTGATCATTTTGTAATGTATCCCAATAGCAAAATATTGAAACTAATATAATATGTCAACAATACTTCAATTTTTTAAAAACGTGTTTGAGATTTATCCACACTGATATACATAACTCTAGCTCGTTCACTTTTTTTTTTTTTTTTTTTTAAAGGATTTTCTTATTTATTTATTTATTTATTTATTTTTTATTTTTTTGGCTGTGTTGGGTCCTCGGTTCGCGCGAGGGCTTTCTCCAGTTGCGGCAAGCGGGGGCCACTCTTCATCGCGGTGCGGGGACCACTCTTCATCGCGGTGCGCGGGCCTTTCTCTGTCGCGGCCCCCCCCGTCACGGGGCACAGGCTCCAGACGCGCAGGCTCAGCAATTGTGGCTCACGGGCCCAGCCGCTCCGCGGCATGTGGGATCCTCCCAGACCAGGGCTCGAACCCGCGTCCCCTGCATTAGCAGGCAGACTCCCAACCACTGCGCCACCAGGGAAGCCCTCGTTCACTTTTATGAACTGTATAATACAGGTTTCACAATTCCTTATCCAAAATTCTAAAATCCAAAGAGCTTTAAAAAGACTTAAATTTTTCTCCAAGCTTAATGGAAAAACCTGACTCAACTGCTATGAGGCTATTTACCATTTATTTATCCAATTTAATATGAATATTCCTAAGTTTTGCTACAGATTTAATATGTTTGATTACTGGGTATTGTCCAGATCCCAATGGGAGTATTACACAATATACAGTTTATGTACTGGATTACCTTTCAAAATCTGAAAAACATCTAAATTCCAACATACATGCGCCCTAAGTATTTTGGAGGAAGGGACTGTGTACTCATATTCCATTTTGTGAATAAATACCAACTTACCCACTCACCTACTTGAGGAACAGTTAGATGTTTTTCCACTTTTTTCACTGTTACGACAAGCACATGTACATCTACCTGTCTCCTTGTGCACATGTGCAAAAGTTTCTCTCAAGGAGACACACAGAAATGAAACTGCCAGGTAGTAGAGCGTGTCTTCAACCTTACTGGTCATTTAAATGTACCTTTTTCAATTTACTATAAACAAGATGCATGACACAGATGATAAAAGGGAGCAGATATCCAGCCTATAACTTTCATATCTACAGAACCATTAATCATATAACACTTTCCATTAATCATAAAACCACTTTCCTAGAAGGAAATTTTTGGTGGAAATGGATTGGGTTGTTACCTTAAAAAAAAAAAAAAAAAAAAAAAAGCTAAATGATTGTGCATTCAATTCCATCCATAAGGAATAAAGACAGTGTTTTCAAAGAAAGTTATTACTTATGAAGCTACTTTAATTAGCAGAGCCCAAGTATCGCTGTAAGGCTTGAGAATTTTTTTTAAAAAGCAAAAATTCTATCCATAGGATCTTTTCTCTCTGAAAGAAGGAATGAGAGAAGAAACAGAAAAGATGGGAAAGAATCCTAATTTCTCTCCGCTCACCCTACTTCCTAAAATGGCATCTTTCCCTGAGAATCCCCACAAAATACAACTACTTTAATCTCAGTACCAAAATTTTGATGTCAAAGATGCCTATAAAAATGATCTTAGAGATAAGGACACAAAATCTGAAAGCAACAATAATCAACAGTTTCAAGAATTTCCTTTCTATCCCTTTCATATTTATTGGAAAATAAATAAATAAGCAGGCTTCTTTTTTTCTCTCAGGTATTTGAGAAACAAAAAAGTAACACAGGGATACCTGATTCATTACTAATGTTTAAAATATTTTTAAACTAAACTTATGAATTGGGATAGATGCTTATATAATTCTTTTTTTCTGACAGCTTTTAAGAACACATTCTTTGATCCCCATATTATAAGGAAAATTGGCTTTTTAAATAAACCTACTTGCTTAACCCAAGGTATCTAAACAAAAACAAGAAAACTTAAATGAGAGGTTCACAAAGGAACATTTGATGACGTTAGTGGACCTAAAATATGTCATATTTCTTATACAGACTTAAGCAAAAGAAAGTATGAATCCCAACGTATAGACAAGTGCCACAAAAACACAAAACCTACAGGAACACAAGAACAGCACTTTATCCTAGGTGGAAAAACGAACCCCTAGCCTATTTCAATACCAGAAGAACGACAGATTCTGAGAGGGCTCCGGCTACCTTGGGAGTTCTCTCCATCAAGAACAAGAACTAGTAATTAACATGAAAGAGTCCATTTCAGACAATTCTACCCACAAAGGAGGCAGTGCTGTTGAAAAATAAACTTAACCAAACATTGGAGAACAGAAAAAAAATACTGAAGTATAAGCCCTCACTGAGGGAAGAAAGATCTTTAGTTAGTAGCAGGCATTAAGCTCCCTGACAGAGATACCATGGCAGGTGGCTATAATAAACATGGTCTGTCTCCATATGAAGGTAGATAAGACAGATAACGGTGGATAAGAGAGTCATTAATCCCAACAGCAACAAAAATACACAATTATAACTGCAAACAGGGATAAAAGCTATAAATCCAAGGTAGTAAAAGATAAGAGAAGATTTGGGGGCTGGGTGAGATCTGAAGAATGAGTTAACTTCCATTAACTATTTAAAGACACAACACTTCTACTGTGAGGAGAAGACTACTTAGGTGAAGACCCTCAAGAAGGAGGGGGCACAGCACATTTGAGGGATTAAGGAGACTGGGCACCAAGGAAGTGTGACAAGAGTTCTGGACTTTAAGGGCAACAGGAAGCCCTGAAAAAGTTTTGAGCAGAGTATGATCATCTCTACCATCATCACTAACAGTGATGCCGGGCACCTAGTACCACATTTAATTCTTAGAACAAGTACATGAGGTAAGAATTATATAACCATTTTACAGATGAGGAAACTAAGGTTTGGAAAGACTTAGCAGCCTGCCAAGCTCACATAACTAGTGAGTGGTGGAGCCAGGATTCAAACATCACATGGGCACTTTCAAAAGCTCAGACTGGCTGCAATGAGGCTGCATATCAGGGGGAAACAGAAAGACGGGAAAATTGGGAGACCACTGCAATAATGTCAGCCAACAGCGACATGACCAAACTATGACAGTGGCTGTGGGGTGGGAAAATGGATGGCTTACAGAAATACTTCAGAGAAAAAAGATCACCAGCATTTGACTGGCAGGGTGGGAAATGAGGGAATGAAGCAATCAAGGAAAATTCTGAAGTTTCTGACTTAAACACCATGGACAAGTTGGTGGCACCATAAACAAAAATGGGAAAAAATAAGGAAGGACCAGAATTGAGGGGAAATCTTGAGCTGAATGTAATGTGCTTTTGAGATGCTGAGAAAAGGTTTGAGGGAGCAACTGGGCATGTGGGTCTGGAGCTTAGAGGAATGATATGAGCTAAAGATGTTAAGTGTGGAAGCTCTGATACACAGATGTTAACTGAGGCCAAGGTAGTGAATGAGCCTCCCTAGGAAAAGAAAACACAGCAAGAGGAGATAGTCATAGGACTGATTCAACATTACATGGCAGGCAGAGGGTAAGAGGCGGGCAAAGGAGACAAGAGGAGCAGTCAGAGAAGTCGGCAGAAATCAGGAAAACTGTGTCACAGAAACTGAAAGAAGTTGATAAGGACCCTTTCTCTAAGGGGAGAACACAGACCAAGAAAGATCTGGCTCTGGGTTCAATTCCTGGTTCCATCAGGATGACTTCAGTGAAGTTAACTAAATACTCTGAGCCTTAATTTATTAATCTATACTATGAACATTATGAAACTTAATCTACAGGGTTATTATAATAATTAGCAGTAAGACAGAACACCTATCACACTGTAAATTATCAATAAATGGCAGCTACTGTTGTTGCTCCTGTTTGTAAAATCAAAAGGTTTGGTTAGTGGCTTATTGAACCCAGCCCTGGGAAGCCCTAGGGGTTCTAAAGAACATCTTCAGGGAATGCCTGGCAGGGCCACACTGGGGCATCTGGGCTCCCCAGTCCTGTCTCAATCAGAACAGCTTTGCCTTCTTTTTCATTTTACTTCTTAAAATAAGTTTTAGGCACTTGCCTGGTGGCACCGTGGTTGGGAATCCACCTGCCAATGCAGGGGACACGGGTTCGAGCCCTGGTCCGGGAAGATCCCACATGCCGCAGAGCAACTAAGCCCGTGCACCACAACTACTGAGCCTGCGCTCTAGATCCCGGCTCCACAACAAGAAAGGCCACCGCAATGAGAAGCCTGCGCCCCACGCCGCTCGCCGCAACTAGGGAAAGCCTGTGCGCAGCAACGAAGACCCAACACAGCCAAAAAATAAATTAGTTAATTAATAAATAATAAGTTTTATTTTCATATCTGAATAATATTCATTTGAAAAAGGGGTCTGCAGCTTAAAGTGTTTTTCAAAAAGCAATGACTGGATCATCTCAATAGTCCCTTCAATTCATTTGGATTACAGCTTGTAATTCTTTTTTTTTTTCTTTTTTTGAATTTTTGAAGTTTATTTTATTTATTTTTTTATACAGCAGGTTCTTATTAGTTATCTATTTTATACATATTAGTGTATACATGTCAATCCCAATCTCCCAGTTCATCCCACCACCACCCACCCTCCCCGCCACTTTCCCCCCTTGGTGCCCATACGTTTGTTCTCTACATCTGTGTCTATTTCTGCCCTGAAAACCGGTTCATCTGTACCATTTACAGCTTGTAATTCTTCACCAAAGTAAAACATGTGAGAAATAAGGACAAAACAACACACTTGATAACATAATCCCTAACATGAAGCTTATTATTTATGATTATTTAATTAGAATAATGGTTATAAATCAATTAGCTCTGTTTCTCTACTGAAAATTGTACTAGGGTCACTGCCATTACTGCCATTGAAGCACCACAGCCTTATAATAGCAATTTTTTGTTTGTTTGCTTAAGATTATAACCACATGAACAGTGAAGAAAAGAGTTAAGCAGCATTAAAATCACAAAGGGCCTTCTTTTTTCATGAAAAATAAAGTTGGTTAGTGTGCTCAAATTACTTGTTTTCTTTTTGAAAGCCCTGCATGAAGAAAACCAATTAATAAAGAATCAAAATATCTCACCAGCCTTTTCTCACTGAAATCAGTACCTCTAAAAACTTTCTTTTAATATCCTTTTCTTATGCTATTGATTGTTTGTAACTAATCACTTTCCATGTCATCATTGTATGTGGTCCTCTTGTGATAATTATCCCACACTCTCCAGTTTAGTCTGTTGAGCAATCACCACTCTGGTGCAGCTGAAAATTCTCAGGGACACTAGCTTGAATCTCTATGGCACAGATGTCCTAATACTTCATTTTAAAATGGGACAAAGGTTTTACAGAGCCTTGCTGATCTTTTGTCCCAGACACTGGCTGTCTTTTTCATCTAGGACATAATCAAAAATGTACTGTATTAAAAAAAAATGTACTGTATAAGTTTTTTAACTACAACTTTAGAATTTATACTCTTCAATAGTAAGTCACTTCTCTTAAATGACAGAATTTGCTCCTATTTAATTGCTGGAAGTTTTAAGCAATTAAATAGGAGCTGACGGTGGATCAATAGTTGTCTTCATTTTAACAGCTCACCCAATAATGAGGAACATGAGAACTGCATCTGGAAGATTTGGTGTCAAAGGAAATGACTTCTGAAAGGCTGACTGATTTATTTGTGCTGATACTGGCACAGACTGCCCTACTTTAGGCAGGATGGTTAGGGAAGGTCTCTTTGAAGACGTACCATTTAAGCTGACACCTGAGGCAGCCAGCATATAAGAGTGGGGTAAGAATGTCTGGCAGCACATAAGAATAAAGAGTTAAGAACAGCATATATATATATATATATGTATATGTGTGTGTGTGTGTACATATATATTTGAAGGACATTTTTTTCAACACCCCATCGGCCATTAATACAAATTGAAAGCCTGTTATAATCAAATCAATGTAGTCCTGGAAAAAGAATATCAACAAAGAGATCAATGGAACAAATCTCACAATAATTAAGCACTTAAGAAAGAAAAAGGAAATGCCACAAACCAAAAGAAAAGAGACTGATCACAGTATTTAGAAAGCTGTTCAATTATTAGGAAAACATCAAAATAAATACGTTCTCCCCACACAAAATTAAAAATAAGTTCCAGGAAGATTAAAGAACTAGGTATAAAATGCAAATTAATTAGAAAATAAAAAGAATAAATATAACATTTAATGATATTCAGATAGGGAAGGACTTTCTAAACAAAAAACGAAATGTAAGAAATTACAAAAAAATTACAAATTACAAATGTAAGAAAAGTATAGTACATTTTACTGCTTAGAAATCTAGAATTATAAACATCAAAAGTCAAAAACTAATGAGCAAATGACAAAAACTAAAAATTATTCACAACTGGGAAACTACTCTATCCTCACTATTGAAAAAGCCCATAAACGTCAATGAAATACTAAGACCTTACTGTCCCCAAGAGAAATTAACAAATAGGAATATACCAATCACAGACAATATGCAAATTGACAATAAACACATGAAAATGTAAACAAAGAATTGCAAATGAAAGCAAGGTAAGACAAAACTTTTTAATCTATGAAAGAGGTAAAAGGTTTTTTTCAGGCAAAAGATTTTTAAACATTATATGAACAGGTAAGGTGATACATGCATTCGTACATGCCTGATCACCTAAAGTGGTCCAATCCTTCTAGAAGACCGTGTGTCAATAAGTATATTCATCTCTTTTATTTTATAAGCACAAATGTATCATCCTTAGGAAGCAGAAACTATCTTCTAGCAATGTTGCTTTTCTCTCCAAATATAAGGGGGATAATATAGTAATTTGTAGGGTCATTTTTGTAACATTTTCTCATTACAAAGTAATAAATATAAGTGTTAAAACATTTTAAGAATACATAAATGTATATGGGAAAACCTCTCCTATAATTCCTTTGATCCCCTCTGATGAATAGATTCAATTTTTTAACAACCTATCATAGGAAAATAATCCGAAATGTGAAAATGTATTAATAAAGATGGCCATAACAGTAATACATATGACAAAAAAACTGAAAAGTGGGGAGACCTTCAAGATGGCGAAAGAGTAACACATGGAGATCACCTTCCTCCCCACAAATACATCATAAATACATCTACGTGTGGAACAACTCCTACAGAACACCTACTGAACACTAGCAGAGGACCTCAGACCTCCCAAAAGGCAAGGAACTCCCCACGTACCTGGGTAGGGCAAAAGAAAAAAGAAAAAACAGAGACAAAAGAATAGGGACAGGACCCGCACCAGTGGGAGGGAGCTGTGAAGGAAGAAAGGTTTCCATGCACTAGGAAGCCCCTTCACTGTCGGAGACAGGGCGTGGCAGGGCGAAGCTTCAGAGCCACGGAGGAGAGCGCAGCAACAGGGGTGCGGAGGGCAAAGCGGAGAGATTCCCTCACAGAGGATCGGTGCCAACCAGCACTCACCAGCCCGAGAGGCTTGTCTGCTCACCCGCCAGGGCGGGCGGGGGCTGGGAGCTGAGGCTCGGGCTTCGGAGGTCAGACCCCAGGGAGAGTACTGGGGTTGGCTGCGTGAACACAGCCTGAAGGGGGCTAGCATGCCACAGCTAGCCGGGAGGGTGTCCGGGAAAAGTCTGGAGCTGCCGAAGAGGCAAGAGACCATTGTTTCGGGCGCGTGAGGAGAGGGGATTCAGAGGACCTCCTAAATGAGCTCCAGAGACGGGCGTGAGCCGAGGCTATCAGCACGGACACCAGAGACTGGCATGAGACGCTAAGGCTGCAGGTGCAGCCACCAAGAAGCCTGTGTGCAAGCACAGGTCACTATCCACACCTCCCCTCCCGGAAGCATGTGCAGCCCCCGACTGCCAGGGTCCCGTGATGCAGGGACAACTTCCCCGGGAGGACACACGGCGCGCCTCAGGCTGGTGCAATGTCACGCCAGCCTCCGCCACCACAGGCTCACCGCGGTGGCTCACCACCGCATTCTGTACTCCTCCCTCCCCCCAGGCCTGAGTGAGCCAGAGCCCCGGAATCAGCTGCTACGTTAACCCTGTCCTGTCTGGGCAGGAACAAACGCCCTCAGGCAACCTACATGGAGAGGAGAGGCCAAATCCAAAGCTGAACCCCGGGAGCTGTGTGAACAAAGAAGGAAAGGGAAATCTCTACCAGAAGCCTTAGGAGCAGCGGATTAAATCTCCACAATCAACTTGATGTACCCTGCATCTGTGGAATACCTAAATAGACAATGAATCATCCCCAAATTGAGGCAGTGGACTTCGTGTGATTTTGCCTGTGTAGCTTTACTTTTACCAATTGTCCTAGGGTTCTGTCTGTCCGTTTTTTGTTTTTTTTCTTAGTATAGTTTTTAGCGTTTGTTATCATTGGTGGATTTGTTTTTTGGTTTGGTTGCTCTCTTCTTTTTTTTTTCTTTTTTTTATTACTTTTTAATTTTTTTTATTTTCAATAATTATTTTTTATTTTTTATTTTAATAACTTTATTTTATTTCTTTTGTTTCTCCCTTTTCTTCTGAGCCATGTGGCTGACAGGGTCTTGGTGCTCTGGCCGGGTGCCAGGCCTGTGTCTCTGAGGTGGGAGAGCCGAGTTCAGGACATGGGCCCACCAGAGACCTCCCAGCTCTACGTAATATCAAATGGCAAAAGCTCTCCCAGAGATCTCCATCTAAACGCTAAGACCCAGCTCCACTCAACGACCAGTAAGCTACAGTGCTGGACACACTATGCCAAACAACTAACAAGACAGGAACACAACTCCACCCATTAGCAGAGAGGCTGCCGAAAATCATAATAAGGTCACAGACTCCCCAAAACACAACACCAGACGTGGACCTGCCCACCAGAAAGACAAGATCCAGCCTCATCCACCAGAACACAGGTACCAGTCCCCTCCACCAGGAAGCCTACACAACCCACTGAACCAACCTTAGCCACTGGGAGCAGACACCAAAAATAACGGGAACTAAGAACCTGCAGCCTGCAAAACGGAGACCCCAAACACAGTAAGTTAAGCAAAATGAGAAGACAGAGAAACACACAGCAGATGAAGGAGCAAAGTAAGAACCCACCAGACCAAACAAATGAAGAGGAAATAGGCAGTCTACATGAAAAAGAATTCAGAGTAATGACAGCAAAGATGATGCAAAATCTTGGAAGTAGAATGGAGAAAATACAAGAAATGTTTAACAAGGACCTAGAAGAACTAAAGAATAAACAACAAGGATGAACAACACAATAAATGAAATTAAAAATTCTCCAGAAGGAATCAATAGCAGAATAACTAAGGAAGGAGAATGGATAAGTGACCTGGAAGATAAAATAGTGGAAAAAACTACTGCAGAGAAGAAAAAAGAAAAAAGAATGAAAAGAATTAAGGACAGTCTCAGAGACCTCTGGGACAACATTAAACGCACCAACATTCGAATTATAGGGGTCCCAGAAGAAGAAGAGAAAAAGAAAGGGACTGAGAAAATATTTGAAGAGATTATAGTTGAAAACTTCCCTAATGTGGGAAAGGAAATAGTCAATCAAGTCCAGGAAGCACAGAGAGTCCCAGGCAGGAGAAATCCAAGGAGAAACACACGAAGACGCATATTAATCAAACTATCAAAAACTAAATACAAAGAAAAAATATTAAAAGCAGCAAGGGAAAAGCAACAAATAACATACAAGGGAATCCCCATAAGGTTAACAGCTGATCTTTCAGAAGAAACTCTGCAAGCCAGAAGGGAGTGGCAGGACATATTTAAAGTGATGAAAGGGAAAAACCTACAACCAAGATTACTCTACCCAGCAAGGATCTCATTCAGATTTCATGGAGAAATTAAAACCTTTACAGACAAGCAAAAGCTAAGACAATTCAGCACCGCCAAAGCAGCTTTACAACAAATGCTCAAGGAACTTCTCTAGGCAGGAAACACAAGAGAAGGAAAAGACCTACAATAACAAACCCAAAACAATTAAGAAAATGGTAATAGGAACATACATATCGATCATTACCTTAAATGTAAATGGATTAAATGCTCCAACCAAAAGACATAGACTGCTGAATTGATACAAAAACAAGACCTGTATATATGCTGTCTACAAGAGACCCACTTCAGACCTAGGGACACATATAGACTGAAAGTGAAGGGATGGAAAAAGATATTTTATGCAAATGGAAATCAAAAGAAAGCTGGAGTAGCAATTCTCTTATCAGACAAAACAGACTTTACAATAAAGAATGTTACGAGAGACAAGGAAGGACACTACATAATGATCAAGGGATCAATCCAACAAGAATATAACAATTGTAAATATTTATGCACCCAACATAGGAGCACCTCAATACAGAAGGCAAAGGCTAACAGCCGAAAAAGGGGAAATCGACAATAACACAATCATAGTAGGGGACTTTTAACATCCCACTTTCACCAATGGACAGATCATCCAAAATGAAAATAAATAAGGAAACACAAGCTTTAAATGATACATTAAACAAGATGGACTTACTTGATATTTATAGGACATTCCATCCAAAAACAACAGAATATACTTTCTTCTCAGGTGCTCATGGAACATTCTCCAGGATAGATTATATCTTGGGTCACAAAGCAAGCCTTGACAAATTTAAGAAAATTGAAATTGTATCAAATATCTTTCCTGACCACAATGCTATGAGACTAGATATCAATTACCGGAAAAATTTTGTAAAAAATACATACACATGGAGGCTAAACAATACACTAGTTAATAAACAAGAGATCACTGAAGAAATCAAAGAGGAAATCAAAAAATACCTAGAAACAAATGACAATGAAAACACGACGACCCAAAACCTATGGGATGCAGCAAAAGCAGTTCTAAGAGGGAAGTTTATAGCAATACAATCCTACCTCAAGAAACAAGAAACATCTCAAATAAACAACCTAACCTTCTACCTAAAGCAATTAGAGAAAGAAGAACAAAAAAACCCCAAAGTTAGCAGAAGGAAAGAAATCATAAAGATCAGATCAGAAATAAATGAAAAAGAAATGAAGGAAACGATAGCAAAGATCAATAAAACTAAAAGCTGGTTTGTTGAGAAGATAAACAAAATTGATAAACCATTAGCCGGACTCATCAAGAATAAAGTCTGAGAAGACTCAGATCAATAGAATTAGAAATGAAAAAGAAGTAACAACTGACACTGCAGAAATACAAAGGATCATGAGAGATTACTACAAGCAACCATACGCCAATAAAATGGACAACCTGGAAGAAATGGACAAATCCACAGTCAACACTGTGAAAATGACTATACTACCCAAAGCAATCTACAGATTCAGTGCAATCCCTATCAAACTACCAATGGCATTTTTCACAGAACTAAAACAAAAAATTTCACAACTTGCATGGAAACACAAAAGACCCCGAATAGCCAAAGCAATCTTGAGAAAGAAAAATGGAGTTGGAGGAATCAGGCTCCCTGACTTCAGACAATACTACAAAGCTACAGTAATCAAGACAGTATGGTACTGGCACAAAAACAGAAATATAGATCAGTGGAACAGGACAGAAAGCCCAGAGATAAACCCACGCACATATGGTCACCTTATCTTTGATAAAGGAGGCAAGAATATACACTGGAGAAAAGACAGCCTCTTCAATAAGTGGTGCTGGGAAAACTGGACAGCTACATGGAAAAGAATGAAATTAGAACACTCCCTAATACCATACACAAAAATAAACTCAAAATGGACTAAAGACCTAAATGTAAGGCAAGACACTATAAAACTCTTAGAGGAAAACAGAGGCAGAACACTCTATGACATAAATCACAGCAAGATCCTTTTTGACCCACCTCCTAGAGAAATGGAAATAAAAACAAAAATAAACAAATGGGACCTAATGAAACTTCAAAGCTTTTGCACAGCAAAGGAAACCATAAGCAAGATGAAAAGACAACCCTCAGAATGGGAGAAAATATTTGCAAATGAAGCAACTGACAAAGGATTAATCTCCAAAATATACAAGCAGCTCATACAGCTCAATATCAAAAAACAAACCACCCAATCAAAAAATGGGCAGAAGATCTAAATAGACATTTCTCCAAAGAAGACGTATGGATGGCCAAAAGGCACATGAAAAGATGCTCAACATTGCTAATTATTAGAGAAATGCAAAGCAAAACAACAATGAGATATCACCTCACATCAGTAAGAATGGCCATCATCAAAAAAGTCTACAAACAATAAATGCTGGAGAGAGCATGGAGAAGAGGGAACCTTCTTACACTGATGGTGGGAATGTAAACTGGTGCACCCACTATGGAGAACAGTATGGAGGTTCCTGAAGAAACTAAAAATAGAGTTACCATATGATCCAGCAATCCCACTCCTGGGCATATATCCAGAGAAAAACATAATTCAAAAAGATACACGCAACCCAGTGTTCACTGCAGCTCTATTACAATAGCCAAGACATGGAAGTAACCTAAATGTCCATCAATAGGTGAATGGATAAAGAAGATGTGTTTTATATATTTATACATATATATGTATACACACACATACATACACACACACACACACACACACACACACACAATGGAATATTATTCAGCCATAAAAAGGAATGAAATAATGCCATTTGCAGCAACATGCATGGACCTAGAGATTATCATACTAAGTGAAGTAATCCAGACAGAGAAAGACAAATATCATGATATCGCTTATATGTGGAACGTAAAAAAAAAAAAAGATACAAATGAACTTATATACAAAACAGAAATAGACCCACAGACATAGAAAACAAACTTATGGTTACCAAAGGAGAAAAGAGTGTGGAGGAGGGATACATTAGGAGTTTGGGATTAGCCACCACTCTCAACAGCATGTTTGGATAGACGATTAGGCCTGAAGTGCTTAATTTGTTAAAAGAAAGGTATTAAACAACCATTTTATTAAGATATGAAAATGAGAGACAACAACAAGGAGAAATTTAAGTGCAAATTAAAGCAAAGACTACTTTAAAAACTTTTAAGTCAGTAAATCTGCATGACAAAAAACTTGTACAAAATCTAAGAACAGCATGATGCTGTAGTAGTATCTCCTGAGCAAATGAGGAAGGTGATTTAAGAGACAGGTCACCTGTCAGAGCCAGGTTTTAACACCTTATTTCTAGAACTTTTATTTAATGTTTATTCATCAAATTTCTATACCACTTATAAATCTCTGAATACTTTAATGACTCATCCCATGCCTTAGTGTGTGAGTGTTTGACCTTACCAAAAACAGTCTTGCAAATCACAGTATTTTTCTGAAATGTAATCTCTAACCTGGGTTGGCAAGGGAAGTCCATAAGAAAGTTTAGTACTGTGGTTCCAAAAATAATAACAACAACAACAACAAAAATCACACGCAATTCCCTTTTAATGGTTTAAAGTCAAGCATTCTTTAAAAAATTCTTTCATATCTTTTCAAAGTCCTAACAATAAAGGAAAATTCCTTTACAAATCCACCACTGTTTTGCTATAGACACTTGAACTGAGTGGGAAAGATGTGACAAGTCAAGTCAAGATATTGGTACACAGAGAAAACGAAACAATACTCCTACACCGTTGCTTTAGCAGGGCCTGTTTGTGCTTAGGAGTATCACATCGATACCTTGTATTCCCGAATATTATACCCATCCTTCCTCTATGTTCTTATCATCAGGGATAAAACCTTGTCTTCAACTGCCTCTACTAACCTGCTCGTAAGAAGCAAACTTTCTCATCACGATACTCAGAATCCTAAATTCTCCCCGTTCTCCCTGCGTATCAACCTATTTCTGGCTCCAGTATCTGTCACTTCCGAGAGCACATCACCTGTAATTCTTTTCTGAAAGATCAGGCTCTCTTAACCTCCCACTGTGTCCTAATAATCCATAAGCACAGGGGACACCCCGATATTTGTTTCCTCAACTCCTGAGCTGCCGTCATGATATCAAAACAATCATGCCCCATGAAAATTCATGCTGAGGTGTCATGGCAAGATCCTCTGCTACTTTGTAATTCTCATATTCAACATGTATTGATAGTTCAAAGTAGCAGAAAAGAAGAGGGGATGTTAGCTTCAAGCACTGGCTGGGCTCAGAAAGACTGTTTACTTTAGGTCAGAGAGAGTGCGTATTTATTGCAGACAAGAAGGAACTAACAGAAAGTGAGCAAAGATTATGTGAAAGAAAATTAATGGAGACAGATTGCAGAGGAGGGAACCAGAGCTTAAATCTGTGATAGAAATAAGAAGCGAGCTTGGTGAAGGAGAGACAGTATCTCCTCTGAGTCAGAAGAGACGACGACAAGAACACAGGTAACTGCTGAGGTGATGAAGGTAACTGAGGGGTCCCAGCATAGACTTGGTTTCAGTAAAATGAGAGCAGGACAATTACACAGGGGTGGGGATTGGAGTGATGGAGAAAGTACTAAGAGACTTAAAAAAGAGACATACTTGTTCTGAAGAGAAGGAAACCAGAACTTTTCAAAGTCACAGAGGAGAAAAAGCAGCAGCTGTATTCTGCACAGCAGATATCTACAGCCTTCACAACAGACTATCTCAAGGAAGCTGCAAGATGCCTGGAAAGTACGAAAATGATGTCAAGAATGGTTCTGCTAAAAGTGACAATTTTGTCAAAACTGACTGGAGAGTGTGGCAAACGTTAATGGTTAAATATGGGGGATGGGTATAAGGAGGTTCACTATACTATTCTCTACTTTTGTGTACCTTTGGAAATGTTTATAATAAAAAATGTTTTTAAAAATTGCCTAGCCATCGTATGACCTCAGGAGCAATGGTTATCTTCCTCAGAAAGCTCAACAACTTGCCAGAACTTTCCAGAAGGTTTCAGGAACTTCAGAGACACAATTGCATACGGATACATACACTCTAGAGGACTGCAAAATTCAATGACAGGGAGGCAAAAAAAGTTTCTAGTTGACGAGGATTTGTCCCAAATTTGTTCTAAGGAGTGAGAAACACAAGTGAGCATTAAAATTAGGCTAAGCGTGTCAGGCGTGACAAACGGGGCCAGAAGATGAAAGCGATGAGGACAAGTATTTCAACTAAGCATATGCCTGAAGAACAATATTATAAAACTTACTTCATCTCCAGAACTTCCTCTAAGTGTTTTCTTCTCTCGGCCCGAAGGTTGGTCACATGAGTTTCCTTCTCTGCCAGTGACTGCTGAGTGCAGGACAGCGTCGCCTTCATGGACTCCAGCTCCTGTTTTACCTTCTCCATGGCCATCAGTAACTCCTCCACCTACGATCAATACAGAAAAGACAGAAACTGAGCATCTGGGTCAGGTATAGTCAGAGGAGCTGGGCAGTGGGCAACGCCTGGGTCCACAAAATTGAAGACACACCCATCAAAAATTCTGTACTCTCGCAGGATCAGACATAATTGGCAGTTAAAGAAATACATCTCTCATCTTCCCTCCGCTATAATTCTTCTCAGTTTAGGTCCAAAAAACCCTCATTTTCTTTTTGACAAATGTAAGGGCATCAGAAGTAACAGTGTGCCAGGAACAATCCCTTCTAAGGAATTTATTTGGAAACAGTCCAGAACCTTCCATGGAAATAACAATATAATGCAGATAAAAATATAAGGAACAAAATCATAATAAATATTTCTAGAACGATTTTAGGAAATAAAAGCCATAAACCTGACTAATACCAGATGCAGAATAAACATAAATGAGTCATTTTTATTCGTTCAAACTAGGATTCTTCTGTTTATACCATTACAAAAAATTTCTTGTTAAAGAAACAGCTAGAATTCAATCGCATAATTTCCTGCTCTAAAGCTGGATAGGTAGAGATTTTCTGAGGAAGGCAGGAAGAAAAGAAAAAATATATATAACCAGATAGAGAAAAGACAGAACGCTTTTAAAAGGCCTGTAAAGGACTTCCTTGGTGGCGCCGCCCGCGAGAACCGGGACGGCCGTCCGCGCCGCCCTCCCTCCCTTCCTCCCTCCCTCCCCGGCCGCCGAGGTGAACCGCGGACAGGCCGCTAGCGGGGTCTCCCGGGCCGTGCGGGCAGCCCGAGGGCCTCCGGGCGGGAAGCCCACCTGTCCGCGGGCGCCAGGCTCCTCGGGGCGGCCCGCCCCGGGCTCTGCGTGACTGGTCCCCTGAAGCAGCGGCGGAGGCGGCGGCCCACTGTTTGCGCCGCACCGCCTCCTACGGCAAGCGGGAGGAGACAGACGCCGCCCGCCCGGCGCCTGCCGTGTGCGCCCGCGCCGGTCCGCAGCCCAGAGCCCCCGCCCGCCAGCCCCCAGCCGCCCGGCCCGCCAGCCTCACCTACGGCTCCGCACTCCCCGGGGGCGCGCTGCCGGGACCCAGCCAGGGCTGTGAGGCGGAGCGGGCGGAGGAGAGCCGAGGGGCCCAGCGCCAGCGACGGGCGGGAAGCTCCAGGCGCCGCCCGACCCCGAGCTGCCGCCACCGCGGCCGTCTCACCCTGCTCAGGACTGCCGCTGCCGCTGCCGCTGCCGCTGTCGGCCGGGCGCCGCCGCCGCCGCCACCACCACCACAGCCACAGCTCCGCCCGGGCGCCCGACGTCACCGCGCACCGCCCCCTGCGCGATTCCCCAGCCCCGCCCCGGGCCGACGTCTGCGCGAGCCCCGCCCCCGCGCGACCGCGCCCGGCCGGCGTCCCGAAGCCTCCGGGGAGTGCGACTCGGGCGCGCGCGGGCCTCGGGCACTTTCTGGGTGTTGTCTTTACTGTGATATCTTAGTTAACTAAGTCTAGTGGGGTGTCCCCCCTTTTTTTAAAATTACTAAAGTATGTCATTGTGTTAATTCAACATTAATACTAGAAACAAAAGTGAAAATTCCCATAGCAACAGCTGCTCTTTTTCTATGCTACGTTTATGCTTTTAGAAGTAGTATAAGAGCTGTTAAATGTGCGTTTTGCACATACTGTGTAAAACACATTGATGGAGAAAGAGCAGGGAATGAAGTATTTTGGCTAATCAAATAATAAACAGTGTATTGATTATCAATGTTCAGAGAAATATAATGTAATAAAGTAGATTAAGCATAAAGGTTATGTGGAATATAGTTTACTTCTATGGCTTTTCAAAATGTGAGCCTGGAGGTGCTGATTCACTCATGTATTCATTCAACAGTTATTTACTGAGTATGGATCTGGGTACTTTTTTTAGCCTTTGGGAATACAGTAGTGAACAAAGCTGACAAAAATTCCCACCTTCATGGAACTTACCTTCTGGACACCTTCTTGGGAAATGAAGAGGAATTCAGCAAAGGAGATTATTAATAAGAGGTTATTGAGGGAGGAGGAAGACCAGGAGAGTGCGATGTACTAGAAATGAAGGAAAGGAAATTTTCAAGGAGGAGGGAATGGTCAACTGTGTCATTGTTTAAAGATGTGTCAGACTGTTGGGTAAGAAAGAATTCTGCCTGATTATAATGCCTAATAACAGAGAAATGACTAAATGCTTTTTAGTGTGAGATGAGACAAATGTAAGAATCTTTCAGTTTTTTACTTCCTTTGACTGATTTTTAAAAACATATATATTTCATTCTTTATTCTTTTCAGAACAAAATATGCAACCTGGGAGTTCATACTTGTACTAAGGAGAGGTATGACACTGTTGTTACTAATTATATGTACACTTATTTTTTTAATACATGTATCAAATCAGAAGTTATAAAAGTATACAGGGAAAAAAATAACTCTCTTCTGTCCCATCCAGTTACTCCTGAAGGCAGACACTGTTTCCAATTTGTTGTTTTTCCTAACCAGTGAAATTTTGTGCAGTAACACGGCATTTAGCTATTTTAAAATTGCATAAATATAACAAGTATTTTTATCCCCTATGTATTTTATTTTGCAGGCTTAATATTTGTTTTTATAATTTAAGTCTAGCTACCTGCAGACCTTTTTTTTTTTTTTTTTTAAATAACAGCGTTATTGAGAGACAATCCACATACCATACGATTCACCCATTAAAGTGTACAATTAAATTCTTTTGGTACATTCATCACCACGATCAATTTTAGAACATTTTCATCCTCCCAAAAAGAAGCCCCAAACTCATTAGCAGTCATTCCCCTGACCTTTGGTTTTAAAGCTCTCTTTTTTTAAAAAAAATAATTACTTCATTTATTTTTGGCTGCGTTGGGTCTTCGTTTCTGTGCGAGGGCTTTCTCTAGTTGCGGCGAGCGGGGGCCACTCTTCGTTGCGCTGCGCGGGCCTCTCACTATCGCGGCCTCTCTTGTTGCGGAGCACAGGCTCCAGACGCGCAGGCTCAGTAGTTGTGGCTCACGGGCCCAGTTGCTCCGCAGCATGTGGGATCTTCCCAGACCAGGGCTCGAACCTGTGTCCCCTGCATTGGCAGGCAGATACTTAACCACTGCGCCATCAGGGAAGTCCTATATGGGAAATTTTAAAAAAATATTTCCTAGAAACCACCAGACTCGTTGGCCAGTGTCACGTTGACACTTAGAGTTGTGAAGGAGGATGGGTTTGGGTTTGGGTTTGGGTTTGGGAATGGGTTTAGTACAACTGGCCCAGACCTCCACGCTTCATCCCTTAGGGTTAAAAGAGGGGCCCCCCTGCTCCCTAAGATCAAGGGTTCTCCACCCCAGCTGAACAAAATAGCAGTCTCTTAACGGGAAACAAGTGGGGATAGCGGGCAATGAACAATGGGCCACGGCTGCGGGTGATTGTGTCCGTTAGCTTTAAGGCCGCCACACAGGTCCCAGCAGTTTCTAACAGTACATGGGATGCCTATCACCCAGCAACCTTGACTGACTAGCAGTGGCACGCTGGAAATGCTGTGTTGGGAAGTACCTACCAATGAAGTACTTGTAGGACCCCAGGAAAGAAGAGCTGTGCTTTACAGCACCGGCTATGACCCAAATAGCCAAGGAGGCAGCAAGCAGCATGATATCTGTACCGCAGATCTTTTCTTGTAGCTGGAAAGCCCCAGCCTGTGATGGCAATTCCTATCTTCTTCCCTCTGGAAGATCAGTCCCAACCGCACTACCCCTGCTTCTGCTTCCTCTGAGTCTGAATGTCATCTGCCCACATTGAGGAGGAAAGGAGGAAGCCCAGGAGAGGCGTAGGCAGGAGGAATCCCACATTCCTCCTGACATCTGATTGAAGCACAGGTAAAGTGAGTCTTATGCTGTCCTTACCGAGTTCTAAGTATGAGGGACTGTACTGCACACGCAACCCCAGAGTAAGCACTGGAGATAAACCGACTTGCAAACTTTGTATCTGAAAAATCGCCTCAAATCTGAAATCACCAGTATTTCTACGCCATGTTTAGTGTCTATTTTTACGAACCAGTTTTCGAAAGCACCATCAGCAACAGGTCTAGAGCGTTCCTTTCCAAACCTGAATATTTTTAAGCAAACTTTTCATCTTCCTTAGCTAGATGAGTTCAGGAAAAACATTTCATTGATTAAAAGGGCTGCATTACAAAGGTTTGCCCCAAGACAACACAAGCTCCTCGAGAGCAGGGATTTGGGGCTGGTTTGCTCAGTGTCCCCAGCATCTACCCCAGGTGTCCTTACATCAAAGCATTCCATAAATATTTGTTGAATTAATGCCATCGCATGACCGGCCTTCTTGTGCTGTATGATGCGAACTGCATGACTTTCCCCCTGAGGATTAAGATATTGATGGAGCATCCTTCAAGATCAATGGCATGCCCTAGATGAAAGATAGGGATGTGTAGGAGGAAACCTTGCCAGTCAAAGCTATCTATCTGGGCTTCCCTGGTGGCGCAGTGGTTGAGAATCTGCCTGCTAATGCAGGGGACACGGGTTCGAGCCCTGGTCTGGGAAGATCCCACATGCCACGGAGCAGCTGGGCCCGTGAGCCACAATTGCTGAGCCTGCGCGTCTGGAGCCTGTGCCCCGCGACGGGAGGGGCCGCGATAGAGAAAGGCCCGCGCACCGCGATGAAGAGCGGTCCCCGCACCGCGATGAAGAGTGGCCCCCGCTTGCCGCAACTGGAGAAAGCCCTCGCACGAACCGAAGACCCAACACAGCCAAAAATAAATAAATAAATAAATAAATAAATAAGAAAATCCTTTAAAAAAAAAAAAAAAAAAGCTATCTATCTATTCAGTCTTAAGTGGAAACTCAAAAGACATGCACCACGGGAGCTGGTTGTAGGCCCAAAGTCACAGCTCTCCTTACAAGGAACTGTGTCATGCTAGGAAGTCACTTAATCATAGCAGACACGTACATAAGTGTCAGGCCCTATTCCCAGTGCTTTATGTAGATTACCTCACTTAATCTTCACAACAAGGCTATAAAGCAGATTCTGTTACCATCATGTCCCTTTAACCGATGAGCAAACTGGGGCACTGCGTTACATCACTTGCCCAGTGTCACATACAGAGCATCAGAGCCAAAATGTGAACCTGGCAATCCGGCTTAAGTATCCGTGTGAATAACATCTGCATTGTGTGGCCACCTGGGCCTCCCAGGACCTCTGGGATTTCAGTTTCCTCACTGTCTGGGGGGCGGGTGCAGACAGTGAGGAATGATGGATACATCAGGAGGCTATCAAACCTTCTCAGCTGCTTGATTGCTTTTTGAAAAGAAATCTTACTTGGCTAGTCAAATTCATAGAAACAATGTAGGATGGTGGTTACCAAGGGCTGGAGGGAGGTGAAAAGGGGGAATTGTTATTGAAAGAGACTACAGTTGCAGTTTGCAAAAGGAAAAAGTCTGGAGATCTATTTAACACTGAGTATACTTAACACTACTGAGCTGTACACTTAAAAACAGTTAACAAAGTTTCCAACTTATGTGTTTAACCACAGGAAGGGAGGAAAGGAGGAAAGGACAGAGGAAAGGACGGATGAAGGGACTCTTACCTGGCAGCTCAAGAAGTAAAACAGAAGCAGAACTGCTGAATCACTGGGAAAAGGAGCCCAAGGTCCCAGCCTCTCGGCTTCTTTCCCCAGATCCTCCTACCAGAACAGCCCCTTGGGGAGATCATCAAAGCAAAGTTTTAAAACCACTAAACAGGACAACTTCTCAATTCTCTTTAAGACAATTTCAAAAGCCTCGGGTCCAATCACACTCTCAAAAGTCTCCAGCTGAAAAGCCCTCCTGGCCCCTCAAGGCCGAATCGGTTCACACTCACCACCATGGTCCTTGAGATTGTCCACAATGTAGCCCCAGCGTAAGTGCCCAAGCTCACAGAGCACCGCCGTGGCCCCCTGTACTCAGTTACTCATCACAGCGGTCTCTTGAGCCTCTGTGCGCTGCCTATTTCATCCTTGTTTGTGGAGTGAGAGCTGTGTGCTCACCCGCCGCCCCAGCTCAGAAGGCTGTTTCTAGTCCCACCTTACTTATGGGCGAGGCGCTATATCTATGCCACTGTCACCTGCACAAGGTGCCCAATTCCCCCACCTCGTCTGTTCTGGGGGCTTAACAAGTATCCAGGACTCTCAGATGGAAGGGTGGAGAGGGAGTAATTCAGAAGAGACTTAGGCACAGAGGAGCATGATGATACCCCATCCCTCCCTATCCCTCAACCAGGGTGCTGAGCCATGGTTCATGATCAGGGAGAGAATGAATGCTGGGAAAGCAGCCAACGCCATAACCAACTTGTAGCAATGAGGGCCAGAGAACTGAGACGAAAGTACGTGGGGGCCATTGGCACATACTGTTCAGTTAAAAAAAAGCAAAGAAACCAGGAATGCTAACTAAAGGACAGAACGATTATCATCTTTGACTGTAAACCTCTCTCTGCATCATCCTTGGGTCCTAAAGCGACCTATTTCCATCACATGCACATTCCACCAGCAGCCGAAACTCACCTCAGCACCCATGCTATATTCTGACCCAGTTTACATGGAGCTGACTGAAAGGCAAAGAATAAGAAAATGAGGCATTTGAAAGGGAAATCCATGCTTCCTAGTTTAGAGCTGCACAAACTCCTTTGCCCACCACAGGAAGGGATTAGGCTACTCAATCCGAGTAACCCATTTCTCTTTGTTTGGGAACATGGTGATTCTATTCAGAGAGCATAAATCAGATAAAGGACCCACGCATACTAGATTTTTCATTTGGCAAGCAGAATAAAAATCTGAACCTATACCTGTGGGAAAATAATCAATTTTTCATAGACTTATTACAGGCTTCACAAAATCTACTGCACACATATTTTTAAAAGTAAGAAAGCGGCTCTTTAATGATACTTAAAATACATGGCATGGCAAGAATTATTTAAAATGTGTTTCTGAGGCCTGAAGTTTGGTACTGCCTGCTAAAATATAGATGATTTGGATAAGGCTGTCTTCTCGGGATAAACGTGAGACCTAAGCGCATCTTATCATAAAGCTAATAGGAAGGTTGGTATTCAGGCAGTTAAGTAATTGGTATAAATCCTCCCAAGATATTAGATCCCCTGAACTCGCAACAGTTAGTGGTTGTTCATTGGCCTGTGTGCATTAAATAACTGCCCTTAACCCAGAGGCCAGCAATCCACTGTTTACATAAAGTCAACACAAAGCAGAGCAAGAGGAAGCAGAGCTGAATCCAATAGATACATGACCACGACTCACCCAACAAGTGTTTTCCGAGCAGCAAGCCAGGCCTGGGAAAGTGGACACGTGATCCACGGGGTCTGGATGCCCAGTCTCGATCCAAGCAGATTGGCTCCATTTTTATGAGCCATCGGCTTGATTGTCCACATTGGTGGGCATGCTTTTCGCAGGAACACATCTCTGTTCTAAGCGGAAGGCTATGCGCCTACACCTGTGACCAGCCCTGTATGAGGACTGTACGTGCGTGTGTGCGTGCGTATGCGTGACTGAATGAATGAAAGATTTTTAAAATGTCTACATAAAGCAGATCTAATATATGAACATCTCCATTTACCAAAAGGCTTTCATTTTTTTATCATGCAGCAAGTCACTGAAATATTACACTATTTTGTGTCCAGCAACTCCCTTCAAGGAGCTATGAAAACATGAAGCATCACTGATGTCAGAAGTCACAGTCTAGCCGAGAAGACAAGTGACAGACCCGAAACAGAGACCACAGCAAACGTCTGACACCAAGTGTAAAAGCTTCAGGAGTTCACAAAATCCAAAGTCACTAAAAGCCCAAGTTGCTGAGAGGACTTGGAGCAGTGGGCGTTAAGAAGGGCAGCGAAGATGGTAGGCTTTAGATTACCAAAGGGACGGAGGTGGCGTTTCACGGAGGTACAAAAAGCAGAAGCAATGACTTAGAAGCAAAAAGAAGCCTTCTGTTTGCCGATGGCAGTGACAGCACCTGCCCTGATCAGAGCCACAGGAAACAGGGCTCATTATAGGGTGGGGACTCGTTATGAAGGGGTAACAAGCTGCCCAGAGAAGTTGATTTGTTACATTAGGGAGTCATTTTAGGATCCTGAATGGGAACAACCGGGTGTTCCTTCCGTATGGTGAGAATTCACCCCAGGATTCCTTTCAAGAGCACGCTCCCCTTGACATTGAGTTAATGATTTCATTTGCACTCAGCTTTCCAATATCCCACCTCAGTGGTTCCCAACTTATGGACCACAGAGTTATGCCAGAGGTCCTGAAGGCAGATAAGCACTGCCCAGAAACGACTTGCTCCTGGCATATTGCCGCTGTCTCGTTCTAATATCTGTAGATACCATGTGAGCCATAAAACGCAAATTCACTCCAAAGCCACAGTCACCTGAGTTGCCCCAGGCGCCAGCCTATGGCTGCACATGGAGTCACTGTAACAGTAGCCCAGATGTCACTAGCTCCCACCTCCCTGCTGTTCATGCAGGACTTCAGCCTCCAGTAAAGTACCCCTCAAGCATTCCTAGGAGTTCCCAGGGATTTGGTGCCTGAGCCTGCGAACAAGGCCGTCGTCCTCTCAGCGGCCACTGGGCGGCGATGGGTCCACACAGCTCCCTCTCCTGCGCCTTCAAGCACCCCGAGGCCTCCGCAGGCCAAACTGCAGGATGGTCCATATGGAGTAGGGGAAACATCTCATTCCTCCTGGGAGCTACCATTCCCAAAGCAGTCACACCGGTGCCATACACGATAGCTTACCGAGGGTATTTTAGAAAAACAACTCTGACAGTTGTTACTTACAGCCCTCAAGCTGTGAATGAAAACTGTATGTGAAGGTGAATCTAGCGGAGGTTGGACAGGAAGAAAAATACCAGGGACAGAGCCCATGCCGTGCTCACAATCAACCTTCCCATAATGTGCTATCAAAATGCACATCAGGGACTTCCCTGGTGGCACAGTGGTTGAGAATCTGCCTGCCAATGCAGGGGACACGGGTTCGAGCCCTGGTCTGGGAAGATCCCACATGCCGCGGAGCAGCTGGGCCCGTGAGCCACAGCTACTGAGCCTGCGCGTCTGGAGCCTGTGCTCCGCAACAAGAGAGGCCGCGATAGTGAGAGGCCTGCGCACCGCGATGAAGAGTGGCCCCCGCTTGCCACAACTAGAGAAAGCCCTCGCACAGAAACGAAGACCCAACACAGCCAAAAAAAAAAAAAAAAAAAAAAAAAATGCACATCATCCTGTTTGACCCAGCAAATCAAACTTCTAAGCACACAAGGAAGTGAAAAGTGTAGGAGGATTTTCAACGCAGATTATTTGCAAGAGTGAAAAAGGAGAAACACACATCTCCTAGTACAGAAGGGGTTAAATTATGACACACTGACAGGGTAGAATACAGGCAGCTGTTAAAAACGATGACATCAGCTTGGAAGTACCACTGGAGAGCTCTGCGATGCATCGTTAAGTGACACAATGCCAGTTAGAACAGCGCTCCACAGCCTGTTAGGAGGCGGGGTGAGCGGCGGGCAGGCCAGCGAAGCTTCATCTGCCGCTCCCCATCGCTTGCACGACTGCCTGAGCCCCCCGCCCCCTCCCCCGTGGAACCATTCTCTTCCAGGAAACCGGTCCCTGCTGCCGAACAGGTGGGGGACCG
Source organism: Balaenoptera acutorostrata (assembly GCF_949987535.1). Lineage (NCBI taxonomy): Eukaryota > Metazoa > Chordata > Mammalia > Artiodactyla > Balaenopteridae > Balaenoptera > Balaenoptera acutorostrata. The sequence goes on along the minus strand of NW_026645762.1, from coordinate 140,456 downwards.
CTGAGTTAGAAGACATTAGGGACAGCGTGATCGCATTTCAAAAGTGTGGAGGAGGGGCCGGGAAGAGGTACATATGGATATTATATGTCAGGAACAAAACCTATGGACCTACTGACAACCTTTCTCCCTCATACCCATGCCTGAAGGGGAGTCTTTTTTTTTACCACCCAGATCCTTTATGGAACTGATCTGGGAGACAGTAAGAGAGATAAAGAGTCCTCAAATGGCCAGATTAGTCTTCATGAGAGGAGATGAAAGAGGAAGTAGTGGATGAGAGAGGCAGGCAGCCAGCCAGCCAGCCAACCAGGAGATGGAAGAAAAGAAATACCTGGAGCTTTTAAAGACGGGGGAGGTGGAGGTCCTGGAGCAGCTACTGAAGACTTGGTGTACGGGAGAGAAAGCTGGGTGACGTAGGTTCAACATGTTTGGCCGTGTCATGTGCTGTGTGACCCCTCCAGAGTCTACAAATACACCCATGACAAAGATCTAGAACACGCATGAGGTTTTGAGATCAGATTGGTGTTTCTTCCCCATGTTTCTGTGCTGCCCATGAGGTGAGAACAAAAGCTAGTTTAAGGTTGTACATGTATGAAAAACGCCAGGAAAGACACCCCAGAAATTGTCCCAGCGGTAACATCTGTCAAGGTTGATTAGGTACTGGTGGACTTTGTTACAACAAAAGTGTATATCACATGTATCATTTTCATGGGCATGTATTTTACTTTCACTCAGGACAGAGGTTTGGGTGAGGCAAGCAGGGTGACTACAGTGCAAAACTGAAGGAGACACTGACTCTCAGCGTCTTGCTGGTTCAGAGCCGCATGTAAACACCCCCGTGAGGGAGTGCCTCCTTCACTTAGCGCCCTACCCACCCTGCTTGCCTCACCCCATCCTGGCTCTGCTTGCCTTGTTAATCACAGTTCTGAATCTCATTGAAATTCAAACTGGGATGCTATCTGCCACACACACTGCATACAGAGTGCATTGCCATTCTGAAAGCACTTTCGTATATGTAGTTCACTGTCTCTTCATGACAATCTCACAGGCAAATGAGACTAGTATTATAATTCCCATTCTACAGATGGAGACCAGAAAGGTTAAAAGACCTGTCCAAGATCACACTGCTAAGTGACAGCAAACTCAGTTCAGCTGAGTTTGATCACCATCCCCAAGTATTTCCATGACCCCACCCACATACAAAACAAACAAAAATTATCACTCATACCTATCAGGAAAACAATGAATCTCTGAAGTGAACCTAGCCCAGATATTCATGTCTCCCGTCAAATAAGGCCCGGCAGCCCCCATTTGCCCCCTTGGAAACCACGGAGGCAAAGCCCACAGAAGATGTAGGCAGCCTCTAGCCAAGACGGCGCCCCATGAGGAGCAGCCCCTCTGGATTCTCGAGTAGCAGCAGGTTTTCAGGACGAGCAGCAGGCCTTCACGAGGGCCTACAGGCAGGTCCGCGGCTGCTGGCTGGCACCAGGTGTGAGCCATGGGAACTCTGGGAGCTGGGTGGGGGGGTGTGTGTGGGGAGCATCTGCACAGGAGGCATGAGCCTAAGAGAATCTCTCAGCATTGGACATTCCACAAGGCGTACATGCAGCTACTGGTGGTCGGCACTTCCGGGTTTTCGCCTTGAGGTGAGCGGAAAGGTATAACACGGCACCACTAGCCACCAGCCTGGAGCTCAACCAGCTGGCCTGGCAGCCTAGAAATTTGCTTAAGGAGTTAATCCAGGCAGACCCTGAACTACCCTGTTCATCCAGCTGTGTTTCAGGGCACAGCACGATTCCAACACTGCACGTAATAAAAATGAAGAATACCCCCCCCCCTGCCCTCTGCAGATTCGTTTTTCTCGGGTCCCACTGGTACTTTCGTTTAAAACTAAGTTTAAAAATAAAGAAATCAGCAAACCACACTCATTTGCCAAGTGTGCTTTTTTTCCTTCCTTCACAAACCTAAATCATACTTGGCAGAATTCATGCTGTTCTTGTTTACCTGTTCCTCTAAGAATATGAATCCATTTCCCTCTAGCCTGGGTTTTAGGTACATTGTTTAGCCAAGCCTTTACCTCCCTCTTCTGTTAAAAAGAGGAAAACATACAGCAAACTCAAGTTCTGTATTTGTGAAAATGTTAAGAGGAAACTACCCTAGGATGTTTACACAAGCTGTGTAAAGTGGCTTTAAAGAGGCTCTAGTATTCCAGTATTACCCATACTACATTCGAATTAATACTTCCCAGAAAAAGTAAACTTTAAATAAGATCCAATCAGGATCAACTGCACACCCACCTGAGTAGCTGAACAAAATCAATGGAGCAATTCTTTGGTCATCGGACTAAAAGATTCAAGATTGACTTTTTCCCCCTTTTAGTAAAATATGAAACTCCCTGGTAACCTGAAGTATTATTGGGTCCTGTATCTTGCAAGGATTTATGCGCAATTTATCTAAAAACTGCCTTTCAACAGCTACACGAATGGCTGAAATTGCTTGATCCCGTCAGGCAAAGAGTTTTTAAAAACATTAACCTCAGAAACAGAATATATATATATGTCTGTCTCGTGCTAAGTACCAGAGTTTTCAATCATGAAATTAAATATTCCTTTGCAAACTCAGCTATATCCTAAAACAGCCAATGATAACCTCTTGCAATACTCAGCATTCTGTGGAGAATTGAGTTTCTAAAGGGCCGTATACGGTCCTGAACGTAATGGGAGATTCCTTTAAGGGAGTTTTTCCTTCTGAGGAAAACAGCTGTACACCGTGGACTACTGAAAAGCCCCGCTGGGCCTGTCTTATTTATGAGATGTTTCCACAGCGGGGTCTTCTGTGTTTACATGGCGCTGCTCCTCTTAGTGAGGGTGACCGCTACCGAGCCTTGGATTAGGCTCTCAGCGTATATACACACACTCCCAACCGGGCACCATGACCCTCACTTCTCAGCGGAGGAAACAGTGTGAAAAGGAACTTACCTGAGGTGGCGAAGCTCGGGGAGAAGCGGAGCTGGGATGCAGTCCCAGCAGTGAAACCGCGAGGCCTGTGCTCTCCAAGGCAAACTCCGCCCAACCCCCCACCCCCACTGCCTCTTTGAAAACCTCCTCCTTACCTGCTAGGCAGGCACACCTGAGACCAGTAGTTCCCTGGGGATAAGAATCACCCGGGAAGCTTGTTCACTCTACCTTCCCAAAGCCCCTTCCCTGGAGATTCTGACTCAGGGGTTCCAAGCTGGACCCAGAAATTGTCTTTTGAACAAATGATCCAGGTGATTCTTATCATCAGAGGACTGTGGGAACGGTCTTAGATCAGGGGTGGCCGGGGCCAGGGAGTATCTTTGGCTTTGTGGGCCGTTAGGTCTCTGTCACAACTACTCGACGCAAAAGGAGCCAGAGAAAATTCATGAATGAACTGGCCTGGCTGTGGTCCAATAATTTATTTACGAAAACAGGCGGCTGGCTACAGTTTGCTGACCCTTCTCTTAGACCATTCATCATACCATTAAAAAAGAGACATTAATGCCTGCTATTTGTCACCTCACTAAGGCTATGTCTCAATCAGGCAATTGACCCAATGAAAATCCTCCCAACACCATGAAACATCACTCTCATCAAGAGGATAAAGTCAAGGTTGTGTCTGCCCTCCCTCAAGCAAGAACAGATGGAATTTACATGAGAGGATGCAGTCTAAGCCAGAGAGTAGAAGCACACTGTATTTTAACGTACAAGACACACTGTATTTTAAAGGACAAGCACACTGTATTTTAAAGGACAAGAATGAGGTGGTAACTATAAGATGCTGGTGGAGATTGTGGCGGGTTTTCTTTATGCAGTGGATTTTCTAGGGCCCCCAAAACTCTTCCTGCATCCTGGGAATTACTAGCTCAGACCACCATATCATTTTTCCCGGTACCTATTGTTATATTCTTTTTTTTAACTCCCTCATGAGGATGATTGATGCTAGCAGCTGAATTCAGAGGAGCGTTTGATTTGCCTGCCATCCTCTGGGAATACCCCTGCTAAATGCAGGAAAAGTCACTCAACATCAAAGATCATTCAGCCACGGATGTGAGAGCTACTGTCACCTTATAAAGCTTACAATAGCCAGCGTCCTCTTACAATTTTCCCCAGTGCAAGCTACAGAGGTGGGGAGGGTTGGAGGGAGCACGGGTTAATACAGTGGAATTTCCTTTGGCACCAGCTCCAAGCAGTCTTTTAACAGAGATGTTTAATTGATCTTTATTGAGCAGAACCTTCCCTTCTGCTTAGAAAAGAAATGATCACTTTTCCCTGGGGTTCTATCTGGAGAAGTTAATAGCCCCAGTTTTCTCTTACAGCAGAGATACTTAATGACTGGGAGACTATCATAAATAGAGTTTATTGTCCAAAATACAAACCCAGTTCTAATCAACCTGCACAGTGAGATTGCCTTGCTTGTATCTGTTGATACCTGGAGGAGCTTTTCCCAACTGACGAGCGCATTGTTCTTTCCACTCAGGCTCTGCTGTCCAGTTAACAAATTGGATAGCGAGGTAATCTATAGGCCTTTGCCAAAGACCGCTGAGGATGCCCTAATGTGTATCAATTTGATCCTCACATGCAGTAGCTCCCAGGTGAGGCCCGAGAGCGGAGCCATAATCATTTGTGTACACGGTGCAGGAATATTTTGCAGGTGTGAAGACGATCATTGCAATACTTCCAGGATACAGAGACACTTCCGGGATTCAGTACAAAGACAGCCGTTACTGCTTGGCAGCTATGAAGAGTGATGGAAAAACAAACAAACAAAAGTAATACTTACAGAGTTCCTTTAGCTCTTTTATAAAGGGCTTTATTGATATTAGCTTTACTTTTTGAAATAACTTCCAAACACAACAAGCAGGTATTAATATTTCCCTTTTAGAGCTAGGAAATTTTGTATTAAATGTTCTGACTGCTGTGCTCCTTGAGGACTAGATTTAGCAGTAAACTAGAGGCTAGGACTTGCTGCTACAGTAAACTCTTACTATTTGGGAATTTGTTCTAGAGATACAAATTTCCTGGGTCTTTTTCTTTGTCCTCTCCTCCTTCTGGCTGCCGGCTTTCCCCACCTGCCACCTGCCACGCCCTCCCCAGCCCTCCAAGTTGCCATCCTGGCATGGCAGGCACCGTGACCATGATTTCTGAACCACATTTTGGAACCTGTAGTATGAAAAATACCAGTGTTCTTAGGTGGACAAGAGGACAGAACTTTTGAAACCATGATTGTCCACAAAAATCGGAGATATCTGATCACTCTTATAGTGTCGCTCTAGCATATTCTCCAATGACGAGCAAAGGAAGGTGTGGAAGGGAAGCACCTACCATTTACTGACACAGTTAATAGGCATATACTCAAGGCAGGTGTAAGGCCCGGGCCTGAGGTCTTCCCAGGAATGTGAGAGGGAAGGAGGAGGGAGGCTTTATACCTGAGATATTGGATTCCTTTTCTCCCCCCATTTTACTGAGATATAATTGTCATATAATTTTATATTAATTTCAGGTGTACAACATAGTAATTTGATATGTGTATAAATTGCAAAATAATTTCCACAATAAGTTTAGTTAACATTTACCGCCTCACATAGTTACAATTTTTTTCTTGTGATGAGAACTTTTAAGATCTATACTCTTAGCAACTTTCAAATTAAATAACAGTATTGTTCGGTGCTTTGTGTCCACCTAGAGGGGTGGGATAGGGAGGGTGGGAGGGAGATGCAAGAGGGAGGAGATATGGGGATATAGGTATATGTATAGCTGATTCACTTTGTTATACAGCAGAAACTAACACACCATTGTAAAGCAATTATACTCCAATAAAGATGTTTAAAAAAAAAAGAAAACAGTATTTTTAACTATAGTCATCACGATGTACATTACATCCCCAGGAGTTGTTTCTCTTATAACTGCAAGTTTGTACCTTTTGACCACCTTTCCCATCCCCCCTACTCCCACCTCTGGCAACCACTAAACTGTTCTCTGTTTCTATGAGCTCAGTTTTCTTCGATTCGTATACGTGAGATCATACAGTATTTGTCTTCCTCTAGTTTCACTTAGAGTAATGGCCTCAAGGTCTGTCCTGGCTTTTTTTTGCATCTGGTATCACAGTTAAACATGGTTAGAATCATGTTGGTGTTGTTACCAGGTCCTTGTCAGGTGTCATGGGCTGAGTTGTGTCCACCACGGAATTCACAGGATGAAGCCCTAAACCCCAGTACCTCAGCATGTGACTGTATTGGGAGATCAGGCCTTTAAAGAGTAATTAAGTTAAAATGAGGCCATTAGGGTGGATCCCAGTCCAATCTGACTGGTGTCCTTATAAGGAATGCAGATTAGACACACAGAGAGACACCAGGCCTGCCCAGAGGGTGAAAGCCCCGTGAGGACACAGGGAGAAGGCGGCGCTCTGCAAGCCAAGGAGAGAGGCTGGAGCAGGCTCTTCCCTCAGGAGCCTCAGAGGAAACCAACCCTGCTGACAACTTGACCTTGGACCTCCAGCCTCCAGAACGGTGAGAAATAAATTTCTGTTGTTTAAGCTACCCAGACTGTGGTGTTTTGTTATGACAGCCCTAGCAAACTCATACAGATAACAAAAATTAACGTGGAATGAGGCCTGGAACACCTACCGCTTACATGTTGTTTGCTACATGCCAAATACATGCCAAATACTAACTCGATCCTCACCATAGCCCTATGAAGTGGGCACTATTGTTCTCACCCCCATCTTACAGACAAGAAAACTAAGGCACAGAGATGTTCAGTGAACTGCCTAAGGCCATACATCTGACATGTGGAAAAGCTGGAATTTGAACCCAGTCACCAGTCTCGGAGTTCACTGTTTTGTCTCAATTTTCTACCTGTTATCCCCCAACTGATCATCCACAAACCTTCCAAAACTGGTTCAGGAGGCAGCGTGGAAAGCAAACCTGAGGATACTGTGCCCCACTCTTGAGAGGCAAGGACTCACAACCTGGGAAGCTTAGGAGGGACAAGGAAAGCTGGTTCATCTCAGAGGCCCATGGATGGAAGGAAGAGACACCTGGGCCTGGTGAACCGAGGGCCTCGAGGCAGGAAGGCTTTTCCCATGTTGGCTGTCACCCTGATCCACAGCTCTGCCATCAGGTAGCCTTGGGTTCCTCCAGGCACACTGGCCCTATGAGTACATGATGTACTGCAGGCTGCTGGAGCATATTGGATGTAGAGTCAGAAATGGTTCACTCCCTCTCCAGCAGTCATTTCTCCAGAACAAGCAGGGAAAAATTACCAGACAGGGAGGTTCACCTTCATCCTCTAGACCCGGGTTTCTCAGCCCCGGCTCTAGTGACATTTTGAGCTAGGCAATGTGTGACTTTGTTTCTTTGTTGTGTGTGACTGCCATGTGCGCTGTAGGATGTTTAGCAGCATCCCTGTCCTTACCTACTAGATGCCAGTAACACATCAGCTACTTGTGACAACCAAAAGTGTCTCCAGATATTGCCAAATATCCCCGAGGGGACAAAATCACCCCCACTGAGAAGCACTTCTCTAAGAGAAACAGAAAAAGGTTCTTCCTCAAGACACCATTTCCATCTGTCAGAAGGCTGTCATAATAATATATGCAAACGTTCTACATTTATGGTGTTGTACAGTGCACAACCTGCCCAACTGCCCATGGTCATCCACCTCCTCCCTCCCTCTCCTCAAGCTTCACAGGAAAATGAGGCTAATCTGCCCTACACTTTATCGTTCCTTTCTACTTTCCCATATTTCTGAGATACTATAAGGAACCCGAGGGCTTCCTGGTCTAAACTTGGGGTTCAGTTCGGGATTGACCTTTCTCCACCCTGAGGTAAGGATTAAGAAAATAAAACCTGTGCTGATCCTTCTGATTTTCTAGTTCAGCCATTAATGTGACAGGCATGAGGTGCTGATAAAGTGGCCAATTTATTCAATCCCTTTAATGGAGAGAAAAAGTTTAAACTTTTATTGGTTTAGCTTGCCCCAAAAGCAACTATCAAATGTTGGCAGGATACAATGAAGGCTTACCTTGTTAACATAGTTAAGTCTCTCTCTCTCAGAACTAGCCCATTTAGCTCCAGGTTCCTTAGCGCACCCGACGCACTTACACAGCATTTAAGAGCTTTACACAACTGGAAGGTCACATCTTTATTTCTTATCGCAGGAACACGACTTCTGTAAACTTTATTTCTGTCACAACCTAAAGCAAAATTATTGTAAAATGAGTGATTTAAACCATACATTTTATCATCATTAAAAAGCACCTTAGGGCTTCCCTGGTGGCGCAGTGGTTGAGAATCTGCCTGCTAGTGCAGGGGACACGGGTTCGAGCCCTGGTCTGGGAGGATCCCACATGCCACGGAGCAGCTGGGCCCGTGAGCCACAATTGCTGAGCCTGCGCGTCTGGAGCCTGTGCCCCGCGACGGGAGGGGCCGCGATAGAGAAGGGCCCGCGCACCGCGATGAAGAGCGGTCCCCACACCGCGATGAGGAGTGGCCCCCGCTTGCCGCAACTGGAGAAGGCCCTCGCACGAACCGAAGACCCAACACAGCCAAAAATAAATAAATAAATAAATAAATAAATAAGAAAAATCCTTAAAAAAAAAAAAAAAAAAAAAAGCACCTTAAAAAAAAAAAAAAAAGCATCTGCTCTGTGCTAAGGATAAGAAACGACTCCTGCCCTTAAAGCCTGCACTAAGGAGGGACATGAAAATTTGAATCACATGAGATAAAGAAGCATCACCTTTATGCACAGAGGTTCCTTGGAGGCAAAATGTTATATCTGAGTGACAGCTTCATGATAACCCTGAAGCAGAATCTAAAAACCTGAGGCTATGCAGAGGTGGAGTAGGAGGTGCATTAACTGCAGAGGGAGCACCTGTGCAAAGACACTCAAGCCTGACACCTGCTGGGCACTGTAAATACTGCAGGTGGGGATGACTAAAGGCCAGGGGTCCAAGTGTGAGAACAGACAGAAAGGAAAATAGAGATGTTGGCGGAAGCAAGCCTGGGAGACAGCATGGCTTGTATCCCACAGGTGATGAGGCCTGGGGTTACCACTGGCTCAGTAAGGGTGCCTCCGCTGATTAGAAAAAGGTGCCCCGCTGCTGAAGGACCAATTAGATAAAGGGAGTGATCCCAAAAAGCTCCCCTTCCTCAGGGCCAAAGAGCCCCAGGAGGCTTGGCCGAGCACAGTTCAGACTACACGCCTCTGGGCAGAGCACACGCTGGGCGGCTAGTATGCACTAACTCTGTGTGGGCAAGCCATTAGCAGCATTATTTTAAGCGTATCTTTTTATGTTAGAAGATCACTCAACCCGAGTAGGCAGATGAACTTAGAGGAACTGAGCCCAGGGGCCGCGAAACCACCCAGGAGCTTCTGCCATAGTCCGGGCAAAATGTAATATGGATGAAGAAGCAAATTGAGGAGGAGGCCAAAATCTACGAGCTAGACCCACTGGATTGAAGACATAAAGTTCACTGAAGGAACTCTGAAGAGAATGGGCTCTGCAATAAACTTTTCTTACATTCAACGTAAAATATTAGGCAAAATTAAGTATAGTGGCCTTTAAGGTCCTTTCAGCTCTAATTTCTTTTGATTTCTAACTTATTACTCTGGTTAAGTAAAGTCCCTTCAGAGGTACAGAACACTTCCTACACCTGCATTGGATGCAAAGAATAATCTGACTTCTCTTCACCAGGGGATGAGTTGAACTGTCCTTGCAGAAGAGATAACAGATGGTGTGAACCCCAGATCCTAGAAAAAGGCCAGGCACACGATAAGTATTCAGCTTTTTGAAAACAAATGAACAATCATTTCCTCTCCTAGATCTTCACACCCTTCCTCTGCTGGCTACTTTCTTTCAGCTTATAAACATCCTCAAGTATACCCACTTAAAAAACTCTCAGACCTATGATTCTTTGGATCTTCTTGTGGGTAACTTAAGTCTCTCCCATGCCTTCAAACTCTTAGAGGAAAACATAGGCAGAACACTCTATGACATAAATCACAGCAAGATCCTTTTTGACCCAGCTCCTAGAGAAATGGAAATAAAAACACAAATAAACAAATGGGACCTAATGAAACTTCAAAGCTTTTGCACAGCAAAGGAAACCATAAACAAGACCAAAAGACAACCCTCAGAATGGGAGAAAATATTTGCAAATGAAGCAACTGACAAAGGATTAATCTCCAAGATTTACAAGCAGCTCATGCAGCTTCATAACAAAAAAACAAACCACCCAATCCAAAGATGGGCAGAAGACCTAAATAGACATTTCTCCAAAGAAGATATGCAGATTGCCAACAGACACATGAAAGAATGCTCAACATCATTAATCATTAGAGAAATGCAAATCAAAACTACAATGAGATATCATCTCACACCAGTCAGAATGGCCATCATGAAAATATCTAGAAACAATAAATGCTGGAGAGGATGTGGAGAAAAGGGAACCCTCTTGCACTGTTGGTGGGAATGTAAATTAATACAGCCACTATGGAGAACAGTATGGAGGTTCCTTAAAAAACTAAAAATAGAACTACCATACGACCCAGCAATCCCACTACTGGGCATATACCCTGAGAAAACCATAATTCAAAAAGAGTCATGGGGGCTTCCCTGGTGGCGCAGTGGTTGAGAATCTGCCTGCCAATGCAGGGCACAAGGGTTCGAGCCCTGGTCTGGGAAGATCCCACATGCCGCGGAGCAACTACGCCCGTGAGCCACAACTACTGAGCCTGCGCGTCTGGAGCCTGTGCTCCGCAACAAGAGAGGCCGCAATAATGAAAGGCCCGCGCACCGCGATGAAGAGTGGCCCCCACTTGCCGCAACTAGAGAAAGCCCTCGCACAGAAACGAAGACCCAACACAGCCATAAATAAATAAATAAATAAAGAAAGAAAAATTGTATAACTTAAAAAAAAAAATTATAAAAAAAAAAAAGAGTCATGTACCAAAATGTTCATTGCAGCTCTATTTACAATAGGCAGGACATGGAAGCAACCTAAGTGCCCATCGTCGGATGAATGGATAAAGAAGATGTGGCATATATATACAATGGAATATTACTCAGCCATAAAAAGAAATGAAATGGAGGTTTTTGTAGTGAGGTGGATGGACCTAGAGTCTGTCATACAGAGTGAAGTAAGTCAGAAAGAGAAAAACAAATACCGTATGCTAACACATATATATGGAATCTAAGGGGAAAAAAAAAAAAGGTCATGAAGAACCTAGTGGCAAGACGGGAATAAAGACACAGACCTACTAGAGAATGGACTTGAGGATATGGGGAGAGGGAAGGGTAAGATGTGACAGGGTGAGAGAGTGGCATGGACATATATACACTACCACATGTAAAATAGATAGCTAGTGGGAAGCAGCCGCATAGCACAGGGAGATCAGCTCGGTGCTTTGTGAACACCTAGAGGCGGGGGATAGGGAGGGTGGGAGGGAGGGAGATACAAGAGGGAAGAGATATGGGAACATATGTATATGTATAACTGATTCACTTTGTTATAAAGCAGAAACTAACACACCATTGTAAAGCAATTATACTTCAATAAAGATGTTTAAAAAAAAAATGTTGACCCTGATTTATCTAAGTAGTGGCAGTTCATTTAAATTTTATGTTTTTCTTTGTAGTTCTTCCCCTTTTTCCCCAACATCTTGGAATAAGAAGTTTCACAGTGAAAAAAAAAGTTGTTGCTAAAAATCAGGTTAACTCAAATGCCTATTGTGCTACTGTGAGTCATTTAAATTCATCAGGACTCTTAGAAAACTTTTAATAACAAGAGATATGTGTTCCAGGAGGACAGCTACCATTAGAATATTTATCTCATTTGGAGAAGATCATCCAATAGAAATCCCCTCAACCTTACTGAAATAAATGCACTAGAAAAGTTTAGTCACTAAAAGACATGCCTTGAAAACATTAAAGCATTTACAACTTCAACTGCTGCAGTTGAATATAATTCCAAAGATACTCAAATTTTAGAAATGTAAGGCTAGCATGATATCACCTGACCAGAGTAAAAACAATGGTTTCCTCCTTGGCTCTTGCATCAGATGTCAATTCCCACCCTTGCCCCACTTCCTCCTGCTCTATTTTTTCATCACACTGGTGGATCTCAAAATATTTCCCTATGAAAATAAAAGGTATAGAAAATTATCGTTGGTTTTTGATACGATAGTTTAATAGGGCTATCTGGATTAGGCTGAAGATGATCTTAAAATAAAGAAAAAATATTGCTAGGTAATACCATTAAAGGAGAAAACTAGGAGATATGATTAAATTACTGAGGGATTATTTTAAAGTCTTTACGACACTGTAGGAAAACAGATGAAGTTTTCCAATTAATTATATCTATTCATTAGCACAGGTTCGGCATTACTTCAAATTTCTGTTGGGAAAGCAGCTCCAGTTGCTATATACAATACAAAAAAACATTTAAAAAGCATCTTAGTCACACTGACCTCTTCTTGATTAGTCCTAATATATCAGATTTTAATATGTGCAAAGTCTTCCCAATAAAATGGGTAAGTTGTGATGGATTAAAAGGAATACAATGCATCTTTTTCTAAAACAAGAAAACGAATTATACATATGTGTATAGATACACACCCACATATATATATTAAATTATACACACACATACACCATACACACAAGCAGAGAACCCCAAATTAGATAGAACTGGCCAATAAAGTAGATTATATCTCCCTGGAAGTCACAGAAATGCAAAATAAGACAATGCTATTAATTAAGTAGAAAACTGGAACACAAAATTACATATAAAATTATATAATTATATGTTAAGTTTTGTGTGCACTTGCGTGTGTCAAAAACCAAATGAAACATACTAACATATTAACTGGTTGGTGTTACGGATGTTTAGAGATTAATGTTTTTTCATTTGAAAATTTCCTCATAGAAAATGGTCGTGTATTATTGATTGTGTATTATTTTTATAAGAAGAATTTACTTCGAATTTCTAAAAAGGAATAACAGATATATGCTTGCATAAAATGTCAACAGAGTCTATTCTAATTCTGAAACAAGTTGAAAAAATATTTTCTCAAGACATTCGGCAAGTATCACCTAAAATTAAATAGACAAGTCATCTAACTTTGTGTTCAGCTTGGCTTTCTTCATCTTCTGCAATAACCACATTTGTGGAACAAATTCCTATCAAAGGTTCAGACCTAAACAAAAACTACTGAGTAAAAACACATCTGTTTTGGCTTTTTCTCCGAATAGTTCCCAGTATTTGTTAAAATTGAGATCTTTATATTAAACTACACGCACAAATAAACCCTACCAGGACCAAATGTTACAAAATACAGCATGAGGCAAAGCAAATATATTTCACGACAATAAACTAGGTACCTTCAGGAACAACTTCATTTCTTTTAAGCCATCGCGATAAAACTGCCAATGAAATCATGTCCAGCTTTTTATTCTACAATGTTTTGAATTTCCCTAAAAACATCAAAATATTTCCTATTTCCTCAGTTAATAACCATTTCTATATTCTGACATGGCACTTTATGTGGGCAGTAAAGAAATATTAAAGCAAGCAGAAGAGTGATTAAAAGCAGTGACTAATGTCGGAGAGAGCTGGGTCTGAATCTTCAGTCCTGACTCCTAATTTTATGGTCATTAGAAATTCCTTAACTCCCCCTGAACATTACCTTTCTCACACATAAAATGACAGTAGTAATATTACACCATAGAATTGGAAGGTTAAGTCAGATCACGTATATATAACTCTTAAATTACTATAGTAATTATATTAAGCAAGCAAAACTATGCTAACTAAAAGAAAACAGCCAATGGTATTGATTCCCAAGGAAATGGAGGGAAGTAATGAAGGAATCCTTCAGCCTTTGAATAATAGTCAAGTTTTTCTGTTTGTTTAACCTATTTCCATCTGAATAAGTCAAAGGCGAAAAAGAAATCAATCATGAAGTCCAGTCTGGAGATAATTCAAGAAGTCAAGAGATTATATTACAACTAAGTCATGCAACTCAGGTGGAATCAGTAAATAGATTTTAAAACAAACTGGGTCTGGGTAATAAGTAGGAAAACAATACTGTTGCATAGGTCTCTTGGGTCTTTGCTGAGGTCCACAAATTCTCACAACTTCCGGTGACTAAACAAGTGCCTATCACTTCCCTAAGGAATGGGAAATAAAAGCAATAGGAATCATTAAACTTGGTCCATGACCAAAGGCAGAGTAACAATCTCTAGAAAAGAAGCTTACTGGTCAATACTCTTCAACCTCAAATTTGATTTCTCACTGAGATACCAAGAAAAGTGTTTGAGTTTGGCAATCCCAAGAAACTGACATTTTCAAGTCAATTATGATACAGTTTGGACCTTACCAAGTTTCTAAATGTACACGTTGTTAAAAAAAAAAAAAAAAAAAGGCATACCACAGAAATAGATGTGGGTAGTGGCAAATCGCTATGTTAGAACACTGAACCTGATTCAATTTCAGCCAGATACTTTATATTCTGCTCAAATTCAGTCTGTCTCAGATATTTACTGAGAATAACATTAAATTAACACCAGGTTGGGGGTGAAGGGTTTAGCCTTACTGACCCATACAATAACTGGTCTTGAGAACACTAGGAACACTGTTGATTCTGTACCCCTTATACTCATTGAAAGAAACCACCATTTCCAGGGAAGTCAAGACCAATTTGTCTTGCCAGATGCTTAGAACAAGGAATTACAAAAGGACAGTTTAGAATATACTCCACCTTCCTGGGTCATGTGTTGCTGTCATCAAAGGAAAAATTCTTTTTTTCCTCTTTTGGAGGAGAGGGGGTGAACAGGTGGTGGTTGTTTACCTGAATACAGAATAGACTAGTATGAATAAAATAGAATGAAAAGATGGTTGAGAAAATACATAAATAGAAAAGTCTGAGCTGGAAGTTTCTGGTCCCTTTCTTTCCGGTCAGCCTGTACTTTGGTCCTAATGTATATGACAGTGTCCCAAAATGCTTAGTCTACATTCATCAGGATTATGTGCATGTTGCATCTAGAGCACTTAGAGCAAAATTTTTCTTCAAAGAATTTTACCTTTAGGTTGAAAAGAAATATGTTCCTTGTAACATGGTATAGAAAAATATTCCACAAATGGGACTTCCCTGGTGGTGCAGTGGTTAAGAATCCACCTGCCAATGCAAGGGACACGGGTTCGAGCCCTGGTCCAGGAAGATCCCACATGCTGCGGAGCAACTAAGGCCGTGCACCACAACTACTGAGCCTGCGTTCTAGAGCCCACGAGCCACAACTACTGAGCCCAGGTGCCACAACTACTGAAGCCCATGCGCCTAGAGCCCGTGCTCCACAACAAGAGAAGCTACCGCAGTGAGAAGTCCGTGCATCACAAGGAAGAGTAGCCCCCGCTCGCCACAACTAGAGAAAGCCCGCGCACAGCAACAAAGACCCAACACAGCCAAAAATAAATACAGAAAATAAATTTATTTTTAAAAAAATTCCACAAAATAAATCTGATCATCAGCGGAATAAAATTTCTGTGCTGCCTAGTTTATGCCAAGGGCTATTCTAAGTACTGTAAACAAACGTAAACAAACACAACCTTTGGACCAGAAACCAGGTTCTTCAAACGACACTTGAAAACCTGAGATCCTTTAGGCATCCCATAAAATTTGTTTCTTTAACCCAAATTTCACAAAAAGGCAAAAATAATCATATTCAATCTGAGTAATTTAACCAGGAGAAAAGTGCCCAACGCAGAGAAGGTTATACCTAAATATTTGTTTAGTGAATAAAAGACACAAGAGGTGAACTGCTACAGCTGGCCAAGACTAGAGCAAGAACAATGATCAGAAATATACAGGTTAAAGAATTTCTCTAGTCATAAAAAAAAAAAAAAAAAGCTAGATATTTTTAAATGTCTGAATGTTTGTTTCGCGGGGTTAGAAGGCAACATAAGGAGAAGTGGTTCAGTACCCTGGATAGCTCCAGGGAGGCACAGTTTCTCAAGTCCCAGATCTACTTAGTTGCTGGTGTCTTCCAGCTGCAATTTCCCTGTTAAAGGGCTCTGTCATTTTTTTTTTTTAAAGGAATTCCTTTATTTTTATTATTTATTTATTTATTTATTTATTTTTGGCTGCGCTGGGTCTTCGTTTCTGTGCAAGGGCTTTCTCCAGTTGCGGCAAGCGGGGGCCACTCTTCATCGCGGTGCGCGGGCCTCTCACCATCGCGGCCTCTCTTGTTGCGGAGCACAAGCTCCAGATGCGCAGGCTCAGTAGTTGTGGCTCACGGGCCCAGCCGCTCCTTGGCATGTGGGATCTTCCCAGACCAGGGCTCGAACCCGTGTCCCCTGCATTAGCAGGCAGACTCTCAACCACTGCGCCACCAGGGAAGCCCAGGGCTCTGTCATTTTTAAGCCAGATTCATGCCCCATAAAAACAGAGTAGACTCCTCAACCCCATCCTCACCCCGAAACACATGGAACAAATACGCACACGGAGAAGTCTAGCCTGTTCGTTAAAAAGA
This sequence comes from Balaenoptera acutorostrata, assembly GCF_949987535.1. Taxonomy (NCBI): domain Eukaryota; kingdom Metazoa; phylum Chordata; class Mammalia; order Artiodactyla; family Balaenopteridae; genus Balaenoptera; species Balaenoptera acutorostrata. The sequence goes on along the minus strand of NW_026645762.1, from coordinate 123,911 downwards.
GAGTATCTTCTGTCCTGACCAGGGAATAAACCTGTCACTTTAGAAAACTGATCCAGGAAGTCTTATCTCTTGCTGTGTGACAGCTGATCCTGAGAGGGCTCACCGCCCAGATCTAGAGTAAGGGTTTACCCACGGGATCGATAAAGTAGCTATCTTCGAGTTGAAGTAAAACGTATTACCAAACCATAATTCAGTGTTATAAACTCAAATCAATAAATCTCTTTCTGAAGAAGACTCTACCGGAAGCATAGTACCTCTCCATAACATTCACATAAGTGAAGCAACTTACCCATGAGCTATGACTACAAAGTCGTGGTAATGATTATAAAGTAACAAGAACTGTAAAGTAAAATGACACCATTTCATATCTCAAAACTATACAGAGCTAAAGTAAAATACTGACAAACAAAAGAGCCTCATCTTTACTATTCTACTTATTTTGCTTACCTACTGAGTTCCTAAATCTTTGCTTGTTACTATACCGTAGCAGTCATCTTATGGTTGGACATTTATTTGCATAGTTTCTCCCATACTAGATTGCAAATTTCTTGATAGGAGGGATCATGTATCATTCACCATGGCCAATGGTATCCTGGACACAGTAAATGTTCAATAACTGTTTATTGAATTAAACTGAGTTGAAGTAACTCATCTCTGGTTTATGAAACTTCTGTTTTCATAGCGATACGAGTGGGAGCCATCCCAGGACACAATCATGTCACCGTACAGAAAAAGGAAGAGTTGTTGGTTCTTATAGTAAACATAACAAAGAGATTTGGGGCATCTGGAAATATTTACCCCATAAAGAATCCTATGAGAGAAAGTAATACAAACCATACCTTCCCTTCTGCTGAGAAATCACAGAAGATTCTATTTATGTCGTATTTTTAAATCCCCAAAGACTGTATTATGAGGGAGAGAAATATAAAAACAATTGAACCCTTGAGGAAAACACAGGTCAAAAGAGATTCCTTTTAAAGAAAGAAAAAAGAGGCAGGGAAGAAAAGCAAAGGGGGAGAGGAGGAGGGAGGGAGGGAAGGAGAAAGGACGAAAAGAAAGATGATGCTGTTAAAAGTGATGCTGGAGAGTAATGAAAGTTATGTCTTGACAGATGGTGAGAAGGTTAGGAAAAGCCGCACCACCCAAAAATTGTACAAGTAGAAAATAAGCTTATTCTTGTTGGTCCATGGATTATATTACACGGAATAGAGGAATGGTGGGTATGTATGTTTGTTCGTTTGTTTGAAGATTACTTGTTGGGCAAATGCTTCCAGGAAATGCTTTGGGAGAGTTCACTTAGATATCTTGCAACAGACGCTCAACTTCAATAATCTCAAAAACTGCCCAAGTTTTCCAAGGCAAATCCACATTGTATGCTCAGTCTCACCAAATTCATATACGCTGTCCATTTTTTATTCTTACGTAAAATTATCAAGTGTTTTAAAATAGTTATTAAGAGTTTGGAGCACTCATGTTAGAAAATTAAGTGTTACCAAGTGAGGCTCCTTTTTTTTTTTTTTTGAGGCCCCTTTTTAATTCAGGACGTTTTCCATTTTACTGGGAATCAATTCTGTCTGGTGTTTCTAATCCAGCATGTTAAAAAATCATCCTACAAGGCCTCTGATCTTGGTTAAACACTAAAATTTCACAGTACAGATCCAAATTTCCATAAAAGTGACTCTGCTAGTGAATCCATTTCATTTGTCCCCTCCATCTGCAAAGAATAGATTTTTCTTTTCTACCTCAAGAACACCTAATCCTTACATTTTAAGAAACAGTACTTGAGTGCTTTTACTGCCAAAAGTCTCATTGTAATATAGCTGGAATATTCCCCTGTGAGTACTAGTTAGTGCTATTGCTTGTTCACACATGCTTTTTTAATTTCAAGTATGATTAGTTATAGGCAAGTCACTGAATATTTAAATTTGGTACAGATAGGTTTTCAAACTACCTGTGAACAGAAGCCTGTAAATTAGAGGGAGTGTGGGAATATGAAATCTGAGCAGAGCTGTTTAAAATCTGGCTGTTGTACATTATGCTCCCTTCCTTACCTGTAACACCTGCTTTCTGCGGAACCAGAAGTCTGTGTCTCCTGTGGCTTAGGTTTTAGACCGGGGTGAGCGTTGTAACAGCCTCACCATAACGTCTGGCATGTTCCAGACTCCCCTGTGGTTGAGAATATGCATAAGTTGAGATGGAGCAGGGAACAGCAGAATCTTCAAAGCCGAGAGAGAAGTCCAGAGACCACAGGGAGACCTCAATGCCCATTACAGGCTTAAAGAAAATAAAAATAAAACTCTAGAATAGTATTGACTTGCTAAAACCCAAAATGAACATAAGTATTAAATTTTTACTAGACTGTAAATCAAACCTTAACAAAACCCTAAGTCATCAGTTTAAAAGGAAACCAAACTGTTGTAATTCTAAACCCAGAGGCAGTAGTGCGGTGTGAGATAAAATGCGTGAGACCCAAAATTGGCAAGTTCTGGATTCTTTTTCCTATTCTGTTTCTTCTGAAATGTACCACCGAGCATATCACTTAACCCTCCTAGACCCTGGATTTCCATTTTTTCATCTGTAAAACAAAGAATCTGGACTAGAAAATAACTAAACTTGCTTCCAGAAATAAACAGGCATTTCATTCCATTTGAACTCAAATCTGACTTGCACTTGAACAGTTCTAAAAAGAGAGAACACTTTGTGTCTTTTATAAATGTGTTATAAGTTTCCGAAGTTAAACTCTAGTTCCTTATGAGGGTAATATGCGTTTTTCTTTCAAAACAATTCCAGATGATAGGAATGAGGACAAAGACCTGAAGAAGTGAAAATATATATATATATATATATATGAATCTATGTGTGGGTATATGTATCTCCAGTTCCAGAGTATATTCTCATTTTCTTCCAAAATCCTGCAAAGTTATAGAAAGTAGAGCATAAGGGCCAACAGAGCGGCTCCTGGCTTGAGGTATGTCTCCTTCACCACTCCTCTGAGTAAACCAAGGAGCCAGAACATGTCAGCAGCAAGAGAAAGCTTCCTGCAACATCATACGAGAAAAGGCCCATATCAGAGTCTAAAGCTAGGCTGCCAAGAATTGCACTTAAGTTGTCGGAACCACAAAGGACAAGGTATCTGCCGCTCCTCTCCTACTGTATTCCATGGTCTTATCATGAGGGACAAAACTACAGCCAGCCTGTACTCAGAGCTGTGGTCCTGCCCTGGCAGCTTGAAATCCTAGTCAGACAGGCCACATGATGCTAATGGAGAAGTCTAAAACATTTAGCAGCGTCAGAAATGAAAAACAGCTCAAGAAAACCCAATGAGGATCCAAGCACTGAGAATGACGTATTTCCTAATGACCAAATCCAAGTTTGGTCCACTGAGACATAGGCCGTCTCTTAGAGTGAAATACCTTAGACAACATTAATTAATACTGTGAGTGATGGTTGTTAAAAAGCAAGGCAGAAGAAATATTCAAAGTTTAACCTCAAGGAACATGTGTAAACCATAGCTTTGAGAGGAGGTGGCAAACATATAGGTGACTTCCCTGTTCTGTTTATCTAGCAAACAGTCCTAATCAATAACATGAGTCTTTTCTATAGTACCTGGCTCTCAGTTCCACAGTCTTTCTCAACAGCCAGGCCTTACTAATCAACCTGAATTGGCATGAGAAAGAAAACCTATTTACCTCTTTTCCTATAGGAGAAAAGAGCCCTGTGTGTGGAGAACTGGGAAGCCTTGTTAGTCCTTTGGGCTTCACCATTAACCAGTTAGACAAGTCACTTTGTAATTCAAGGCCTCTCCACCCTTAAGAATAAAATTTCGGGGCTTCCCTGGTGGCGCAGTGGTTGAGAATCTGCCTGCTAGTGCAGGGGACACGGGTTCGAGCCCTGGTCTGGGAGGATCCCACATGCCACGGAGCAGCTGGGCCCGTGAGCCACAACTGCTGAGCCTGCGCGTCTGGAGCCTGTGCCCCGCAACGGGAGGGGCTGCGATAGAGAAAGGCCCGCGCACCGCGATGAAGAGTGGCCCCCGCTTGCCGCAACTGGAGAAAGCCCTCGCACGAACCGAAGACCCAACACAGCCAAAAATAAATAAATAAATAAATAAATAAATAAATAAAAAAAAAGAAAATCCTTTAAAAAAAAAAAAAAAAAAAAGAATAAAATTTCGAGTAGGGCTGGACTATCTCTAAGTTTCCTTTGTGTGTTCAAGCCTCATATATTTATAATCTTAAGCGATGGGGAGTATCTATGACGACTGAAAAAAGCATGACTATCCCATAACTCAAAGAAATCAAGTTACTCATTGAAGTTATCAATTATCGTTATTTTTTTTCCTCCTGAAGAGCTGCAGATACTAATTATAAGATTCTTTGTCCAACAGTGGTTATTTAAGCCAGGAAATATATTCTAATCCAACTCCTTCACAGATGAGGAATTAGATTTTCAGAAAGGTTAACTGATTTGCATAATGTCATGCCAGTAAATCTGAATACCCAGATTATGATTATCAACACCAAGGTTATTAGCACAATTATTAGTTTTTGTGGAGTTTACAGAGTGGTTTCCAAACTGCAAACCCAAATCTATTGACAAGCCAGTACCTCTCCTCCATCATGGTCTCGTTTGTGGTGATTTCTTTGTACCTGAAGACATTTAAGGTGCCTACGTTCTTTCGATTCCTTCTGATTCCTTTTGATTCCTTATTCATTGAGCACATTGTACTCATCCATTCATACCTGCAATTTGCCAGTTTCCCAATTTAGCATCTCTGAAATATTTACTAGTGGGGAGTATACTTCTTTACCGCATCATAACTATGCAAAGTAAGACCTTATCTAACACAAGCCCTGTGGAACCCAAAGGGCAACCATTTACTGCTACCTTTTTGTCTATTGTCTTTTACCTGCATGTAGTTGCCGTTTACGCTTCCTTGAGCGGAAATTAATTAACTCCCTAAAAATCATCATGATACGGCATAAAATGATCTTAATACGTCACTGTGTCTGTTGTCTAAGCTTGAATCCAATTTTCAAGTGCTTTATGTTGATTTGATAAGCAAGAAGAGGCATTTCAGGTTGTACATGAAATAAATGAACATAAATTCACCAAGTGACCATATTCCTGTGGGAGCAAAAGGAGGCATGGTATTTAGCATAAATGAGTGTAAGTGGTGAGTTAGATAAGTAGTCAGGAGACCCGAATTCCATCCTCAACTTTCACACTAAAGGTACAAACTTGCACAACTTTCCTCACTTCCTTGAGCCCCAACTAAAAGTGAGGGAGTTCAACTCGCTTTTCTAAGATTAGATTCATATCTATCATTTTATGACTACCATGGGCAGCCCTGAATACCCCCTCCTCTGCCTGTATGGCAGCTCTTCTGGGCAGTTATCTAATACTTCACGTGGCAGCGTACACCAGCCCCTGTGCTGTGCTTCGCCAGGATGGCCCACTGCCAGACCGGCAGGCACAGCCTCCGGCCCTATGACGAATCCCAAGCATCCCAGGGCAGCAGTCAGTAGCAGCCTGCTTCAACAAAACCTAAGAAAACAAAACTTCTCATCTTCACCTTCAGTCTTTACTACACGGGACAAATTTAAGACCTTAATGGCTACTTTTTCCTCCAGTGTAAAGTGCCAGGCCAGCTGGCTCTAAAATACTTCATAAAGCATGCAAAAAGCCCCAATTCCATAGGCATGTATCACTGCACTAAGAAGGGACCTTGGAGAGTTTTAATATTAAAAACTGAGACCCACAGAATGGAGATGTTAGGACTAGAACCAAGCGTTCTTGATTCCAAACCGGTGTGCTCCCAAGGGGAATTTATCAAAGTACAGAGAGAATTCACAACTTCTTACTTCAGTGGATTTTAGTGGGTGTTTCTGTAACACATCATGCAATCTAGTGTTTTCTTAACATTCATGGTGAAAATTTTAGAAATCTCCACATCTTGATTGTTATAGTGAAGCAGTACAGTAATGAGACAAAGCATTTGTTCTCGAGCTAAAATCACGTCTCCTTCACTTATATTTGGCCAAGTTAACTTCTTTGCACTTCTTTTCGCCGTCTGAAAAATGGCATTAAAAATGCTTTCAAATTATTTTTGAAAGTTAAAGACAGATAGCTAATGTAGCATTAGTAGGGCTGTGCCTTCACACATTCCTTAATGGAGTCAAAAGACATATGTTGTCTGACGGTCACAACAAATCTTACAAATTAAAGTATCTCTTCAATGTGGCCTGATATCCCAGTTGGCCCTTGGGCTAACATCCTAAGATGCACCAGTGATCTTGAGGACATTTCCTGCAAAGGTCCTGGACTGATACTGTTCTTTGTTTCCAGGACTCTTAGAACCAAGCTGCATGGAAATATGACTGGGGATTTGAGAAGATATTTTGTTTTTTAAACACAAGTTTAAATAAACTTAAGTAATGGAAATAAAAGAAAGTTCTTATCTTTTTTTTTAATCTCAAGATGGTACAGGAGAGGCTTCAAATGTACCACTTCCTGGTAATGTAGAAATAATTTCTGAGAACCTTAATCTCAACACAGCAATTTCAACCAACACACGTGTGCATTCATTATAAAAACAAATATCAGCTGCAAGATGTATTATTCAATGTAGGATCAGACAACTAGTCCTTAATACCTTACCTGTCTAGTAGAAATCACTACAATGCAACTTATTTTTACTGTGTATAATGTCACTCTAATTTACCTGGAAAGGATTAAATTGTGTTCAGCATTTTCTTTTTAAGAAGCATGAACTCGTTAAATTTAAAAGTTTTTTAGTTAAAATGTTTATAACATAGAATCCTAAAATAGTTTTCTCCTGATAGTCTGCCTTCCTCTATATGTACAAGCAGTCATATGTGATGATCTGACTGGACCTGTTTAGAAAGAAAAGGCAACTCTGCCCAAGAAGCCACTTTGCATGAACCTGAGATGTGGTGGAAGAAGGAAAATCACTGGACTGACTGAAGCAGACGAGTGATGATTAGGGATCAATGAAAAGAGAACAGTAAACTGAGGGCCATGAATCCTGGCACAGCAAACAGGAGTAAATGAAAGTTTTCAGGAAAATAGTTATGTGGGATGCATATGCAGTCAACTAACCTTTGACAATGGTGCCCAAAATACAAAATGGGGAAAGGATAGTCTATTCAATAACTGGTGTTAGGAAAATTGATACCCACATGCGAAAGAATACCATAGACAAAACTTAACTTGAAATGGATTAAGGACTTAAATGTAAGACCTGAAACCATAAAACTTCTAGAAGAAAACATAGGTGGTAAGCTATTTGACATAGGTCTTCGCCATATCTTTCTGGATTTGACACCAAAAGCACAGGCAATAAAAGCAAAAATAAACAAGTAGAACTACATCAAACTAAAAAGTTTCTGCACAGCAAAGGAAACAACCAACAAAATGAAAAGGCAACCTATAGAATGTGAGAAAACATTTGCAAACTACCTATCAGATGAGGGATTAATATCCAAAGCATGCAAAGAACTCATATGCCTCAATAGCAAAATTTTAAAAAAAATCCAATTAAACAGTGCGCAGAGGACCTGAATAGACAGTTCCCCAAAGAAGACATACAAATGACCAACGGATATATGAAAAGGTGCTCAACATCACTAATCATCAGGGAAATGCAAATCAAATCCACAATGAGATATGACCTCACTACCTATTATAATGTTTATTATGAAAAAAGACAAGAGATAACAAATCTTGGTGAGGATATGAATAAAGGGAACCCTTGTACACTGTTGGTGAGAATGTGAATTGGTGCAGTCACTATGGAAAACAGTATGGCGGTGACTCAAAAAGTTACAACATAGAACTACCGAATGATCCAGCAATCCCACTTCTGGATACATATCCAAAGGAAATGAAATCAGTATCCCAAAGAGATATCTGCATTCCCATGTTCATTGCAGCATTATTGACAATAGCCAAGAGAAGGAAACCTGTGTCCATCAATGAACGAAGAAAGAATATGTGGTATATATATTCAATGGAATATTATTTAGCTATAAAAAAAGAAGGAAATCCTGTCATTTGTGACAACATGAATGAACTCGGAGGGCATTATGTTAAATGGAAAAAGTCAGACTGAGAAAGACAAATGCTACGTGGTATCACTTACATGTGCAATCTTAAAAAAAAAAAAAAAAAAAAAAAATTGAACTAATAGAAACAGAATAGAAGGGTCCTTGCCAGGGTCTGGGAGATGAGGGAAACAGGAAAACGTTGGTCAAACGTACAAACTTTCACTTTTAAGAAGAATATGAATAAGTTCTGAGGATCCAATGTACAACATGGTTACAGTAGTTAATAATACTGTCTTGTATACTTGAAATTTGCTGAAACAGACTTTAAGCATTCTCACCACCAAAAAAACCAAAAACAAAAACAAGGGTATGGGGCTTCCCTGGTGGCGCAGTGGTTGAGAATCTGCCTGCTAATGCAGGGGACATGGGTTCGAGCCCTGGTCTGGGAAGATCCCACATGCCACGGAGCAGCTGGGCCCGTGAGCCACAATTGCTGAGCCTGCGCGTCTGGAGCCTGTGCCCCGCAACGGGAGGGGCCGCGATGGAGAAAGGCCCGTGCACCGCGATGAAGAGCGGTCCCCGCACCGCGATGAAGAGTGGCCCCCGCTTGCCGCAACTGGAGAAAGCCCTTGCACGAACCGAAGACCCAATACAGACAAAAATAAATTAATTAATTAATTAAAAAAAAAAAAAAAAAAAAAAAACAAGGGTATGGGGGTAGAGGGGAACTATGTGAGGTGATGAAAATGTTAATTAACTTGATCAGGACCAGTATTTCCCAATGTCTAGGTGTATCAAATCAGTTTGTACACTTTAAATATATACAATTTTATTTGTCAATTATACCTCAAGAAAGCTGGGAAAATAAGAACTAATATTTAGTAAATGAAAAAAAGTTATGAGGGGGCTTCCCTGGTGGCGCAGTGGTTGGGAATCTGCCTGCTAATGCAGGAAACACGGGTTCGAGCCCTGGTCTGGGAAGATCCCACATGCCGCGGAGCAACTAGGCCCGTGAGCCACAACTACTGAGCCTGCGCGTCTGGAGCCTGTGCTCCGCAACAAGAGAGGCCACAATAGTGAGAGGCCCGCGCACCGCGATGAAGAGTGGCCCCCACTTGCCACAACTGGAGAAAGCCCTAGCACAAAAAAAAAAAAAAAAAGTTATGAGGTAGGTGTTTAGGAAATATTAATCAGGAAACACTGTACAGACAGGACTAGAGCAGACAGGTACTGCAAACAAGGAAGTAATCTCTCTCTTCTTCTATGGCAATAAACTAAGAGTACCCAAGCCTGACAGCAATTCATCAGCAATGTCCAAAAATTCAGTTTCCCAAGAGAAAGAACAAACGAATAGGAGAGAAGAGATGCTACGTATATCCTCAGCCCATAGCTTTATCTGTTTTCAGTCTACAAACCAGCTTCTTACAGTCCCCTGGGAATAGGAACATGAACCTGCAGGAGGATAATGGCTGCTTTAACATCTCTCTCTAAGCTCATCAACGATGTGCTAATAGTTCATACATTTAAGCCAGACACTCGTAACTCATTTTCAGTGGTGCAATTGTCTAATAAATTGTTGGAAACTTTAAAAAATCTTCAGTGTTCCATAGAAATGGAAGCCTTTTCACAATAATTGAAACCAGTAATGCAAAACAAATGTATTTCCTTGATAAATTTAGTTTTAAGTAAGCTTTAATTTATATGCTAAATTTTTTAATTTAGTTCAAGTTTTGGCAGAGACATGTTTATTTTAATTGTTAGCCTTCAAAACTCTAGCTTAGGAATAAGCATCTGCTTCTTTTCAATTTTCCGCATAAACTGGGTAAATTTCTTCAAGTTGCAAATGAGGGGTGAACATACACTGTATTGCTTCTGGAAAGGTTACAAACTTGCAGCACTTTTTGTGACTCCTTTATGAGAGATCTTACAGCATTATCCTTAAATCTTAACTAGGGTTCTTATATGTACTTATATTTAAGCTGTTTTCAAAGAACGTAATACATTAGCATCTAGACCTTGTGCCCAAATAGCCCTCTTTGGAGCACTTGTCGAATCTCTAATAAATTTTGAACTCCTCTCATTGCTTTATAGAGATTCACAAAACACATGGATCCTTTCTCTAAGATGAAAAACCTCCCAGAGGAAAAGCACAAACCCAGCCTCAGCCCACCTATATTGGAGACCCTGTAAACAATCTGACAAATAATAACATACAGTGCGTATTTCTCCAGCTATAGCCTTTGGAGGAAATCAATAAAACTTTCAGAAAATTAAAGTTAGAGCTCTTGAAACACTGTAGGAGGTATATTCATCCTTTGCAAATAACTTAAGAAAACTGACTTCTGAGAGAATTCAATCCCTATTATAAAATACTCTTCCTTCACCAGTAATGGCAACACTGGTAAAGGCACTGCTAAGCATGGTTGCACCCATCTGAACCAAGCAGGCATAGAATCTAGGTAACAACGCCCACTGGCTATTAATATGATTGAAACTATCTGTGAATTGGGACTCAGTTGATATTAACATGTAAAACCCCTGAAAATCTACAAGAGCATTTTCTTCTGGGGTGTTTTATTTCGTCGGTTTCTTTTTCAGTCTACCTTTTAAGGTATTACCCAATCGCCATGTTATGTATGGTGTCTAGCCATGGTACTGATGTTCATGATTCCATGAAATGGCATCTTTGCTTTACAAAGAAAGTATCAGGGTTATAACAGAGAGAGTGGTGAAGGACTAAGAAACATACTTTAATAGAGCCAGTTAACTTGCTGGACACTAACATCCAGTCAGGAGCCTCAAGTAACATCTCTGCCCCAAAGTTTCAATTGCTAAATAGCAAGGGAATAATACCAAGGCCCAATCACAGAGTAGCAAATACCAGAGGCCTGGGAAAATCCCAAGAGAATAGCTTCACTGGCAGTGATTCTCAAATGTTCAAGGTACACAACAATCACCTGGTGAATGTGTAAAAACAGTTTCTGAGGCCGATCCTCTGAGATTTTAATTCAGCAGGTCAGGCGAGGTCCATGAATTTATAGTTCTAACACAGCTGGCGGAACCAGAGCTGCTGCTCTGAGGAACACACTTTGAGAACCACTGCCCCACCACTATTAAATCAGAGTCGGCAGTCTTGGAAAATGCAAGGTGATTTGCATGTTCATTAAGGTTTGAGAATTACTGCTTTAGGAAATGAGGCAACAGGTTTGTTTGGTTTTTTCCTTCCTCCTGTGATATCAGGATAGGGAGATGGTGAAAAGAGATGTTTTCAAAAGAAAGCAAGTGCTTAAATCACACTCTTTGTCATGAAACAAACCTATCTGGCCACCTTGCTCACCTTCCTCAATGAAGCATCACTCACTCCTTCCTTTATCCACCTCTCCAACCTCACTGTACCTTACCTAGGGCTCACGAGGAGACAGAGGTCCCATATGAACTTCAGATCTGCATGTTATAGATTTCCCGGGAAAATCTAGAATTCATATAATTGTTTTTCTAGTCCATAAAAATTACACTGGCATTAAACAAAGAATCAAGTTTGAATTACATACGTTTAGAAAACTTTTCATGTAAATAACTTCACAAGAAATTCACAGAAAAATATTTTTTAGACTGATTGGCAACAGGGCCACGACAAGAGCAAGAAATGTCAACAGAGTGGCCTCCAGTGGTCACCCATGTCTCAGAGATGGAGGAAGGAAAGATAGCCTCTTGACTGATTTGCACTGTATGTAATTTTACATTACATGTAATTACGTGGACTAAACCAAGTGTAACACAGAAGACTAAACATGCTATCATTCCATGTGATGAGCCTCTACAAAGAGGAAAAAACAGATGTGAAAAAAAACACTTTTTTTCTACTTTAATTTTGTACCTATATGAGATGATGAATGGTCACTAAACTTACTGTGATAATCATTTCATGATGTATGCAAGTCAAAGCACTACGCTATATACCTTAAACTTTTACAGTGCTGTATGTCAATTATATCTCAGTAAAACCGGAAGGAAAAAAAAAAAGTGGAAGATGTGAATATATCAAGCCTTGGCAATGGGAAAGGCCTAAGTCCACGTGACTAATCACACCTCCTTCTTGCTGATTCATGCTATTGTAGATTCAGCAGCTCCAGCAGCGAAACAGCTTATCTGTTAATAAGCTACAGAAAGAAGAGCCCCAAGTCCCATCACGCACTGCAGAAATGTGAGTTGAACTGGCAAACATCTCCCAATCCACCACAATAACCCCTTGCCTCGCTTACCTGAAACTTTCACACATATCACATCTCCCCAATTATTTCCATAATCAGTGAGCCTATTGCTGATCTAAAACCTGACACATACATGAGTAGATTCCAGGTCTGTTAAGTACCAGGAGCAAAGGAGGACACAGAAAAACACCGCATTTAGTCTCATTTTCTCTGAGAAATTCAGTGCACTGCAAGACAGCACTGGACTGAGAACACGGAACCAAGGTTCTAACACCAGTTTTTCTACCAGATACCTTGAAGCAAGTCACTTGGCCTCTTTCATTTCATTTCTTTCGAAATTAGACTACATTATCATTCAGATACTTCCATATCTAGGAGTCTGTGATTATGCTGAGTATCCATGCTATTAGAAAGCCAAAGAAACAGCTACTCAGAAGCACATGGAAAATAACCATCTTGGATGAGACTTAAGAGCTGCAGTGGCACTAGCTCCACACAAGGCATCCTAATCCCAGGTCAGAACTCGGTACTGCAGGCTGCCCAGAAACTGGGGCATATAATAAGGTTTATTCATATGAGCATCCTTCCGAACTTATTCAACCAGAAGTCTTTCATGAATACCACCCAGATGCTGAAATTAGGATCGCCATCCTTAGGTATCAGGGATTAAAGTATGATCCAAAGAGTTCAAGTTGCCTCCAAAATGTCTACAACTGCATGGAAGTTGAAGGCCTCACTCACCTCGTTCCCGCCACATCCTGCAAATCCTTTTCTTAGAAGGAAATCACAAACTCCCTTTCTTGAAGACAGATGAGTAATTCATGTACAACCATCTATGAGACTGCCTGCATGGGGCCTCCTTGTTTGAAGACTACAGAGATTTTAAATTAAAAGAACCATCTATGTCAACTCTGCCTAGATGATGTGTTCAAAGGGAAGACTCAAAGCAGCAAACTAGAGGGAACTTTTCATTTACTTATTTCTAAAAAGCCAAATAAAGCCTCTAGGAATGGTTATCTGTCATTTCCTTTCTCAGCACCCACTGTTCCTTCTTCTGGCTGCAGTCACAATTTTTATTTGCAAACCATGACTACCGCCCTCAGTGGACCCATGTCTTCTGTCCCAGGGTTCCTTTTCCTCTAAGAATTTTATGATCTGCATGAATCACTTTGCATAGATAACTAAAATTGATCATTAAAATATGAAATTTAAAAAAAATAAAGAGCATGCAACACCCCGTTCTTATTTTGCTTCAAGGATACTCCTACTGAGCTCATGGAGCTGAAAGCTGCAAAAACTTGAAGGATCCTCCTCTCAGGTTGAAAGACTAGGACATGAAGTACCCAAGTATGCCACACAGAGTTCAAGAAAAGGAATACAGCCAGATCTTCCATCTAAGTATCAGGAAGAAATCGGAGGTAGGGAAAAGAATTGGGGTAGCTCAGCAGTAGCCTTTTTCTTAACGTCAGAACCCTGATTTTTATTCCGAAACAAGACTATAAAACAACATTTCCCAGACATTCTCGCATGGAGGTGTAATCATGTGACTGTGTCTGGGCCAATGACCTGCAAGAACAAGTGTTATGCTGGCTTCCAAAAGGCTCTGGCAAAAGTCCAACTTAATGAAATGAAAATGTCTGATTAGACCTTGACTTGTCCTGACAACTCTGGTCACAGGGAAAGCAGTCTTATTGACTCACCATGTCATTTCGCTCAACTATTAATGCAAGGAGTATCATGAGGAAGAAAGAACTGCTTGCAAATGGACAAAGTAAGCAACAAATACCCCTGTCAACAGTATTAAATTATTTATCAATCACACACTACAGGTTATATCACAGTAGTTACAATGATGGAGGCCACGGGGTCCTCACCAACAAAAAGACTGGTTCTTCCACTTTTAGGACAGTTATGTAGAGCAGGGGTCCCCAACCCCCCAGGAACCTGGCCGCACAGCAAGAGGTGAGTGGCGGGGAGCCAGCGAAGCTTCATCTGCCGCTTCCCATCACTCACATTACCACCTGAACCATACCCCCAACCCCCCGTCCGTGGAAAAACTGTCTTCCACGAAACTGGTCCCTGGTGCCAAAAAGGTTAGGGACCGCTGATCTAGAGGACTACAGGGCACTCAGCGTTTATCAGGAGTCTGTGCTTTCATAGAATCTACTCTTCAGTAAGTCTACGAATCTTTTATCCTTGGCCCTGAACGCCAAAATCAGGGTTGTACTTTATTATAATCAAGGTGTTTAGGAATTTCTGGTGAAAATAAAAGTTTACACTCATATTAAAAGTGAATAAATGTTTCTGAATCTACCTTTCATCTTTGGTTAATATGTTTCTTACTAAACAAGCCAAATTCATAAAGGAAAAGACAGGTTACCTCATAACACTTTCTTTTCAACTAAAGCAGTAAAGACCCACACTAACACCGCATTTTTTTACTTCCAAATTCTATACATCAGGCTTCTCACAGAAACTTTCACTTCAGCCAGTGGAATACCTTGCAGGAGGCAGGCACTCAAGAAATATTTGTTACGGTGACTTGAACATAGTAACACATTAGGTGAACATTATAGGAAGTTAGCCTAAGGGCTCTTCACTGAGAAGAAAACAGCTTTTTACCATGTTCTTTATTGCCAAGTGAAAGGATATACATATATAGCCTTGTTCGCTCAAAATGTACCCTCTCCACATCACTGACATCCTGTAAATGGCCATAAATCACAACTGGTCCCTGTCATGAGAAAAACTGTGTGTCAACTTGAGTGTGTCTGCCTTAAAAGACAGGTGCAAGGGTACAATCAAACATATTTAAGTGCTTGGGAAAGAAACACTGCTCTACAGAAGCAAGGGACTATTAGGGGCAGGAATTATAAACATATACACCTTTTATAGCAATAGACTCCAGACAGGAAATCAGGATGAGACTGGTCTATCCTGGCATTCATTTCATAGAGTTTAGTTTTGTCTGATGAATATTTAAACCCAAAGCACTGCAGTGGTAGTGCCAATATATGTCATATTTTCAGTTGCATCTCCTTTCTGGACTAGGAGCGCCCCTAACTACTCATAAGCCTTAAAATCCTAATTATTGGGTAGACCAGCGGCAGACTGGAGTGACACGAAATTAAGGTTGACTTTTAAGAAAATAGGCACATGTCTTGTACTGCTCTATTAGATACACTTTGGCATTTTGCAGAGCCCAAATGAATTACAGAAGAGACACAGGTACTGTTAATACATCACATGCCTTCTAAAAATTCTGGAAGACGTGGGGAGTCCCACATCATTTCTTTGGGACTGGAGACGTTGCCAAGGACTAAAATTGATGATGCATAGAAGGAGAACCCTCCAAAACTAACTCCTCTGCTTTGCTGACCCAAAGGAAGCCAAAGGAAAGAGACTCTCTCACTCCAAGTAACTCCCTAAACTAACAATGTTTAGAAAAAACAAGTATTTTCAAGATGGTTCAGAGTTGGAGGATAGCAGGCAGAGAGTAGAAACTGACTTGGATTTGATTATGGGGTCACGAGAAAGGATCAGAAGTGTTCATTTTTAGTTGTTATTACTGAAGTTTTTATAAAATCCCAAGACATTCACTAGAACTTTACTAATTAAGACACGTAACCCACACACAACTAGACTACAAATACTTATAATACATGTTTTTGGTTTTTGTTTTTTGAGAAAGAAATCTCAACTACCAAAGGTTCACCAGCTGCAGGACTTCAAAGGCAGTAATAGGAGCAATGGTCTCCAATGACTCAATTTGGAAAGAAAAATCTCTCACACAACCCACCCATTAGACAAGATGACATATACATCTACTTCAGGACACCTTACGTTTTGGATGAATAGCCTTGAATTTACTTCACAGCCAATAGCTTGCCAGAGAAAACTTCGAGTTGGATCCTATTACTTAATACACTAAATCCACAGCTCAAAGTCCATCTCACTGGATAACTGAATATAACTAGCGATGGGAATTAAAACTGAGGATGCCAGCAGCCCTGATTTCACTGTTATTATTTGTACTGTGTGAAATGATTTTCATATTGGCAAGTATGGGATCTCTGAAACTGTGCACTCTTCCTATCTACCATGGTACATACGATTATTTGCCCATGCACGCTCTGAGGGGCAATGTGGTACAATGAAAGGAGCCCTGAGCTTGAGTCAAAACCAGTTCTAGTGCCAGCTCTGCCACTATCTGGCTGAAGACCTTGGACCACACTTTAGGTCCAAGTTTACTCATTAATTTATTTAATAACCATGATTTGATCACAGACCTAAAAGAACACAACATTGCTCAGCTGTAAAAGGGGGGAAACTAGACCTAGTTTATAGAACTGGTGTTAGATTTAAATGAGATAATGGGTGTACTTTGCATCCAAGACACATTGGTGCTAGTCTTCTTCTACCACAACTATCAGGCACTGTGTTCAGTCTAAAACACCACTGCAGGGAGCACACTGGAAGCCCTCATCACGTTTGTCATCACTGGGTAAAGCCTCTTGCCTCTTAGTCAGTAAAATCCATGAAGGCCAGGATTTTCTTCTTTCTAATACACAGACACATCCTCTGAACCTGCATGTGCCTCAGCACCTAGTAAGCACTTAATAAATAATTGTTGAATGAATAAATTCTCTTTTATTCCTTAAAATAACTCTGGATCAACTAATATTTTTACCATTTTACAGTGAGGAGGCTGAATAATGAGATAAACTGTCTATAAAATCAGGTGATAAGTCCCTTCCAATTCCACAATGCTATCTATAGTTTTTATATTTTCCAATAGTTCATCATTATATCATTCTTCCTAAATAATTGCTACTTACTCACATTTATTGGTTATTGCTTAAATAATAGCAAGAGTCTCCAACTATAAAATCTACTCCTATCTTTAAGGAAAATAAAATATTTGAACTATAAAAAAAATCATTTGTTTCTAAGAAAACTTTATTCTCACATCTACACACAAACTATCTAATGAGGTTATTCTTAAGAAACTCTTCCAAGTAATTTTCCCAACCTGAACTTCCATATCCTTTTCCCCAAATAAGCAGCGAAATAAACAATCAGTCAAGAGTGATATTAAAAACATGGGGGCAATCCTGTCCCTAAAACATTTCTGCACCAAAATTTGGATTCTTTCACTTTAAGAGCAGCAAGATCATCTTTTTTACTATCTTTCAGAAGATAACTGTAGCTTCCCTAGTCTGGGGCCCTAAATGAGAAAGACCTGGGTTAGATGCAGCCAATGTCACAGGGTCTCGTGGCTCTGAATCAGTATTTTCACACACTCCCAATCATAACTGCCCCAGAGACCTCCTATCCCCAAAACGGACACTGCTGTATCTCAAGTTCAGGTTTACAGAATGATGGCCTCCTCCAAGGCCTTCCTTAGAAAACGTATTCCCAAATTTGCCATCTCACCTCACGCTTCCTTCTCCAAAAGCAGCCTACTCTTTACCACTTATAAGTCTTCTCCTCTAGAGGGCTGAATGTATATTGGGGCACTCAGCAGATATTACACTCTACTCCATCAAAAGGATCTCATAAATTTGTTTTCATTTAGTAATTAACATTCCTCTAGACTCGCAGAAGTGCTGAGGGCAAAGTCATAACGCTTTTAATGGCAAAATCAAAATGGAAGCCCAGGTCAGACTTCACATCTAATGCTGTTGCTGGCAGACCCAGTGATTTTGAGACCGAGCAAGATGATTTTATCATTAAGGCATCACCACTGCTGTGCAGGGAATTTCTCTTTCATTACACCTCAGCTCCCTCCCACCTCAAAACGCTGCGTACAGTTCTAACGTGCTCTGAAACCACAGCAACTTATGACAGAGCAGCCATCATGATGACCTGTAAGTCATCAAGATACATATCAACCACTGGCTATGTTATTAATACTTGAAGTATCAAATTTGCTAAGGAAGCAAAAAGGAGCTTCATTCTTCCTCAAGGGGAATCAGAAACCAGTATGTTCAAGAGAGGATTTCCATAGGAAAACCGCCCCTGCCTCAGACAGCACCTACCATCAACATGTTTATGGGCAAACACAGTATCAGAAAAACATGCTGTGAGTCTTAGAAACAGCATATGCCTCATTTCATAGGGGCTGCTATGGTGCTAGGCATTGTTTTTTGTTTTTTGGGTTTTTTTTTTTTTACTGCATTTCAGAGAAATAACCGTAAAATGAAGGTCTATAACCAGCATATAACACAATAAACAACAGCATCAACTTCTGCACCCTTTTTGTGAATGGTTTCCCTATGCTTTAATTGAAAAGGTAAGTTTTAATATGCTTTGTGTTTTCTCTCAAAATAGTTTGGGACCAATTCTATTCTAAGACTTCTGTATTTACCATCTCCATCCAAGGTCCAAAGATTACAGAATTTACAAATGAAGGACACCCCCTACACACACACACACACACACACACACACACGTCAGTAATAGAGGAGCTATGACAACAAAATTCCTGAATGACAGAAAGAAACACAGAGGACAGTGGCTTGAAACAGCAATGGTGGTCACCACAAGCTTTGTCCTAGAGTTCAGCTCAGGTCTTTCTGAAAGCCTGGACCAAAAATTCACAAAAACAAGAAGCAGTAACACAGTTCACATAACTTTCCTGAGCTTAAATATATAATAGAGCTGGGTAACTGTCCAACCTAGGTTGTATCTTCAGGGAATCTCAAACTCTCATAAAAAACCAAGGTTTCTGGCTCAAGAAAAGGCTTAAAGTTAGAGATGAGCATTGTTAAATCACTGGTTCCTATTCACATTTCAACCCTTGAAATAACGTTTCACTACTTGTCTCAGTCACCAGCGACTCTAGTCTGTCTTGAGAAAGCTCACACGCCTCCCTGGACTCAGCCATCTCCTTCTCACCGACCGGTCAGGTCCAATACAACCAAAGCTTAATTCACTTTAAAAGATATGTGAACTATTATTCAAGGACAGTAGCTGTCTGTTCACAGAAGCTTCATCCACATCAAGGCAGCTGAGTTTGTGAGCTTGATTTTTGTATTCTTCTTTCATTCTGTCAAAATTCAAGCTTACAGATATTTCTACTTTCAGTCTATTCTTTAATAAATGTCCCGCTCAGTGGAAGACAGGACTCAGAGTTTCAATGACATAACTGCATATTTTCCCAAGAAAATTGTTTATGTACCTTTCCACAAATGTTTTAACTTTTTCACCTAGAATATAAAATCCTTGAAGAAAATGTCTGTCTTCTATAGTTTAGCAAGATACATGCTCAACACAATTTCCAAATCACCTTTAGTACCAATTTTAACCATGAAGAACACTGAAAATTCTACTGTAAATTATCAAATATATGGAAGCAAATATATAAATGAAATTCTTCTGTCATTTAGTACCAAGAAGAGAGATACAAATATAGGATAATTTCTCAAATGAGTTTCAACTACTTAATGTGCTACTTTAAAGCATATTCACAAACAATAGAAATAATCAATCTGAAGAACTGGATTCATCTCTATACACAAGGGACATTTTTATACAGTTGCTCGAAGAATTAGCCACACAAGCACAATAGGTACCATAAAGATTAAAAGAAAGTAACTGCATTAAAAATACTTCAGTTTATTAAAAGGAACGGTTCCTATTTTATATGTATACACATCTATTTTTATAGAAAAGAACACATCTATTTTTATTCTAATTTCCATGACTCACTCCCCACCCATTCACCGAGGAGATAGATAACAGTTGATCCTATTTTTCACCTTTTAATTTATTCTACCTGGAGAAATAAAATTCATCATTGTCCCATGTTATTTTCCCTCCCCTTTGGACATTTATCCACTAAATAAACATCTACTACCCACTGCTGTTAAGCAGTGTGCTGGGTCCTGGGGCTCCATCCCAGTCTCCTCTGCTGGTTTCCCCTATTTGCCCCAATTTCTAAGCGCTGAAGTGTCCCAGGACTCAGCCCTGTCTCATCCTCAAGTCAGTCTACACATGCTCACTTGGTGGTCTCAGCTAGTCTCCTGGTCTAACTAGCATCTATCCTATGCTGACCACCCCCATGTTTATGTATACTGCAGACCTCTTTCCTGGGCTCCAGTTTCACATATGGACTCACCAACTCATCCTCTGCCAATAGATGTTTTACAGATCTCGAACGTTTAACAGGCCCACCTAACTCCAGATCTTCTCCACCAAACCTCCTTTCAAAGGATGAAGTTGATGACAACTTCGTCCTTCTAGTTAGTTAGGCTGAAATCCTTGAAATCATCCTGACACCTCTTTCTGTCATACCCCACATCCAAGCTATCAACAAACCTCTCTTGGAAGGCTGGCCAAGGAGACACTTTGACGTAAGCTTCTGCCCAATCCTGACGCCTCTGCCTCCCTCCCACTATGTTGTTCCCAAGGGCACATGCTTACAAGTATTCGACACACTAAACCCTGTCTGAGTCTACTTCCCAAATGATCCAAATGCTTCAAGTCTTCACTACAAACATCCATTACAATATTGTGCATACAACAGCTTATCCCTACTAGAAATAAAACAAAGGATGATTTTAGCTGATCTATGTGTAGAATCATATAGTTATAGATTCAGAGATTAAGGATATTGCTTGTCTTCTTTACAAGGACACTGAATGCCTCATGCTGCCTTACTACTCTTTTTGTTTATCCTTCATGCAGCAATGAAAGGCTTTAAATAAATCTTATCCATTCAAGTCCAACTGGTATTTTTTCTTTCTCTTCCCTGAGGAGCATCTTTTTTCTATACTACCACTTCTCTATTACTTCAGTTATTCACTGCCTTTAGTTGTTTATCTTATTTTTTTCAGAAATATTCCTTCATAACAAGGAGGTGCTAAAAACCTCATTTCACAAGTAGGTATGAAAAAGAAATATCTTGAACACCTTTCCTAAAAAGAAATCTAAAGGTAGGTAGTTTAGTACATAAGCCTTTAGGAAAGCATTAGAAGAAAGTAAGACAAGGTCAAATATTAACAATTTACTGAACATAAATTCTCATTACACAAAAAAGTATCTCTCCTTATAACTTCAAAATATTAATAGGGCAACACAGCAAAATATCAAGTGTCAGATGCAGCTAGACTACAAAATGTTATGTTTTTATTTTAGAAGTATGATTTTTATTATTGCTGAAACGAGAATTTTAGAAAAAAAAACTACCATCAGTTTCTTAACATGTAATTTATTTGTAAAAGTCAACCAAAACAATCTGAATTCAATCATCAGCTCAGGAAGCAGATTCCATGACATTTTCTTCCCCTAAATGCTAAATGACACAGGCAGCGATAAAATATGCAGAGAAAGAACCATGTCACAGAAGATGTGACAATTTTGATAAATGATGATAAATTGTGATGTAGAACAGCCGTTTGTAAGCTGCTGTTTTCAAAAACATGTATTTTAATGATGATTTTTGCCAAATATCATTTTAGAGAGATATTCTGTAATAAAACCATTGACAAACAAAATTGGTACCTTATTATAAATTAGAACAGAAATGTATTTAAGTTTTCAGCAAACTTGTAATTTTGCTTTGAATGAGAATGCATTTTAGATCCAGTCAGTTCCTTACAATGTTAAACACAGTCATCATCTGACCCAGAAATCCCACTCCGAGCTATAAAACAGAAATTAAAACATACTTTCACACAGACCCTTGTACATGAATGTTCATACATGCAACATTATTCATAAAAGACAAGAAGTGCAAACAACCCAAATGTCCATCAAGTGACATATCATATCAATAGAACAGAATATTATTCAGCAATAAGAAGGAATAAAGTACTGATACATGCTACAATACGGATGAACCTTGAAAATATTATATTAAGGAAGCCAGTCACAAGAGGCTACATATCATTATGTTTATATGAAATATAAATTCTATTTATATGAAATGCCCAGAATAGGCAAATCCCTAGAAATAAGATGTAGATAAGTGGTTGCCTAGGGTTGAGAGTGTAGAGGGAATGGAGAATAATTGCTAATGGATATAGGGTTGCTTTCTGGGGTAATGAAATGTTCTAGAATTGTGCACCGTGATGGCTGCACAACTCTCTGGCTATACACAACCTCTGAATTGTATACTTTAAGTGGGTGAACTGTATGTGAACTACATCGCAAAAAAGCTATTTAAAATGCCAGTTAAAAAGGCCAGTCATGGGCTTTCCTGGTGGCGCAGTGCTATAGAATCCACTTGCCAATGCAGGGGACACGGGTTCGAGCCCTGGTCCAGGAAGATCTCACGTGCTGCGGAGCAACTAAGCCCACGAGCCACAACTACTGAGCCCAAGTGCCACAACTACTGAAGCCCGCGCGCCTAGAGCCCACGCACCGCAAGGAAGAGTAGTCCCCGCTCGCCGCAACTAGAGAAAGCCCACACACAGCAACAAAGACCCAACGCAGCCAAAAATAAATAAATCAATCAATTTACTTTTTAACAAAAGGGCCGGTCAGGTTGTAGCTGTTTATAACTTGTATAGACTTTTCAAAGTCTAAATCCCTAATTATTAAAATATGTTTCTTACTGTCCACAAACCTCATTTCATTTCCTTACATAAAACCATCTGCCTATTCCACTATAAATACTACACGTAGTGAAAGAAAGTGCTTCTAAAATTAAATCATGTTTTCAAAACAGATTTCTCCTTAATGTATTTAATTTTAATGATTCGCATGTGAATTATCCACACTTTCCATTAACTATGGTTAAATTTTCAATCTCAGATAAGTATCCCCCAATACAAAAGCACATTAACAGGCCATTCCTCTCCCAACACAAGCTGTGTGGACTAAATTTTTAACGTATTAGCTTGAATTTTAAAAAGCAAAATTAAGGAGGCAGATCTGTAAGAAAAGCAAGCACATGAAGTCTCAGAAGTTTAGAATGGAAAATATTTTCAAGATTGATCCTCTTCAGGACTACCGAAACTTTAATATCTAAGAACTAACCCCAGGAATTTTGTGATATTCTCATATCACCTTACTTTTTAAATTTTTGTTGGAGTATAGTTGATTTACAATGCTGTGTTACTTTCTGCTATACATACCTTACTATTTTGCCTTATTATTTATATTTACATTAAGTTGATTCCTTTCCTTTTTTTTTTTTTTTTTTAACTTAGCAATGTATGACACAACATCAGTGAACTTATGGGTTTGGTAAGCTATCTGTACTAGGCGAACAAACATTACAATAAATAAAAGTTTAAATGGTGATGTGTCTATCACTTAAAAACATCTTGCACATGATCAGTACTACATCTACCACACTATGGGAAACACTGATCTAGTTTTATCTTCTAATTTTATGGGTGAGAAAGTTGAACTTCCTGGTGACTCTCAAAAGTCTGTGCACATCAGAACCTCCTGGAGGGTTTGTGTTAAAATAGAGAGTGCTGGGCTCTTCCCCAAGAGCGTAGGTCTGGGGGAAGCTCTGAGAATTTACGTTTCTAACAAATATCTAAGTGGTACTAATGCTGCTGGCCCAGGGACCGCCCTTCAAAAACCACTGACCAAAACCTACTAACCCCAAATTAGTCAGACCAGAATTTAATCTAGAACCCAATCTTCTCTTAGATGCTCTTATAATTATATGCTCTATCACACATGTTTAATGTTGCTGAATTTTATTCACCTTTCACTTAATTTTACTCTTTTCAATAAAGGTGATTATTAAATGCTAAAGATCAGGTTTATACATTTTTAAGACTTCAGAGTTGTTATAAAATAGTGATTAATAAAAATTTAAGGAAAAGAACATTACAATCACCTTTGAGGACCCTGAATCCCTTTTCTTGGTCACATACCCTCCATTAGTCCTTTGAGATAAACATTATCTTCAAGTTTGTGTCTTATCATTCACTTGCTTTTCTTGTTAATTTTCTCATAGCTGTATCTCTAAATAATATATTGTTTAGGTTGTATGTTCTGAGCTTTATACTATATCTTTTTATGCTATTTGCTTTTTTATTCAATATGATGTTTTTGAGATGTAGCCCTCGGTTTTTATCAGCAATTCATTGCTTTCATGGCGGGACACTATTTCATCTACAAGAAAACAGCACTAAAATTGTTGACTTCTTTTTCATTTTGAAAAAATCAGAGGTAAAAAAGAAGTTGCAAAAATAGTACAGAGAAGTCCTATGTATGCTTCATCCAGTTTCCTCCAATGGTTACATCTTACCTAACTATATTACAGTATCAAAACCAGCAAACTGGTTTTGGAACAATGCTTGTGTATAGTTTCATGCCATTTTATTATATATGCAACTCTCAATTTTTAAGTTCTTTTTTCTTTTTTTTTTTTTTCTCGCGGGCCGCACAGGCCGCGAGACCAAGGGCCGCGGGGGCCGGGCCGGCGCGCCGCCCCCGCCCCGCCTCAGGCCGCCCGCGCTTGGGCCACCGCCCGGCGACGCGAGGCCAGTCCCACCCCGCCCCCACCCCCACCGCCGGCCCGGGGGTCGCTCACCTTCCGCGTTGCCCCAGACCACCATGCCCGGGCACAGCCGCCTCCTCCGGCCTCGCTGGCCCCGCCGCCGCCACACGGTGCCCTCGCCTGGGGCGGGGAGAAGGGCCGAGAAAGGAGTCGCACCGCCGCGCCGCGGTCCACGCTCGCCACACGCTCGCAGCGGCCAACCTGAGCGCGCCCAATGGCTGCTCTGTCCCTCCCCCTCCGACGGGCGCGCGGGCCGCGGCTCCGCCCCGCCCCTCCCCTCCCCTCCCCCTGCGGTGGCCGGCGCGCTCCCAGGCTCCTCCCCGCCCTTCCCCACCCGCGGCGGTTCCGGCCCCGGCTCGCACTCCGCCCCGCGCTGCGCAAGTGCCCGCCTCGCGCCTAGCCTCGGGCGACCCTGAACCACCGGCGCGGCGCCCCTCCCAGGCCCGCCCGCGGAGGTCAGCCCCTCCGCTGCACGTGACCGTCTCGCTCGCGGGGGCGGAGAGGAGCGCGGCGCCTGCCCGCCTTCCGCATCCCGAGACCTGCGCGCCTCCCGCTGGGGTTGATGCGCTGTTCTCCTCTCTGCGAGTCCCCGCCCCGCGCTGCACTCCCCAGTCCGGGAGGACACTAGTTCAGGGACCGACCATGCTTAATCAAGATCATTCTATTGATATTAATGAATATCTGAGTTACTTCCTTTATTCCCCCCCCCGCCAATTAAAGACAATGCTCCTACCTATTAGAAAAATGAAAATCCAAACACTGACAGCCCCAAATACTTGCAAGAATGTGAAGTAATAGGAATGCTCATTCATTGCTGGTGGGAATGCAAAATAGTACAGCCATTCTGGAAGAGAGTTTGGCAGTGTCTTACAAAACTAAACATACTCTTACTATACGATCCAGCAATCGGACTCCTTGGTATTTACACAAGGGAGTTGGAAAATTATGTCCACATCAAAAACCTGGACACAGATGTTTCATAGCAGCTTTATTCATAATTGCCAAAACTTGGAAGCCACCAAGATGCCCTTCGGTAGATGAATGGGTAAACAAACTGGTGCATCCAGATAATGGAATATTATTCAGCACTAAAAAGAAATAAGCCATCAACCCATGAAAAGATATGCAAGAACTTTAAATGCTTATTACTAAGTGAAAGAAGCCAATCTGAAAGGCTACATACTCTTTGATTCCAACTAAGTGATACCATAATGGTGGATAATGTCATTAGTCAAAACCCAGAGAACATACAACACCAAGCGTGAATCCTAATGTAAACTATGGACTTTGGGTGCTAATGAAGTGTAAATGTAGATTCATCAATTGTAACAAATATACTTCTCTGCTGAGTAGTTGATAATGGTGGAGGCTATACGTATGTGGGAACAGGGGGTACATGGGAAATCTCTGTACCTTTTCACTCAATTTTGTTGTGAACATAAAACTGCTCTAAAAAAATAAAGTCTACAAACTTCAAGCTATAAGATGAATAAGTTCTGAGGTTCTAATGTATAGCATGGTGACTAATTGATAACACTGCAATGTATAACTATAATTTGCTAAGAGAACTTAAAGGTTGACCCCCAAAACATATACATATATATTTATATATTCCTCTTTACCATAAATGTACGGCTGTGCTCCTGGCTTCTCTAATCTCTTCCAATCATCTATGTTTATTTCTGCTCAGCACCATGCTGTCTTAATTGGTAGAGTTTTATAATAGCGAGTCTTAATATCTAGTAGGTCAAAAATCGCCAATTCACTCTTCCATTTGCTGTTAAGAATCAGCTCACATGTTCTATGTGGGGGAGGGAGGTGAAGGAAATTCATTTTAGTGTCATAAAATCTCTAAAACAATTTGGGGAGAATCACATCTCCTGTAGATTGAAATTTTCTATTGAAATAAGATTTATTTCTCCATTCCTTTAGTTTTTCTTAAGTGTCTTTGTTTTATACTTTTCTCCATATAGTTGTTGCCTATTTTTGCTAGAGTTATTCCTAGGTACTTTATAATTGTGATAATATTATAAATGGTATCCCATTGCCTTTTCTAAATAGTTGTAGCAGAGTACAGAAATGCAACTGATTTTGTATATTGATTTTGTTTGCAGTATACTTGCTAAATAACCACTTTTATTCATTCGAATACTTCATCTGTAGATTCTTTTGGTTTTTCTACAGGGACAAGATATCCTCAATGACTAGTGATAGCAGTTTCTTCTTCTCCAATGCTAAGAATTCTTCTTTTTCTTCCTGTGGAAGACTTCCTATATAATGCTGCAAAGAAGGATTATCTTATCTTATTGGTGAAAGGTGTCTTATCTTGTTTCCAATATTAAAAAAGAATGTTTTCAATGTTTCACCATTAAATATCACATCTGCTGAATATTTATACCTTCTAATGATAGTCTGTTCATTTTGTATCATGAATAGATACTGAATGTTATGGAATGCATTTTCTACATCTCCTGAGATTAAATTTTTTTTAAATCAAGAATTCAGTGGGGGACAGATGGATTGAGAGTTTGGGGTTAGCAGACGCAAACTATTATATATAGGATGGATAAACAACAAGGTCCTACTATACAGCACAGGGAACTAAATTCAATATCCTGTGATAAACCATAATGGAAAAGTATGAGAAAGAATGCATATATATGTAACTGAGTCTCTTTGCTGTACAGCAGAAATTAACATTGTAAATCAACTGTACTTCAATAAAAAACTTTCTCTGGGGCTTCCCTGGTGGCGCAGTGGTTGAGAATCTGCCTGCCAATGCAGGGGACACGGGTTCGAGCCCTGGTCTGGGAAGATCCCACATGCCACGGAGCGACTAGGCCTGTGAGCCACAATTACTGAGCCTGCGCGTCTGGAGCCTGTGCTCCGCAACAAGAGAGGCCGCGATAGTGAGAGGCCCGCGCACCGCGATGAAGAGTGGCCCCCAATTGTCGCAACTGGAGAAAGCCCTCGCACAGAAACGAAGACCCAACACAGCCAAAAATAAATAAATAAGTAAATAAATTTAAAAATTTAAAAAAAAAAGATCGCATCATTAAAAAAAAAAAAAAAAAAAAACTTACTCTGCATTCATAATGTGTCACACTGTTCTAGACAGTAGAGGTAAAGCAGTGACCAAACAGATGAAAACACTTGCCCTCAGGGAGTTCACCTTGTATTAAAGGAGAACAAACACAATGAATAAATAAAATGCATAGTTTGTTACATATTGATCAACACAAAAGACAAAAATGAAGTAGAGAGGGGAACAGGTAGTGTGGGGAAGGAGGTCTGCAACTTCAAATGCAGTGGTAGGAATGGGTGTCATTGACAAAATGACATCTGGCAAGAGCCTGCAAGCAGAAACAAGAGCATAGCTTGTATGCAGTAAGCACTGCAAGGCAATATGAAGTTCTGTTACAAATTCTGTGAAGGAAAAGTGAATTTCTGAGTAGGTTCACTGGAAAATATAAATGTTAACATACTATTTTAGTTGCTAATTCCCTATCACAAGCAATGAAGCTTAAAAATCTTACATGAACTATTAAGTAAATTTAAAAAACAGCTGAAACCATTATAACCACCAGTAGTACCAAAGTAGCATTCTTATTAAAAGTATGAAAATAACCATTTCAATACAGAATACAGAAAGATAACAAAAATTATTCTGTTGTTCAAAGTAAATTATTATAAAATTTCAACTTGGGTCACAGAAGCCTATCAAAAAAATAAGTATGGGAAAAGCATAGGTGGAAAAAACAAATATTCACAAGTACAAGACCTAAAACTCATTGTAAGTACTCCCCATAAGTAATCTGACCCAATCCAGGGCTAACACTCTAAAGAAACATGAAAACAAAAAGACAATCACTCAGAGACCAGATGACAGAAAGAGGAAAGGAATCGTTTCAAAGATGTGTTACAGAAAGTTCAAGTACAAAATTTTCAAATGAATATTGAGAATGCAAAAGGAAAAAAGACCCAGCAAGTCTAACTAGCAATGAAACAAATAAGCAAAGACAAAAAGAGAAGTACATCTAAACACACAAAGACTGACCAAAAGAGAATAAGGAAACTCCTAAACCAAAAGGTCACAGAGGTGTCCTATCCAACATTAGCTCATGGGATGATGACAGGTGTTTATGGGGGGGAGGGGGGGCGGTGAATAGGTCAAAGTTAATCTGTTAGATTCTTGATGCAGTACATCTCAGAATCTTTCAAAATGCCACTATGGATTATGAATCACTAACCTACTTTGGGGGTAGGGTATGGGGGGCACAGAGTAAGTACGCATAAGGATGTAGTCTTTCCCATGCCAGCTCACCACGGAACCCTTTATTTTGCCCAAAAACAAAAGTCTGTGAGAAAAGTGTTGTCCTAAAGGATGGTAAGACAGATGAAATTCATAAATCACTTTGAAGAGTTAAAGGAATGCTAAAAAAAAAAAAATTTAAGGACTTTCTGGTTGTTGTTTTTTTCTTTTATTATTGGTAGAAAGCCAGCCAAGAATCAGTTGGACTTACAAACATGAGTACATGGATGAATAAAAGATAGAAAAGAGGATAAATCAAAATTCTGATATATTTTACTGAAGAGGATATTTGGATACAAATGTTGTTATGAAGCAGTCCAACTATGCTAAAGTAAAGAAAGAAAAATGCAAGGGTTGTACTCGTCCTAACTGACAAAAGTGAAATAAATCACCAGGATGGAATGGTATCCAACCAGAGTTCTGGATGCTCTTGAGGACGACTATGAATTTGTAGGCAAAGTTAGATAGAATCATCCGAATAGCCCCAAATTTGGCTCCTACAAAGGCTCTGGAGAAGACCCAATAAAATAAGATTCATTGTGGATTTGTTGGAAGTATAGGGTAGGTGGAGGGAATTTTTAATTAAGAATAGACTCAGACACTGAAGTAAAAATAACCTAATAGAAGAAACACCGTAAAGTTATAGAATCTATAGATATCTGTATTAATTCTATATCTATAGGTAGATTCTGTATCTATAAAGAGAAATAGATATAAAACACCTGAAATTTTTTGAAGTGGTAAATAAACTGAGGCAGGAAATAATGTTGATTTAGACTTTCGACACATCTTAGACAACATTCTTCAACAAAGGCTTAAAATATTAAATCACTATCAAAAGAAATATTCTGCCCCAGATAGGAAAGTGGCTTGGTGGCAGAAAACAAAAGGAAGAAATAAGCAAAATTTCAAATATAGTTTATCTCGGGATTTTAGTGAAAACTAGTCTCATTTGTATAATATTGAAAAATGGAGCACACGGCAAATGTTCAGGTTTAGAAATGAGCAGTGAAATGCCAAGCGCCAGAGATAACCGATGGAGAGTTATTTATTTATTTAGTACAGTCCTGGCAATGACAAGGGTCATAGCCAGTATGATCCACGACATTCAAGGAAGCTCTCCACGTGCCAAACACCACCTGAGTCACTGTATGTGCATTACTTTGTTTAGTCTTCACAACTTCCTACAGAAGTAATTGCCATTTTATTCCATGAGTTTACAAGCTAGACAGTAAAGGCTCAGAGAGGAAAGTAACTTCCCCAAAGATCACTAAGGTAAGTAGGAGGCAGTAATAGTAGCTACTAAATGATAGAGCTAAAATTTGAAACCTGGCAACTGACCCCAGAATCCTTACCTACTTTGGGGGTAGGGTATGGGGGGCACAGAGTAAGTATGCATAAGAATGTAGTCTTTCCCATGCCAGCTGACCACGGAACCCTTTATTTTGGCCAAAAACAAAGCACTGCGAGAAAAATGCTGTCCTAAAGGGTGGTAAGTCAGATGAAATTCATAAATCACTTTGAAACGTTAAAGGAATGCTAAAAAAAAAAAAAAAAAAAAAAATTAACTACTGCACCAATGGTTCTCAAACTTGAGCATGCATCAGAATCACCTGGAAGGTGTGTCAAAGACAGACTGCTGGGCCCCATCCCCTCGAGTTTCTGACTAAGCGGATTTTGTGGGTTCCGAATTTCTATTTCTATCAAACTGATGTTTCTGCTCAAGGGCCCACACTTGGAGAAATATGGTCCTAAGCCACAGGTGGTGAAACAAAGAAAGCAAGAGATCACGATAAGAATGGTCTCGGGAAAAGGAGAAAACCTAGGTGAAGAAAGCTGGCGTGGAATTAAGGAAAGGAGGGATGAATCATCCAGTAAATGGGGTCAAGCTAAAATCACATGGAAATTTTCCTGGGCCTTTTGCTCCCTGGGTGGGCAAAGAGTCTTCCTGGGACCTCAAACAGCCTAAAACTATTCAACCCAGCTTCGGGCACAGTATAAATTTAATGGCAAAAGGATGTCCCCACGTTCAGGATCTCTGTACTCTGGCTACCACCACAAACCTTACCCACTGACAATGCCTAGAACTCCTTTAACAGGAAACAAAACGTTTTACTTTGTAGCAAGAAATAGAAGCTTGAGAAGGAAATAAGTCCTAAAAAGTGAATATATATCGCTGTCTACAGATCTCATTCCAAATGTAAATGACTGCTTATAGATTAACCATAGGTCTAATATAACATGGCATGTCTAATATTCTTAAAATTACAAAATTTCAGTTTTATTACTTTGGAGAGGAAGCATGATGCTACATGAAAGGCATCAAATTTGGTGTTAGAAATCCTATATTTGGGGATAAATGACTTCTGACAAGTCTTTTTTTGTTTCTTTGTTTATATTTTATTTTTGGCTGCGTTGGGTCATCGTTGCTGCACGTGGGCTTTCTCTAGTTGCGGCGGGCGGGGGCTACTCCTCGTTGCGGTGCACGGGCTTCTCATTGCAGTGGCTTCTCTTGTTGCAGAGCACAGGCTCTAGGCACGTAGGCACGTGGGCTCAGTAGTTGTGGCTCGCGGGCTCTAGAGCGCAGGCTCAGTAGTTGTGGCGCATGGGCTCAGTGGCTCCGCGGCACGTGGGATCTTCCCGGACCAGGGCTCGAACCCGTGTCTCCTGCATTGGCAGGCGATTCCTAACCACTATGCCACCAGGGAAGTCCAGACATTTTCTTCATACGTAAAAAAGGAGCAGTAGGGACTTCCCTGGTGGCACAGTGGTTAGGAATCGCCTGCCAATGCAGGAGACACGGGTTCGAGCCCTGGTCCGGGAAGATCCCACATGCTGCGGAGCCACTGAGCCCATGCGCCACAACTACTGAGCCTGTGTGCCACAACGACGGAAGCCCGCGCGCCTAGAGCCCGTGCTCCGCAACAAGAGAAGCCAGCGCAATGAGAAGCCCGCGCACCGCAAGAAGAGTAGCCCCCGCCCGCCTCAACTAGAGAAAGCCCACGCGCAGCAACGACCCAACACAGCCAAAAATAAATAAATATAAAATTAATTAGTTTTTTTAAAAAAAGGAGCAGTAATTCCCCACAGAGATGTGAGGATCAAAAGGGATCCTATTTGTGAAAGCATTTGGTCAATTATAACTCACTTTTTCAATTATAAGGTGTTAGGACTACTTCGGGGAGTAACACGTTTTATACAAGCTGTTACTAGATGTGCACTGTATTCAAGTTTAGGGTGCATATTAACGTCCAGTGTCATTTATACACAAGAGATGCCTTCTAGGCTCAAGAGACCAAAGTTACAAGTGATAATCAGGCATTCATGAAGCTGGGATTTGATAACGTTTCTCCCAGTCTAAACGCAGTGGGAAAAAGCCAGAACTGAAAGTGGACACAAACTACTTAGTATTTTAGGAAAGCAGGAGAGACACAACAGGATTGGGGAGAAGTATCAAGTCTATCAGAAGCTCTCAGGGACGCCTGGCGTCTACCTACAGAGGCTGCAACCAGCATATTCTTAGGACAAAACCCTAAGGTAGTGGGTGGTTTTTTGTTGGGTTTTTTGTTGCCTGAGAGTGAGCTACTGTCCCGATATCTCACTCTAAAACCTATAGAAAGAGAAGGGCTGTGTTCCTCCAGCTGTGGCACCTCAGGGTAGGGTCCTCTACCTAAGGCTCTGAAAAAGTAAGGAGAGCACAGTGCTACCTCATAGTACAAAAAGGTACATGAAAGACCTATGTTCTCCTTCCTCTGCTGCTGGCAGGCACTAAGATGAGGAAGAGATGCTCAGAAGGCCATGGCATGGTGATGGAGGAGTCCAGTCTGGCTGCGGCACCTTCACGACCTTCGGAAAACTGTCGGCAAGCTTTCAGTAGAGTAGGTTCAGGCCACAACGTGCATATTCATCTTTCATCTGTTTAAACAAGGCACTCAATAGTAGGTGTCACTGGTCACTTCCTATTGAACAAAGCCTACAAGATTTTAGGTAAGCATCAAGACACTGATGTTGGGTCAGGCGAAGATTTCTTAGCTATGACACCAAAAAGTATATTGATAAAAGAAAAAAATAAGCTGGGCTTCATTCAGATAAAAAATAATGCATTTCAAAAGACACCATTACAAAAGTAAAGACGTGCCATGAACTAGGAAAAAATATTTGAAAATCATATATCCAATCAAGGACTTGTATCCAATAATAACACGTGTTGGCAAGGATATGGAGAAACTGGAACCCTCATGCTTTGCTGGTGGAATTGTCACATTCGAAACTGCTACTTTGAAACACTGATTCATCATATGACCCAGGTAATTACCCCTAGGTAACCACCCAAGTGAAATTAAAACTACATGCACACATCAGCCAGAGCGGCGAAAACGTGGAAACAAACCAAATGTCCATTAATTGGTGGATGGATGAATAAAATGTAGTATATCCATACTATAGAATATTCTTTGGCAATATGATACATGCTACTGCATTACCTCAAAAACATTACGCTAAATAAAAGAAGCTAGACACAAGAGACCACATACGGTATGATCCCATTTATATGAAATGTCTACAAAAGGCAAATCTATAGAGGTAAGAAGTAAATTATCAGTTGAATGGGTCTGGGGGTGGGAATGAGAGTGATTCCAAATAGGCACAAGGTTTCTTTTGGAGGGTGATGGAAATGTTCAAAAATTAGATTACATGATAGGTGCATACAACTCTACAAATTCACAGATTTTACTAAAAACCACTGAATTGCATATACTTCAAAAGAGTCAATTGTATGGCATGTGAATTATACATCAATAAAATTGTTTAAAAAATAAAGAAATTTAAAAGAGAAGTCAGGGACAGCCCTGACCCCAAACCTCACTATGAAATGTTAACATATTTACACAGAAATCTGCCACTTCTCCTGATGTCGCCCTTCCAGAAACTTGACTCTTAGGATGACAAAGAACGCGAACAAAGAGTAAGAGACCTCCAAACAGGGTCTAAGATAGCCGTGGCTCATTTATGCACTTTAGACTACAGGAGAAAATGGAAGTCCTCCCCTCGCCCCTACCCAGCCTGAGATGAAAACTTAATGACGCATAGGTACAAATGCAGGGCACCTAATTTGCAGCTCGATTATCTGGTTTTCCTCAGCAGCTACATTAACTAAGTGACAGTTAATACTGAGGATGGGATCAGAAGCAAACTATCAAAGCACAGGCCTCTGGGTCTGGTCAGCCCCTTACAACTTCACACCACTGAGGGCAGGGCAGCAACGGTACCCTGGTGGCCAAAAATGGTTATGACATCTGTTATCTGAGGCTGGAAAGAGAAATCAGTTTCTCAAAATGAGGTCATCAAAATGGCCATGGGTATGCACCCATTTATGATACAGGTTCTCTTGCCTCACTCAAACCAACTGAATCAGAACCTCCAACAATGATACCTAAGAATCTGCATTTTTTTTTTTTTAATTTATTTATTTATTTATTTTGGCTGTGTTGGGTCTTCGTTTCTGCGCGAGGGCTTTCTCTAGTTGCGTCAAGCGGGGGCCACTCTTCATGGGCCACTCTTCATCGCGGTGCGCGGGCCTCTCTCACTATCGCGGCCTCTCTTGTTGGGAGCACAGGCTCCAGACGCGCAGGCTCAGTAGCTGTGGCTCGCGGGCCTAGTTGCTCCGCGGCATGTGGGATCTTCCCAGACCAGGGCTCGAACCCGTGTCCCCTGCATTGGCAGGCAGATTCTTAACCACTGCGCCACCAGGGAAGCCCAGAATCTGCATTTTTAACAAGCCCCCTCGATGATTCTTATGTTTTAAATTTTATTGTGCACAAGAGCCCTTTACTTAGAGAATATTAGAGATGGAAGGAACCTTGATGATCATCTAACCCAAAGTTCACATACTGTAGATGAAAACACTGGGGACCAACGACGTAACATGATTTTCAAAGATCAAATAGTTCTTTAAACTCTTTAAAAAAAACAAAACAAAACTATGTCTCTAGTCCTACAAATTGTCAAGACTACTACTGACAGAAGAGAATATAAAATGTACCTCGTAAATATTTTCTTCAAAGATTGATGAAGATAACATGCTTCATCATTTAAAGGGATATGTTTCTGCTCTCAGGAAAATTAATCCAGAGCACCTCATTACCTGAAGCTGCCAACTAAATGAGTCATCATAACAGTTAAATTATTTTTTCCTTGTTGGTATGTTCAGTTTAATTATTGCCTTTTTTCCCCAAACCTACCTCCCTTGAGAAAATGCATAGGTTATTTGACCCAAAACACCAACATTCTTACAGATCACAAGCATTAAGTCATCATTTCCTCTGAAGCCACATCTCCAGGGCTGCAAGTCATATTTTTATATTAATGCAGCCTGAATTCTCCTGTGCGTGGGTCCTAAATCATGAGCTAGCAAGAGGGAGGAGATATGGGGATATATGTATATGTATAGCTGATTCACTTTGTTATAAAGCAGAAACTAACACCATTGTAAAGCAATTATACTCCAATAAAGATGTTAAAAAAAAAAAGATTACATTCTATTGGAGGAAAACAGTCAATAAACAAATATACAAATTAATTAAAAAAAAAAAAAAGTGGGTCTGTTTCCAGGGGCCTATTTAGCCAGTGGGTTCATCACCCGAAACCTCAGGCTCCCTTTCTTTATTCCTGCTTGATCCTGCCTTTTGATAATTTACAGTAAAGCACTATTGTCTTATTTTCTGCTTTAGACAAGCTTAAGAGAGAGTTTCTTAAGTCACTTGACCAAAATATATTTTGGAGCATGGAAAGAACATAGTTTCTTTGTTTTTGGGGGGGTTTTGTTTTCACAAAAGGATTACTTGGATTCAAAATCTTGTTCACTGACTTGTTAATCGTGATGTAGTGACATGACAAATTTCTCAGCCTGTTAGAGGCTTTAATTTCTTTTTCACAAAATGTAAAGAATAACACCTACCTTGCAAGGTTTTTTGCAAAGAGTCTAAAAAACACGTAGCACGTAAAACAGATAACATATGTAACACGAACAGTGTCTATTGTATATAAATAATTGTCAATGAAAAAATGTTGCCTGCCATATCAGTAAACAAAGGATGTTGCAGCCATCAAGCCATCACATTATAGCCGCCCCAAGAGTGAACCCTGAGGAAACTCAGGATGGAAACAGGATGCCCACCATCTAGCAGTCAACTGCCACAGCCTCCCCTGATGGTGCACCCCGAGGGAACTCAGGATGAGAAAGCACAGGATACTGGCCCACATAGCTGAGGTGCATATCAAAGGAAGGATTTCAGTGAGCCCAGACTTTTGCATCTTCCCAGACACAGAAAAACACTAAAAATTCATTAACTCGAGATGTCTGGTTTTCTTTAATTAACAGGAATCTTTCGATGTTCCGATGACCTGGTCTTTGTTGCAAAAACTCCTATAGTTGATGGTTCCTCCCTCTCCTTTTTGGATCAGTCCCTCAGAGAGAGCTGAGAGGCTGTGTCCCAGGCTTAAGTCCTCAGTTTTGCCCACCCAATAAAACATATTTCTCAACTTTGAGGTTGTGCATTTTTTTCAGTCAACATCATATATATGTTAAATATACATGTATAGAATATATATACACAAATATACATATATATTAGTGTAGGGGGTAAAAACATGGACTTTTCCTTGTTATTTAACCACTCTGAACCTCAGTTTCCATTTCAGCAAAATAGACATATTAACAGGTCCTAAATCACAGTGTTGTCAGAAGGGCTAAACACACATAAAGCATGTACCCGCTGTCTGGCAAACAGCAGGAGCTCAACAAATGTTGTCCAATGGCAAGGCAGCCCTCAAGAGACCAGCGGTCAGTACGTGGTGGGTATTATGATTATTGTTCATTTCTTTCAGGGGCAATCTGGAAGCGCAGAGGCAGAGGTTTGGAGGAATTTTAGGGGTCCACACAATACACCCAGGTGGGAACAACACAGATCCCCTGAGTGGGGTTCAGGGAGCACCTCAGCAGCCCTGGCCCTTCCTGCTCTCTCAGTTGGGAGGGTCTCAATGCTGGACTTTGTATTTTCAAAAGATGGCCCGGGCCTTCTTCAGAGAAGAGGAGGTGACAGACAGCATGATGATGGCTGATGAAGGTGTGGGATGATGAGCGGAGAGTCAGCTTGTACCAGAAACATCAACACTCAACCAATGCCTGGCTCTACTTCCTCACCTGTTGATTGATGACTAGGCTTTATCTAGTTTCAGGACGAGAGTAAAACACAAGGATTCGAAATAGAGTCACAAGTGTAGAAAACAAACTTATGGTTACCAGGGGGGGAAAGTGGGGAGGGGAGAGGGATAAATTGGGAGATTGGGATTGACATATACACAACACTACCTATAAACTAGATTACTAATCAGGACCTACTGTATAGCACAGGGAACTCTACTCAGTACTCTGTAATGACCTGTATGGGAAAAGAGTCTAAAAAAGAGTGGATTATATGTATATGTATAACTGATTCACTTTGCTGTACACCCGGAACTAACACAACATTGTAAATCAACTATACTCCAATAAAAATTTTAAAAAACACACGCAAGGATTCTCCAAAGATCTTATGTTTGGACCTGATTCCTAGATCTTCTT
Organism: Balaenoptera acutorostrata; assembly: GCF_949987535.1. Taxonomy (NCBI): domain Eukaryota; kingdom Metazoa; phylum Chordata; class Mammalia; order Artiodactyla; family Balaenopteridae; genus Balaenoptera; species Balaenoptera acutorostrata. The sequence goes on along the minus strand of NW_026645762.1, from coordinate 86,224 downwards.
CTGGGAATTGGGGGTGGGAGGAGAGAGAGTAAAGGAAACAGTGGGGTGGGGCGGGGGGACGTGCATAGGGAAATGAGCGCTTCATGGTGGAAGCACTGAAGCACCACAAAAGGAGTTCCATCGATCCTGGAGAAATCCCCTCACGTCCCCTCCAGGAAAACTTCAAAACTCAGGACTGTCGATTCAGCGCACCTGAAAAAAACAGAGCAGATGGACGTCAGGACCCCGTTGGGATCCTGCAGCTCCATGGCTGCGGCCCCAGCAGTTTTGAGGGCAAACAGCTTACTCCAGAGTATTGATCCAGCCACAGCAAGGTGCAATCTGCTTAAAAAAAAAAAAAAAAAAAAAGTCTGTTTGAGAAATAGACCCACAGACACAGAAAACAAAATTTCGGTTACCGAAGGGGAAAGGGTGAGGGGAGGGATAAATTAGGAGTGTGGGATTAACAGAGACACACAGATATATGATATATGTAAAATAGATGAACAACAGGGTCCTACTGTAGAGCACAGTATTACTGTGCTCAATATTACTCAATATCTTGCAATAAGCGATAATGAAAAAGAATCTGGAAAAGAATATATATATACGTATGTATGTATACGTATGTATGTGTGTATGCATAACTGAATCACTTTGCTGTACACCTGAAACCACCAACAATGTAAATCAACCATTCTTCAGTTTAAAAAAATAATTTAAAAATAATTTTAAAGTCTGTGTATGTACAGCAACCCTACCCCGTCAAGCCGGGAAGACGAACAGCAGTTAAGTGTAGACAGAGGCAACCCACCACATTGTCCCCAGCACGCAACTCCAGACATGGTCAGAAGCCTTTTACTGCCTGAGAGTTTTAGCACATGAGGGGGAAGCTTTTCAACTCAATTAGCATTCAATGGTCCTGATGCTCAATCACAGGGATCAGCTGGGAAGTTACTAAAGCCATTACCAGGGGCTGGAGTCGCCAGCTGAGTTTGAAATGTCAGTGCCTTTCCCCTGACACCACCTCCCCTCTTCCCACTGTCCCTCCCAATCAGAGGTCCTGATAATTTGGTAACCTTTCACAACAGCAGGCAGTCATCCTTCAGTCTTGGGATCAGGGACTTTGAAATACCCAAGGAGTCAATTACAGCTTGGCTCTGTCCCTGGGAAAAGAAAGCAGCATCCGAGAGGTGGAAGGAATTGGGGTCCTGGGCAACGCGGGCACGTGAGTTCCGAGGCGCCTTCTCCCAGATGCTGCCTGCATCCCACCAAAGCTTCCGAGGAGACCACAGCCTGTAGGGGTAGAAAGAAGAGCCTGGGAAGACCCAGCTCAAGGTTGCTCTAAGCAAAAGAGAATATGAATGGAGAATTGTCTCGAATTAGAGGAGGATTGCAGGAATGTAACCCTTTGTATTCTAAAGATCTGACAGTGAATTGGTAGGTAGGTAGGACCTTGGCTAGTTGTTAATCAATACCCATTGGCCCTTTCTCTTTGCTGCATCCAGATTCCCTTCGACAGCCCCCTTGCCTCTGGGTGGGGCCCTGGAACGAGCCCTGACCAGTGGACCATGCGCAGAAGTGGCTCTGTCCTCTCTGGGCAGAAGAGGCCAAGAGCGTGCGTGCCTTCTCCAAGCTCCCTTCTTCCAGCGCCGGGGCTCGGAGGACCTGAGGAAGGTGACGCCACAACGTTGAAGGACCCTGAGTCCCTCACATCTGCAAAGAACAGAGTCTCCCACTCCAACCCTAGCCAGTAAATCGAGCAAGTAAGAAAACTTGAACCTGTATGGATGAAGAATGTCGCCTGCCCTATCAGTCAACAGAGTGTTGCAGCCATCAAGCCATCATCAGCCATGGCAGCCATCCCCGATGGTGCACCCGGAGGGGATTCAGGATGGAGAAAAGCAGGATGCTGGCTCTAGAGAGTTCAAATGCACATCAAAGGAAGGATTCCAATGAGCCCAGACTCCTGCCTCTTCCCATACACAGAAAAATGCTAAATTCATTGACTTGAGATGTCTGGTTTTTCTTTCATTAACAGTAATCTTTTGATGTTCCGACTACCTGGTTGTTTTGGGGTTTAACGTTTTGTTTTGTTTTGTTTTTGCAAAACTCCTATATGTCCTGGTTCCTCCCTTCCCTCTTCAGTGCAATCTCTCAGAGCGATCTGACACTGCCTCCCGGGCTTAAGTCCTCAGCAAGTCCACCAAAAAAAAGATGATTCTCAACTTTTAGTTGTGCATTTTTTTCAGTCAACACCTGCTAAGCCACTGAGATTTTAGGTTGTTTGTTAGTACAGCTACCATCAGTTATCCTGACTGACAAAATGACATAATCAGAATTACAAACAAAAATATCCATCATATATATATATATATATATATATATATATATATATATATATATATTTATAAACAACAAAATAACTGAATTAACTGTCCAAAAAAGGGAGCTGGTTAAATAAAGGATGGTACACGATACAGCCGTTAAGACACGTCTTTGAAATGATGCTAATGACACAGGGACACGATAAAAAGTGAACTTATTGTGTTTTATACTGCAGAGTAGTAACCAAAAAGTAATTGTAAAATAATTTAAGTACTTTGCTTAGAGTCTTTGAAGGGGATTTATGGATCACAGATTTTTTTTTTTTAAATTCTCCCTTTCCCGTCTTACCACAGCACTTGCTCCCACACTTCCTTCTTCAAATATTCGTGCACAAAATCCCCGCCACTAGCCTACTTACCTCTAGCCTCCCCTTCCTTTTTTCCCCAATACTGTACCCCCAAAACTAAAGGACAGTCCACCATGCAGAAAAGGAAGAATAGGTGGAAGGAGGGTAAGACTGCTAACAGTCATACATCAACAATGCTCACCCAGAACCTCTGGCAAAAGGAACTTCATTTTTCTACATCTTTCCAGAATCAGAATCTCTTGCTCACCTCTGGCCCAGGCTCAAAGGGAGCTCTTGTCGTCAGAGAAAAATTAAGGAGTTCTCCACTGCCTGTGAAAGTAACTGAGGATGCTTTCTGATACATTGCAGGCACGGAGAGAGAGCATGTTTAGCTTAGTCAAGGCCTCTTTTATGACATGGAAAGAAAAGAGGTCAAAGTTACATTAAAATGAAGAATCAAAGAGTTCTTTGATTTTTGAAAGAAATCATTAATTGCATGACTTTTGATCAGACTGCATGTCTTATCAAATCTGGAGCTCATACTTGCACGTGGATGAATAATACAAGAGTCCCCACAAGATCCCTCTTCCTCTGCAGCCCCATGTTTTTCTCCCTTTGGCTGGTGACAGTGGTTTTGCTCCTCTACGTGAGTTGGATGGGTTGGGAATGTGTCACTTTGAAAAGAAGATGCCCTAACACCTCTCCATAAAAAAGGCAGAGTTCTGGTTACCTCAGCCCTCCCATCCATTCTGGGCACCCACTCAGGGCTCCAAAATGATCTTGTTGGCTGGGCCTTCACAGTAGATAGGTGTGAATTAAATGACGAAGCTCTGGGCTGCGTCAGACAGAGGGGGCAAATCATAGTGTCTGATAGGACAGGTATTTTGCCCGTTTTTAAATTTCTACACGATGGGGGATCCTTTTCTAGGTTGACCCATCTGGAAGTTGCTTTCCCCCCCCCCTCCCCCGCCCCAGGTATCAAATTCAGCCTCAACAGAACATGGGCCCTCAGAGATGCCACAAACATAGAGACCCCAGAATGAGAAAAAGGAGAGCGCTGTAAACCTGGATCTCAAGGAGGACAGAAACAGGCATTTTGCAGACAGCATGAAAGGAAAGCACAGAAAATGACTCCACTTAAAACAGAATTTTGAAAACAAAAAACAAAAAAACAAAAAACAGAATTTTGAGCTACAACAGCTCCGGGGACTTGAATTCTCTCCAGTTAGTAAATACATAGTTTGCACCATCTTACCACAGAATAATCTGAGATAAGATGAGAGACAGGGTACTAAAGATCGACAAAACCTAGATTTTGAGTGAGGAGGACTCTGAAATGGGCAAGAATAGAGACATCTGCACTCAATACAAAAAGCTGAGAGTTTTGTCCACCCTTGTGAGGAAGGTATTAAGAACCTCAGTAAAGGGGCTTCCCTGGTGGCGCAGTGGTTGAGAATCTGCCTGCCAATGCAGGGGACACGGGTTCGAGCCCTGGTCTGGGAAGATCCTACATGCCGCGGAGCAACTGGGCCCGTGAGCCACAACTACTGAGCCTGAGCGTCTGGAGCCTCTGCTCCGCAACAAGAGAGGCCGCGATAGTGACAGGCCCGCGCACCGCGATGAAGAGTGGCCCCCACTCGCCGCAACTGGAGAAAGCCCTCACACAAAAACGAAGACCCAACACAGCCAAAAATAAACATAATAAATAAATAATAAATAAAAATTTTTTACAAAACACCAAAAACATAAAATCTGGAAAAAAGTTGAACACCTATATACGCCCTGCAGACTTTACATTTAGTATTTTGAAGAAAAAAAAACAAAACAAAGAACCTCAGTAAAAATGACTTCGAGTCTTCAATTACTTACTCCTTTTCTTAGTAAAAGTGGAGGGAGATAAACCACCTTAGTAATCGTTACGGATAATATCCGGACTATGGGTGTGTCACTGGCAATCTCAGAAAGTGGGTCTCTCTTGCCCTCCTGGGGCCCCTGGGGCTGTGCCAGCCCACCGGCACGCCCCATGTGGGGTGTCTGCTAGACTAGGGCATGGGTGGGGAGGCCCAGGTGTGAGGGGCCAGGTAGAGTACCTCTGCCTCCCCCCTGATCTCCTCCACAAAACTGCCCCTCCTCCTGAAGCCTGACCCCCAAGTCACACGTTCCTTATCATGACCTCACTGGGTAGTGATGACCTCACCGGCCTTCTAACAGTTTCCATGGCCGCGTAACTGCCAACGTGCTGCCCTGAGAAACTTCCCTGACAGTTCTCCACCAGATACCAATCTCTTTGGTTGTCTGAGTGAGAATGTGTGACTGGATCGTCTATATTAACTCAGACCTGTGCTCTGTTCCATGGGTGGGCAGTGCGGCAGGTACACCGAGACCGCCCGGAGGCATGGTGTCCACACAACCTCACCTGGCTGCCTCATGTTCCTGTGGGGTTTGCCCACTACGTATACCTGAGCGCGTTCCCAGCTGTAAGTAATACCAGTGACCTGGGACACCTTCAGGGACCCACAGTGCTCACTGCTGAGGACAAGTGAAAGGTCATCCCTGGACAAGTGTGCAGGATGGTCCTGATCTTTATAAATGTAGCTTCCCCTTTGGGCTACAGATGCTTCCATTCAGACCCTTTCCTGATTGGCCTCTTAGCAAAAGACAAGTGCATTTTTGTTGGCAAATGGTAAATGGAGCAGTTTGAGGAAGAGGGCCACTCTTGAAACACACCTTCAAACCCAGGCACCTCTGTGCTGTCATGGAGACATCTCTATCGGTGCCCTCACACACATCCCATCCTGAGCTGCTGAGTACTAGGGGAGAGGGTGGTGCCATATTGATGGGAAGACCGGAAGCACCAAGAGGGCTGTTGAAGTGCTAATGAGACTGGAGGGCTGAGGAGATGGTGTCCCAGGAGGCTGGGTTGATGTGAGCCTAGACTTGGTACCCAGAACGCGGTTCTCAGTCTCCTGATCACTCTGCCTCAGTACTTGGCCTTGTTCTAATCTACATAAAAGTATCAGAGGGCTAGAGTTCAGTGTGGTCGAAACAGGCAGTATAAATGGGGCCCAAGAGGGGTTGCCAAGGTGGGAGGGGTTCTTCACCAATTTATATTAGATTATTTTTTTCCAAAACTTGAAAGACATTTCCATTAAAGCCTCAGAAGTGACAGACTGCAAGAAATGTTTTCTCTGTTGTGGAAGGGAGAGATGGAGAGGCTCACGGTTGCAATGACTTTCGGGTTCTACTGTTTTCCCTGGAAACGGTGAAGAGACTTCCTCATGTGCTGCAGCCGTAGGCTCTAGGAATTGCTTTTGCAGCCAGTGTCCCTTCTCTAGGGACTCACAGAGGTGATGGGCCAAGGCTGTGTTTTGGATGTCAAGTCGATTAAAGGTCTTCAGCCAGAAACTGGGAGAGACATGAGAGAGGGAAATTCTGGCAGGAGGCTGTGTACAGCGGAAATGACTGATCAGTTCTGATTTTCTTTGCAGCAGCAATGGCTCCCGTTTCTCCCCCTACCCCTGGCCACTACCATGTCCTCTACCGAGGGTGTGGAGAAACGCAGTTGGGCTGGCATGGGGAGACATACTGCCTGGCTGGTGGCTACCGGGCCTACGGGGATGTTCCTTTGGCCACGCCAGCAAAGGTGGAAGCAGAGAAGCCAGTCCCCAGACATGCTCCCAAGAGAAAGCGCGCTCCGGAAGAGTCAGACGAAGACCTGGGTTGCCCCAGACCCAAAATCCGGCGATTGGAGCATTCATGCAGCTTCGGACTACAAGGTGCTTTGATTCTCAAGCAGGGTGGCCCAACCTCTGGGCACATTCCCTCTGCAACAGCCCCAGTAAACGAAATGTCCCATCCTTACTTTCTCAAGGTCGGCAACAGGGAGTCCCCTCCTAAAGAAGGTTCTCTCGCATTGCCACTCTCTCAAAGGCTGCCCCCAGTGTGCTTCCTTCCTGTGGGCCTGATCAGCCTAAGGGCAGAGTTGTCTCTTCCCTTCTCTGAGTCGGACCAAATCGTCTTAGTAACACCTCTTCACAGTGGTGACCGTGTGTTTCACGGGGGCTGCTGCTGAGCCTTTATCTCATCCTTTCATGGTGGAGAGAGGGAGGATTATAATGATTTTTACTTCTAGGGGAGAGGGTGGTGCCATATTGATGGGAAGACCGGAAGCACCAAGAGGGCTGTCGAAGTGCTAATGAGACTGGAGGGCTGAGGAGATGATGTCCCAGGAGGCTGGGTTGATGTGAGCCTAGACTTGGTACCCAGAACGCGGTTCTCAGTCTCCTGATCACTCTGCCTCAGTATTTGGCCTTGTTCTAATCTACATAAAAGTATCAGAGGGCTAGAGTTCAGTGTGGTCGAAACAGGCAGTATAAATGGGGCCCAAGAGGGGTTGCCAAGGTGGCAGGGGTTCTTCACCAATTTATATTAGATTATTTTTTTCCAAAACTTGAAAGACATTTCCATTAAAGCTTCAGAAGTGACAGACTGCAAGAAATGTTTTCTCTGTTGTGGAAGGGAGAGATGGAGAGGCTCACGGTTGCAATGACTTTCGGGGTCTACTGTTTACCCTGGAAACGGTGAAGAGACCTCCTCATGTGCTGCAGCCGTAGGCTCTAGGAATTGCTTTTGCAGCCAGTGTCCCTTCTCTAGGGACTCAGAGAGGTGATGGGCCAAGGCTGTTTTGGATGTCAAGTCGATTAAAGGTCTTCAGCCAGAAACTGGGAGAGACATGAGAGAGGGAAATTCTGGCAGGAGACTGTACAGCAGAAGTGACTGATGAGTTCTGATTTTCTTTGCAGCAGCAGTTCCTTTGGCCACGCCAGCAAAGGTGCAAGCAGAGAAGCCAGTCCCTAGACATGCTGCCAAGAGAAAGCGCGTTCCGGAAGAGTCCGTGCTCCACAACAAGAGAAGCCACCGCAATGAGAAGCCTGTGCACAGCAACAAAGAGTAGCCCCCGCTCGCCGCAACTAGAGAAAGCCCATGCACAGCGACAAAGACCCAACACAGCCAAAAATAAATAAATAAATTTAGTTTTTTTAAAAAAAGAATATATTCATAAGGGTTGAAGGCATAAAACTGAAGGAGATAAACAGACTAAATAAATCAAGTTTCAAAAGATTCTTAAAGATTAGAGTCATTGGCTGAATTTAGCAAAGTAAAATGTAATAAAGAACAAACAATTTTAACACCTATTAATATATGCATGGTATATAACACTTCATGGGTTCCAAGGTGCTTTTATACACATTACATCATTTAACAACCCCCCCCAAAGTAACTATTATACCCTGTCTACTGAGGGTAGAGGAAACTGAGGGTTAGTGAGTTTTCCCAATACCACATTTCAGGGAGGGCCAAGAACAGAACATTAATCACCTTCTAATCATCTCTCTTGCAACTAGATCCAAAATTCCAAAGAGTACAAGTATGGAGGAAAAATGAGTGTAGAAAAACAACTGCCATCAGAAAAATTAATCAGGGCAAGTAAGAATAATGGGAGGAACAGCAATATTTCACCGAGGAAAATAAGATTTGGGGGCTGTCAAATATAGGCTCCCAATATCTAAAAAATCATCCTGCTGAAGGAGGATTACACTTGTTCAATACGGCCCAAGCTAATCTTAACCAGCAAATACGATAAGTAGCCAAATTCTGGTTCAAGGAAAGAGGGTCAAAACTGTCCAAGCCATTCATGCATCTTAATTGGACATATCTGACCATAAGCTGAATAAATCCATTTGCCAGACTTTGTAGGAAATTTTCATCAAACGAACAGCTGGGCTTTATCAAATGAGACTCTACATCTGCATCAGACATTGTTTCAAAATATACAAATAAACTTCTAGAGGAAGGTGGTTCTAATTTCACAATTATAAAATTAGGAATGAATTTAAAGTAAAACACAGGAAAAAGTCTTTCTCAATGAAGATAGATATGTAGGTACAGAGAAGGTTTTTTCTAGGCATTTTTATTATTCATAATCAAACAAAAGGAAACATATAAAGTATATAATAAGCACCCATGTACCAGCAAATTAAACAGAAGTAAATCTGCCTCCAGGTATTTTAAATATATTTCAAATATAAATATGTATCTATATGTTATGAAGTATGTTAAATTACACACAAACGCATTACCCATCGTAAGAATGAGAATTACCTGAACTACTTAAGATACTCATATATTCTTCCTTATCCCAACCCTCTTCCCTTCCCTACCTCCAGAAGAAATAACTTTGCTGAATTTTTATCCTAAATATTCCCTTGCCCTAAAACGAAAAGAATAATATATTCCACTGTGTGACTATACCATAACTTACTAACTCAATCATTCTGTCAGTAAACATTTGCAAAGTATTTCCTCAGTTCTGTTTTGGTTTTTTCCTTAATCCAAACAAGGTTACTATGAGCATTCTTACATACATCCTGGAGTTCATCTACAGTATATGTATCTGGCAGGGTACCCTTATGTTTAGTAAGTGCTTTCCAAAATAGTTGTACCTATTTAAAAACCCAACAGCACTGTGTGAGAAATTCAGTTGCCACATTTACCAACACCTGATACTGTCAGACTTCTTAATTTTTGCGAACACAGCTTACAATGCTAAGTATAAAATGGTTTCTTAATCTGGTCTTATTTTACATTCCACTGATTACAGTGAGGGTACATAACTTTTCATATTTATTTGCCATGTATATTTCCTCTTATATAAATTTTATTAACACATACACAGGTTGTACGAAAACATGCATCCTGACCTAAGATACGGGTGCATGCATAAACACCAAAGCAAGCGTTTATTTCTGCGAGAGAATGGAGGGGAATACTCTCAAGAAAAGATATGCCAAAGAACTTTGACTCTGTTTGAAATTTTACTTCCCAAGTTGAGTAATTACCATTACTTATTATGTTATTCTCTATGCTTTTTGAATCTCACAAATAATTAAATTATAAAATGTAAAAAGATAATATAAATGCATGGTCAACAAGCAAGCACCCAGTGGACTTCCCTGGCTGTCCAGTGGTTAAGACTATACTTTCCAATGCAGGAGGTACAGGTTCAATCCCTGGTCAGGAAGCTAAAATCCCACATGCCTCGCAGCCAAAAAACCAAAACATCAAACAGAAGCAATACTGTAACAAATTCAATAAAGACTTTAAAAATGGTCCACATCCAAAAAAAAAAAAAAAAAATCTTAAATAAAAAGGTACACTTTAAAAAAATACAAACAAGCAAGCAGCCAGGACCACTCTTGAAAAAGTGTTCAAAGGAGTTCTTGGGGAACCAAGAATTAAATGAAATGTAAACCTTGGGAACAGGTAAGCCATGGTGCTACAAACAGTGGTAAACATTAAATTCACTTAAACACAGAAATAAAGGCTAAACAATATGAATCATGATTACAGAAAAGACTTTTTCCCCTTCGAAAAGCAACACAATGTAAATATGAAAAGCACTGTGGACTCAGCAAAAGACAACAAAGCTTACCAACAAAAATCAGGAAGGGGGATTATAAACAAACTAAGTATTTTTCATAAAAAGCAGTCAAAGAAACAGAGGCAGATAAATGGAACAGACCAGAAACAGGCCCAGATTTAAACGACAATTTATTTTTGGCGTTTCAAATCAGGAGGAAAAAGGTAGATTATTTAATAAATATTATAATGATGACTGGCCACATAGAAAAAGAAAAAGCTGAATCATTAAAGCCAATATATAAATTTTATAAAACAATTTTTAGGTATAAAGAAAAAAGAAACTTTAAATGTACCAGAAGAAAGCATGCGTGAATGACTTAATAACCTTGGTGGGCATAAGGACTTTCTGAGCATGACTGAAAATTGAGAGGACACAGAGGAAAGGACAACTAAATTTGACACATAAATTCTAAAACAAATACCATAAAGGAAGTAAAAAAGAAAATGACAAACAAGAAAATATATTTGCAAAACATGAGGAAAGAGGCCAATTCACTTACTAGGGAACCCCTATAAATCAATAAGGGAAAAAAAATAAACCATCTAACAGAAAAATGTAGAAACGACATGAATATGTAGCTTCAAAACGAAGAAAACCCTATGAAAAAATGCTCAACATGCACTCAAATTTAAATAAATATTAAGCAAGAAAGTAGATATTTTTGGAACTTCCCTGGTGGCGCAGTGGTTAAGAATCCACCTGCCAATGCAGGGGACATGGGTTCGATCCCTGGTCGGGGGAATAAGATCCCACATGCCACGGGGCAACTAAGCCCACGTGCCTCAACTAGAGAGCCCGTGTGCTGCAAACTACAGAGCCCATGCGCTCTGGAGCCCATGCGCCACAACTAGGGAGAGAAAACCCACATGCCACAACTAGAGAGAAGCCCGCGCGCCGCAACGAAAAGCTTGTGCGCCGCAACGAAAGATCCCATGTGCTGCAACTAAGACCTGACGCAGTCAAAAACAAACGAACAAACAAAAAGCAATATAGGGGAAGTTTCCACAAGCTAAACATAGTCTAACCATATATCCAGCCATCATGCTCCTAGGTATTTACCCAAATGAGTTAAAAACTTGTGCCCACACAAAAACCTGTATGGGAATGTTTATAGCAGCTTTATTCAGAATTGATAAAAATTGGAAGCAACCAAGATGTCCTTCTGCAGGTAATTACATAAACAAACTATAGTACATCAGACAGCAGAATATTATTCAGCGATAAAAAGAAGTGAGTTATTAAGCCATGAAATGAAATGGAGGAATTTTAAATGCATATAGTAAGTAAAAGAAACAAGTCCTGGAAAGGGTGCATACTGTATGATTCCAAATACATGACATTCTGGAAAAGGCAAAACTGTAAACAGTAAAAACATCCGTGGTAGCGAGCTGGGAGAGCGATGAATAGGTAGAACACGGAGATCTTTAGGCCAGTGAAGATACTCTGTATGACGCTGTAATGGTGGATTCATGTCATTATACATTCAGCAAAACCCACAGAACTGTACAAGACAAAGAGTGAAACCTACTGTAAGCTACAGACTTTAGTTAATAATAATGTACCAATATCGGTTCATCAATTTTAACACATGTACCACACCAATGCAAGATGTTAATAACGGGAAACTGTGGGCAGGGAGTAAATGGGAAAATGCCCTAAAAATAAAGTCTGTTAATTTAACAACAACAACAAGAAAGCAATAGGGGGTATCTCAAAGGCATAGGGAAGGGAAGAGCCCGGCGGAAGGTGCTCGGCTGGGGGTTGTAGTTAAGGTGGGACAAAACCAGGTGACAAGCAAGGAGGAAGGGGGAAGGGCCGCACCACAGCAAACACAGCACTCGTGTGGCCAGGGCGGGGCTGCTGACCCCGTGCTCCTCTTGGGGAGCTCACAGCGAGCCATTTGTTTGTGTTCTCCGCACTCACGCATTCTCCAAGTCTTGGGAACTGGAACATTTCTCTCTCCCGGCTCAGAAATGATCAGTGGAAAAGGAACCAAAACAAGTACCTCATTATGTGTCAAGATTACTCTGGGAAAACTGTGGGCTGTTGACTGAACTGCTTCTCTTAATCGGCTGGTGCTCTAGCTTTAAAAGTTCCCAGGAGACAACCTGAAATCCAGAATCTTCTCAAAATAGAAAAGAGTGGGGGAAATTCTGAATACATCACCAAACAGTAAGAGCCTCAAGCCTTTGGAAAGAGCCCAAAGGCCAAAAGCAAGACCTGCAGAGCTCTGTCCACACTGGTGGGTAACCTGGTGATTATCTAACAAATTCAGCATGTGTCTACCAGAGTTCCAGAAGAGTGAGAAACCTTGGGATTCGTCTGAGTTAGAACAATCTTTGATTACAGCTGAGTCACCTCTGTGTTCTTAATACAAGTAAGACCTGGGGTCTTTTCACTGTGTCTATTCATGTGATAAATGTCGCCCTCCAGTGTGAAATGGAAGGACGCCCTTGTTCTGTGGGGAAGACAACTGTGGAAGAAGGAGCTATGAGTACGGAGAGAGCCACCTAGAATGCCCCCTCCAAACCCGTCGGCAGAAGGCCTCTTCCTGGGGGCCTCTAACAGATCCTGAATGCTGCAGAAACCCCAGAGGCTTGGGATCCGGGACCTTCCAGGAACTCAAGATCTCTCTTGCTGAGGTCCTTTCCATCATCACATGGACCAAAGTCTTCACCAAAGCCTTTGTGCTTCTCACCGTCTTCCTTACCAGGAAGCTCCACACGCCAGCCAACTATCTCACTGGCTCCCTGGCCAAGACCAATCTCTTGGCTTTCATCTTGGTCATAGCCATCTGCATCACATATACCATCACCCACACCTGGAACTTTGGCCAAATCCTATGTGACATCTGGCTGTCTTCTGGAATCACGTGCTGTGTGCATCTCTGCATCACTGCTGTGGACGTGTACCGGCCATCACCAACATCCTGTAGTACAACAAACGCCAGATATGCGGCCTCCACAGTCACCACTGTCTGGGCCATTTCATCTCCACCCTGGCGCTCTTCTCCCAGATCTCCTACATGATCTACTCCACAGATGGTGCCTTCTACAGCCTGTCCGTGCGGCTCATCACCTTTCACACGGCCTCCGGAAGCCACCATATCACCACAGCCCAGCTCATCAGAGTTCACTCTGCTCCCTCAACCCCCAGTCTCGCACTCAGCCAGCTCCCCTCTGTCAACCACCTGAAAATCAAGCTTGCTCATAGAATCCTGGAGCAAGGGGATGTTTGCACCTCAAGAAAGGAAAGCCATAATACAAATAACTATAGCTCTCTTGAGAACCTTTAACTGCCTCTAAACTTACTGTGTTTTCTGGTTTATTTTATGTGGATCCAAAAATTAAAGCTATTTCTATTTTATCAGCAAACAATGGTCCAGGAAACACATCACGAACGTTGAGTCTAATGATGTTAGTGCAGCAACTTCTACAACAAAATAAGTAGGCAGAAAGCACTGAAGGCTCTAAGCACTGAAAATGACAGGTATAGAGGCATTATCTTAAAAGAAGCAATAATAATCTAAACCAGTTTGGAAAGTACCTGTGCTACCTATTTGATAACTGTTTTAAGACAAATCAAAGTCTATAACATGACAAATTAGTGAGGCAGCTAGTGTACTAAAAAGAGCACAATTACCGGCCCTCTAGAGCCTACTCCACTGGCCCTCCACGGCGAAAGGCAAAGAGACTAGACAAAGCATAATACATGTCATATTTGTATGATGTCCTGTAGTGTCAAAAAGCTTCAACACATACTACTAATTCTCCCAACAGGAAAGTTGTTGTCATGGGAAAAGCTGCATTTTGGAATAAGACCAACCTTGTGACAAAACCTGAAGCTACCACTTTTTTAGCTAAACAAATTTGTACAAATTTGAACCTCCCTTATGATGTAATATGTCTCGGACTTTGTTGGTTTGGGGCTTGTTTTTGTTTTGGGGGCGGGAAAGGGGAGCATGGGAGAATGGATACCAAGGTATAAAAGTGTTTTATTAGTGAGTACTGAAATAACTTAATGGATTGGGACTTAACATTTTTCTATTTCCTTTAAGAAATGGGAGAAGATAGTTCAGAGTATATTTTGTGAAAATTTTGTTTTAGCTGTACCTCTAAGCATGTATACTATACGTTGACACAGATGAATGTAACATATATTTCTTATTATGTGTCATGGCCTAAAAATTTAGCCACTGATTATAACAGAGCAATCAAGATCTAAAATCCACTACCAAAAAGTTGCAAGGATTAAACAAGATTACAGATATAAAGTGGCTAACATAAGTGCTGCCACTCTATTTTTACAAACTATGATTATTCCAGGATAATGAGGCATTATTTCTAACTTCAAACCCCTGTTCACAGTTATTAAAAACTTTTTTTAATGTTTATCTAGTTAAAAATAAAACGTGCATTAGTTTGAAACAACCTTTGGGTTCTAACCAATGTACTTGTGACTTGGCAAAATCCACCAACATTACAAATGCATATCCTTGCACCCAGCAATTCTACTTTAAGTAATTTACCTAGAAATATACTTCACATATGAATAAACTAAATATGCACATTTTTAAAATGCAGCATCATTTTACATAACAGCAGAAACTTTAAGCAGACTGTCCATCAGTGGAAACCTTGTAATAAACCGTAGCACATCCACACAGGTGCTGTTGGTAACAATGAAGAAGCCCCGGAAGAAGTTTCAAAATATATTAATGGGGAAAAAAGGAAAGGAAAGGAAAGGGAAATAAAGGAATGGTAACATTTGTGTTTAGAGAAACATTTTTGCTTTATATGGATTATGCATAAAATGTTTATGGAAGAACACAGAAAGAGGTAAACAGAAAAAAAGAGAATACGTATTTGCCTGTGTATATGTAAACTGTGCCTGGAAGCGTATACAAGAAACGGGTAAGGGGAAGGGAGCAGTTGGGGGTAAGGTGAGAAGAACATATGTATAAAAATGTAAAGCAAAGTAGCATCCACTAACAAGATACCACAGTCACCCATCTAGAGTGATCAAATTTTTATGTCTACTCATTGAAAGCAAATGAAAACCAAATTAACAGAGGACAAATATTGAACATGGTCCTCTGTACACAAAAGAAAAGCTGAATTTGAGGTTTAGTGAAGAGAGTTTTATTCCTGGGCTATTGTTAGAGGTTAAAAATAAACTGGGACAATGTCAAATATTTCTGATCTATCCCCTCGGTGGAGAAGAACAATAAATACCAGTGTCTACTGTAACTATTATCTCAAAGGTACCCTTTAATTTAGCTAAAAGGGGGAGGGGAAGACAATTATTAGTACTTCCCTTATTTATTACAGTGTTAGCCTCTTTCCAGTTATGATTAAGGTAAAATAGGAAAGAAAGTCTTCCTTTCCTTGACATATGTAGATTAGATGTCATTATAGTAGCATGTGTTTCTATTCAAAATTGCAGTCTTGCAAGAATCCCGGCCCACGTGCTAGTGCTAATTCATGGCCCTACAGTTGCCATACAAGACAGAAGATTAGGAGAGGTAGAAGAATGCCAATGCAAATACTCTGGCAATTTACAAGGCACTTTTCAGAGACAGTAGCATGGAAAATACTACTGAAGATACCAAACAGTGTTTACTTCGAAAGTTTAAAAACTGAATATACAGAACAGTTTTCACAATCTACCTCCTGCAGCAATGGTTTCAATTACGACCTGCAAAAATATAAACAGAGGAATGAGAGAGAAACTCTGATAGCACTTAGGTACAACTCAGTGGTAGGAATGAGGACGTGGGTCTGATGCGGGACCCTGGGCTCAGAACACCTGCACCTCACCTTCTTCTGAAGGACATTAACTTTCCGCTCCTTCACATCCAGCATGTCCTTGAGGTCATGGATCTCCCCAGCTTGTGTCCCCTTCTCCTCAGCCATGTCCTGGATTTGTTTTGTCTTCTTATTCAGCATGGTTTCCTTCTCTTCCAAACGCAACCGCAGAGCATCCACCTAAGAATATAACATTTTTACAAATGATTACTTGAAAAGAAAGGAACGTAATTCCTTCCAAATAGATGTGTACAGTTGCCTAAATGATACTTTTAGAGTAAACTTTCATTAGAATCAAATAAAATACCACTCTAAATACAACTGTGACTATTTAGAAATGAAACCCTAAAATTTTGTGAGCACTTCCATGATAAAATAACATTTACATCCGTTAAATTACGGTGTCATCAAAATAAACAGACCTGAATAAAGGGGACAAAATTGGAGAATTTATATAAAGGGGTTGAGTTGAGCTTTGCTACTTCTATAAAAGTGGTATAATCTATTATGTTTCTCAAATTTAGAATCATTTGGAGGATTTAAACAGAATGCCAGGCCAAGCCACCAGTTTCTAATTCGGCAGGGTTGGGGCTCAAGAATCAATATTTCTAACAAGTTCCCAAGTGATGCTACACTGCTTTAGAAAATCTAAAAGTAGAAAGAAAACCGTAAGCGTCACCAAACATGACACTTGCTGTATCAGAGAATACAATCTAGCTGCAGCTGACAATCCCATAATGCACTTAGAGATCTGTAAGGCAAAGCAAGGTCTACTTTCAGATCTCAAGACTAGTCAGCTAAAGCTTGGTATCCAGCTACCTTTATCACCAAAGTTTCATACCATCCATTAGATATAACTTTAAAATAATTAGAAATCTAATATAAGTACTTATGTTTTCTTCCAGTTTTGAGATACAACTGACATACGGCACTGTGTAAGTTGAAAGTGTACAGCATCATTATTTGACTTCCATGCGTCATGAAGTGATTATCACAGTAAGTTTTATGAACATCCATTGTCTCATACAGATACAAAATTAAAGAAATAGAAAACAACCTTTTCCTCATGACGAGAACTCTTAGGATCTTCTCCCTTAATGACTTTCACATACAACACACAGCCGTGCTGATTATCTTTATCCTGTTGTGCACCGCACCCCAGTACTTATTTACCTGATATCTGGACGTTTGTACCTTTTGACTGTCTTCATCCAATCTCCCCTCCCCTGATTCCTCACCTCTGGTAACCACATATCTGGTCTCTTGTTCTGTTTGGTTTTCAAGTATAACTGACCTACAGCCCTATGTTACTTCCTGAAACACAGCAGTGTAAGTTGATTTTACTATACATTTCAAAAAGTCTATTACAATACGTCACCACACAATAATATTCCATAGTTACTGACTGTATTCCCCACACTGTACATTTCATCCCCTTGACTCATTTATTTTTGTAACTGGAAGTTTGTCCCTCTTAATCTCCCTCACCTATTTCTTTCCTCTCCCCATCCTCCTCTCCTCTGGCAACTACCTGTTTGTTCTCTATATCTATAATTCTGTTTCAGTTTTGCTATGTTTGTTTACTGGCTTTTTAAGATCCCACATAGACGCGAAATCACACAGTATTTGGCTTTCTCTGTCTGGCTTACTTCACTTATTAGCATAATGTCCTCAAGGCCCATCCATGTTGTCACAAACAGTAGGATTTCCTTCTTTCTCATGGATGAATAATAATATACACATACACAGACAACATCTTCTTTATCCATTCATCCACTGATGGACACATAGGTTGCTTCCATTATCTTGCTTCATTAATGCTGTAATGAACATAGGGGTGTATGTATCTCTTATAATTAGTGTTTTTGTTTTCTTCAGATAAATACCCCAGAGTGAACTGCTGGATCATACAGCAGTTCTACTTTTAATTTTTTGAGGAATCTCCATACTGTTTTCCATAGTGGCTGCACCAACTTACATTCCTACCAACAGTGCACAAGGATTCCCTTTTCTCCACAGACCACAGACTCACCAGCACTTGTTATTTGCTGGCTTTTGGATAATAGCCACTCTGACAGGTGTGAGGTGATATCTCATTGTAGTTTTGATTTGCATTTCCCTGAGGATTAGTGATGTTGAGCATCTTTTCACGTGCCTGGTGGCCATCTGTATGTCTTCTTTGGAAAAATGTCTACTCAGATCCTCTGCCCATTTTTTAATCAAGTTTTTTTTTTTTTTGATGTTGAATTGTATGAGTTCTTTGTATATTTTGGACCCCTTATTGAATACATTATCTGCAAATATCTTCTCCAATTCAGTAGGCGGTCTTTTTGTTTTGTTAATAGTTTCCTTTGCTGTGCAAAAACTATGTAGTTTGATGTGGTCCCACTTGTTTAGTTTTGCCTGTTTCCCTTGCCTGAGGAGACATATCCAAAAAAAATTACTAAGACCGATATTGAAGAGGGTACTGCCTATGTTTTCTTCTAGAAGTTTTATGGTTTCAGGTCTCACATTTAAGTCTTTAATCCATTTTGGTTCTTTGGTTATTTTCTTAAATTAATTTATTTATTTTTGACTGCGTTGGGTCTTTGTTGCTGCACGCGGGCTTTCTCTAGTTGCGGCGAGCGGGGGCTACTCTTTGTTGTGGTGCGCGGGCTTCTCATTGTGGCAGCTTCTCTTGTTGTGGAGCACGCGCTCTAGGCACACGGGCTTCAGCAGTTGTGGCACGCGGGCTCTAGAGCGCAGGCTCAGTAGTTGTGGCACACAGGCTTAGTTGCTCCGTGGCATGTGGATCTTCCTGGACCAGGGCTCAAACCTGTGTCCCCTGCATTGGCAGGAGGATTCTTAACCACTGTGCCACTAAGGACGTCCTTTTAATCCATTTTGAACTTGTTTTTGTGCATGGTGTGAGAGAGCAGTCCAGTTTCATTATTTTTCATGTAGCTGCCCAGTTTTCCCAACACCGTTTGTTGAAGAAGCTGTCTTTCCCCCACTGTATATTCTTGGCCCTTTGTCATAGATTAATTGCCCATATAAATGTGGATGCATTTCTGGGCTCTCTATTATGTGCCATTGATCCATGTATCCATTTTTGTGCCAGTACCACACTGTTTTGAATACTGTAGCTTTATAATATAGTTTGAAATCAGGGAGCATGATACCTCCAGCTTTGTTCTTCTTTCTCAAGACTGTTTTGGCTATTTAGGGTCTTTTGTGTTTCCATACAAACTTTAGAATTATTCTAGTTCTATGAAGAATGCCATTGGCATTTTGTACTTAGTTTAAAATCTATTCACAGCAAATTTCATTAAACATACTCACACACCAAATTCTTTTGTTTTTTTACTTTCCCACTAAGGATTTATAATTCAGCAAATAGTTACACATTTGATTACAGAAAAACAGGGAAGTGGGTTTCTTTCTGTTCAACAAAAATAGAACATGAGTCACACATGCAAGCCACTTCTGAAATTTTTAATTTTCTAGCAGCCACATTAAAAAGTGATAAGGGAACAGGTAAAATTAATTTTAAGAATATATTTTATTTCATCTAATATATATACACATTATTGTCATTTCAAACCTGTAGTCTATATAAAAAAACTATTAACAAGCTATTTAACGTTTCTGTTTTGTACTTTGGTCTTCAGAGCCCAATGCATATTGTAATTGACACTTATGTCACATCTCAATTTGGACTTGCCATGTTTCAAGTGCTCAATAGCCACATGTGGCTGGTGGCTACACACTGACAGTGCACATCTAAGATAACAAGTACGTTTCTACAGAACATCTTTAATCTTGAACTTGTCCTATATTATTTTTCCTGTCTGAATGTAGAATAACCCACAAAGAAAAAATAGATCAGACTTCCCTGGTGGCGCAGTGGTTAAGAATCCGCCTGCCAATGCAGGGGACAGGGGTTCGAGCCCTGGTCCAGGAAGATCCCACATGCCGCGGAGCAACTAAGCCCGTGCGCCACAACTACTGAGCCTGCGCCCTAGAGCCCGCAAGCCACAGCTACTGAGCCCGTGTGCCACAACTACTGAAGCCTGTGTGCCTAGAGCCCGTGCTCTGCAACGAGAAGCCACTGCAATGAGAAACCTAATTTTTTAAAAAAATAGGTAATATGGGTAATGACTCACAGAGAGAATACCAAAACATCAGGAAATATTATTATTACCTTATATCACAACTATATTATTACATCAATAACATATTGAAACTATATTATATCAAAACAATAAGGTATCTGAGAACCAGTACTGTATGCTTAGTGGCACTTACTGCTCAATAAGTATTGTGGAAAATTTCCTAGGAGACCAGTCTCATTTGAGACTGATATAGATAAGCCATCATGTACTTACAAATTATGTGGGACCACGCTGGAGAGGAAAAACATGTAAATAAACAACATTCCACTCTGCTAAACTCTATTTCTCTCAACCACTTCAATGCCACCAGTCTCACCAAGCCAGAAATAGGGGAAGCCGTCTTTTCAGGTCCCATTTATAATTCGTCAGCACAAGTTCCACTGCCCCCTCAATAAACACTCTTGCACCTGGAATTTTCCTCTATTCTACTTTAATTAATGATACAGGGTAAACCTTATTATATTCTGGAAAGGTCCACCTAAGAACTTTCAAACTCTGAAAATCTTATTTCTGAAACACGGTTCTTTCCTTTCTTCTACACCTACTAAATCTACTCTTTGTCCATAGTATAACCTCTGACCTATCATCCCTAACTTTTTGTTATTCACCTCCATTCTGGTTTTATTTGTTTTTCTCCCAGCCTGAGCAATCATTTCAAATACAGCCTCACATCATCTTTTTTTTTCCAGTCAGGTTTATTTTTACAAACCTTTAGTTCTGTATTAAACAGTTTTCTCCATTCTACCCTCAGACTTCTGAGCCTTCCTGCACATGGTCATGTATATGCTTGCCAAGCACATACACAGTATATCAAAAGTCCTCAGAATTCTATTCTCAAGCATCGTATTTTCTTCCCTTGTATTTTCCCTGTGGAAAATTTCAATTTCCCATGGTAACCGGCAAAACCGGTACTTTGAGAAGAAAGCAGACCCAAGATCTCAAAGCTAAAAAGAAGTGATGGAGCATGGATTTAAGATTAAATGGTCTGTCTTCAGATCCTAAGCTCTTAACCACTAATTCTGTAAGATTTCATATATGTAAAATTCTAGAAAATGCAAACTAATTACAGTAACAGAAAGCAGACCGAGGGTTGCCTGGATATGAGGGAGGAAGTGGGGAGGAGAGAAGAATATCAGGGAGAGGCAGAAGAAAGGGGTTACAAAGAGGTACAAGAAAACCTTGGGGACAGGTGTTCTTTATCTTGACCGTGCCATTGGTTTCAGAGGTGTATGTGCCGAAACTTACCAAACTGTACATTTTGAATATATGCAGTTTATTTGATGTCAATAAATTTGATTTTTTTAAATAAGCAAAATGAGAAAGCATGGTATTAGAACAGGAATAAACCAACAGACGTTTGCCACAGAAATGCAAGCCCAGACACACACACTCACACCATTTAGTGACCCACACACATATAAACAGAGGTGACACTGTAATCAGTGAGGAAAGGACAGAGTATCTGATAAACTGTTTTTAGACAACTGGCTACCCATACTGAGGGAGGGGGAAAGAACCCTGACTCATATCATACACAAAAATGAATTCTAGATGAATTAAAGCTTTATATATAGAAAGCAAATCTTTAAAACTTTTAGAAAGAAAGATACTGTTTAAGTATCTTTTAAGACAGGGCAGCATGGAAGGATTTTTTTTTTTTAAAGACCCAGAAGGGATACATCGTAAAGAAGAAATACTGGTAAAGCCAACTACGTTAAAATTCAAAACTCCTACACGTCATTTACCATCTTAAAATGTTTTAGTATTTTACCTATATTTTAAGTGCCTGAAATAGTTCTTAGTACACATACTACTAAGGAAAATAGAGGCATATTTATACTAACTTTTTTTAAAAAATTTATTTTATTTTATTTATTTTTATTTTTGGCTGTGTTGGGTCTTCGCTGCTGTGCACGGGCTTTCTCTAGTTACAGCGAGCAGGGGCTACTCTTCATCGCAGTGTGTGGGCTTTTCATTGTAGTGGCTTCTCTTGTGGCAGAGCGTGGGCTCCAGGCACACGGGATTCAGCAGTTTTGGCACGCAGGCTCAGGAGCTGTGGCTCGTGAGCTCTAGAGCGCAGGCTCAGCAGTTGTGGCGCACAGACTTTGTTGCTCCACGGCATGTGGGATCTTCCTGGACCAGGGATCGAACCCGTGTCCCCTGTATTGGCAGGCGGATTCTTAACCACTGCGCCACCAGGGAAGTCCCTACACTAGCTTTTGAAAATGTTGATATTTTGTGAACTGGTCAAAATAAATATGATGCAATACTGAACTTCAAGTTTCAAAATGTATGACCATTTACAATCACTCCAAAAAAATTAAATACCTAGGTCTAAATCTAACAAAACATGTATAGGCTCTGTATGCTGAAAATTACAAACGGCTAATGAAAGCAACTGAAGAAGACCTAAATGAGTTCTTCCCATGAATAGTATATGAAATGGAAACTTGACATGTGTAAAGATAGCCAATCTACTTAAATTTTTCCTCAAAGATGAGGAAAACGAAAGGATTACTCAGCAGTGACCAAAAACAAAAAAAGTGTTTTACTGACAAACAGTAGAACTACAATAAGCCAAGCCCAGCGAATCCAAAAGATGTTACATTACAAATTTCCAGTTTTGGTGCCTGAATTCAGCACTAGAGAGCTCAGAGCAAGAATTAAAATCCAATGCAGAACAAAGATGGAATACATGATCACCACTGAGTTCTCCAATGGTCCTTTCTAAAGTGCAAGGTGACAAAATTCCTTAAGTTACCCCCAGTTTTCCTTCATCTACCTATTAAAATCAGAAACACTCCACTATGCAAAGAAGGAAAAAAGGTCCAGAAGGGAAATGTCAGAACAGACTGAATATTTATTCAATAGGGAGAAAAGAACTGCCACCACAGAGCGAAGATTCTTGTGAATAGGAAATTCAACGACCAGGCTGTCGAGATGCCAGAAGAACTCACTGACCCTGATCCACCTGGCGTTTGTTGAGGCTCAGCTCCAGCCGGCCTACGTGGCTACTAGTCCCATCTGACAGCATCAGATGTGGCTCCTATTAGTGAACCCACTGCAGGGCATCCATCAGCCAGGGCGAGTCAAGAGGGAGCTCCTTGAACCCTCTGACCCGCTGCACAGTTAAAGAGGTCAAAGTCTTAGAAAGTACACATGCCAGAAATCTAAAAATAAATAAATCTCATGCCAAGTCATTTCTACCTCATTCCTACATTCTAGTTTGTATTCTGTATACTATATATTCCACTTCTAATTTGTATTCTATATATCCCAATAACCACAAGCAAAAGAACAAAGCAACTCACCTTAAAAACATTTTACCCAATACCCTTGAAATACACTATTAAATTCTTATTGCAGAAGTCAAAAGCCCAGACATTTAAACCTGTAGATAAGCTTGAACTGCCTTGTCTCTCAGTTCTTCTCAGCATTAATTTCAGAAAAATGAAAGGCTTTCCATCTGTGGGTCAGGAATCAGAATACAGCAGGAAAACGTCCCTCATCACTTCTAAGTGTTTCTCATTCTGATGGGACCAATGTCTCAGGATAGTAACTGTGAGGCCTCATATTGCTGCTTCTTTACCAAAAGTACCCAGATGCCCCAGCTGCACTTTTACGTTAGATCCCTGACTCTGCTAAGTGACCTGGAAATGGGCCTGCACTAACCACTCATAAATACCCGCATGCCGATTTGAGGGAATGTCAGGTATGAGACCCACAAGAATTGGTGACTGAAAAAGGTAAAGAATGAAAACTCCTGTTATAAACAACAAACCTTTGGTGTTACTGCAGTGGGAAATGCAGGTTTTCATATTAAAAATATTTCATATCACAAATATTAGCCACAGAAACTACCCAAGCCCACAGTCTAATTACTAAGTGATCTTTTCAATTCAAATCACCTGTGTACACTTTTTCTTGATCTGCTTTTTCATGCAATGCAGAATTTAAATGGGCTAGTCTGGAGAGCTGAGATAAAAATAACCACAAAAACCACTTTGCTACTACTAGATTAATTGTTCTGAATTCTACACTGATCTTTTGGTTTGGTGTGAACTAAATTCAGAGTATAATTTTGCGTGAGGTCCGTATTTTGCAAACCACAAAAAACATATTCAGGAAAACCCCTCACAGACTAGCAGGACACACAGTCATCACCCTAACACCATTCTTGGCAGGAGGAATAAGACCTTTTTTACTCACATCAACTGAGCTGGAGGAACAGCATCTAACCAGCTTGCCAAGCATCAAGGTCTGTGGCAAACAGGTTATGCCAACTTCAACAAAATCAGAAGGTTTTTCCTCCACAAGACTTTCTCTACCAAAGGACATGAACAGAAAAATAGCTATCTTGCTGTTTTGGCCTTTTATTTCTGACCACAAAAGTATTAATTATCTCAACCCATCTTAACCTTCTTTTGTTTTACATCAATAAACAGATCTACCTAAGAGCACATTAGCACTAGTAACTGCATGCCAGTGACAATGGCATGTTTCCTATAATTCCTCTTTTGCAATTATATGACTCACTGCCTTTCTAACTCTCTGACCACACCTTTTCAGTTTTCTTCACTGGATCCTCTGTCATTTCCCCCTCTTTACATCTCACTCGATACAACCTTCCTCTGGAGAAACCAATTCATCCCTAAGGCTTTAGCCACTACCCCCATAATGACAGCTTCCTAATATTTATTCCTAGCCTATTCCTAGCCCCAACCAGTTCTAAAAACCTGAGATTCTAACAAAAGTTTCTGCTTTCACTGAATATTTAGTTTAGAATGAGCTTTTTTTGTTTTAATCTTTTCTTTTAAAGGACCATTAAAGATCACCTAATGTGGTCACACATAAATGTAAGTTAAATCTGAGTACTGTCTACTATATTATTTTCTGCATTTTTCCTGTATTTCATAAATTTTTTTTTAAATTTATGTATTTATTTATTTGGCTGTGTTGGGTCTTTGTTGTTGAGCGTGGGCTTTTTTTTAGTTGCGGCGAGCGGGGGCTACTCTTAGTTGCGGTACGCGGGCTTCTCATTGCGGTGGATTCTCTTGTTGCGGAGCACGGGCTCTAGGCGCGTGGGCTTCAGTAGTTGTGGCACATGGGCTCGGTAGCTGTGGCTCACGGGCTCTAGAGTGCAGGCTCAGTAGTTGTGGCGCACGGGCTTAGTTGCTCTGCGGCATGTGGGATCTTCCTGGACCAGGGCTCGAACCCGTGTCCCCTGCTTTGGCAGGCGGATTCTTAACCACTGCGCCACCAGGGAAGTCCCCATAAACTTTTAAAAAGGTAAATAATCTAAACTACTCCTAATTTTAAAGCTGAGGAAATCAAAGCCGAAACTAAGTGACTTGCCGAAGATCACTAAGTATAATTTCCTATCACCACATCTCCCACTGTTCCCATCTAGAAAGGAGGATGACTGAAGGGCATTGGGTCATGAGGCTGAGAGTGTACACAAGCAGACCTTTTTAAAAGGCTATTTCAACTGCACTGAGTTCTGTCTGACATCCCAACAAAAGGTTGAAGAGCTCAGAGAAACTTGCAAAAGGCCACAGGCAGAGATGTGTCATTCAACACTGCACAGTTTATCTGTACAAAGGTGGGGAGAGGGCTACAAAGTTATCATCTAAAAAAACCAGTGGTGATATTTTAAACCCACTGATATTTAATATTCACCTCCAAATTCAGATGAGAACTTCATAATTTAAAAAATCTATTCTAGCCACATTAAACATCTATTCTAACCTTAGGAAGTTGGTATTATTATTATTCTCAGTGACAGATGAGAAAATGGAGGATTACAGAGGTAAAATAACTCATCCAAGGTCACATAACTAATAAATGTAGAAGGCTATTTCAAGCCTAGGTCTGACTCCAAAGCCCATGCTTTGACCACAGTGCTACTAAATCCAGACCACCTCTGTGAAGGTCAACCGATTAAAGGAGATGTTCATAAAACTGGAGCAATTCCATAGATACTATACACTGCCCAACACAAAAGGACCTCATTCCATGGACCCTGAACAGGAAAAACACCAGGTCTTTTCCCACATCCCGTTTTTCCTTCAAGAATTTTAAAATTAAAAAAACAAAAACCAAAAAACTCCTGAATCCATGTTCTTTTTCATATGTGCTTAATTTTGTGATTTGAGAGCTGGATGACAGTCTAGGGTAGCTTCAGAGAGGAGGATGAGATCGATAAAGAGCAATTATAGGGGGCCTCCCTGGTGGCGCAGTGGTTAAGAATCCTCCTGCCAATGCAGGAGGCACAGGATCGAGCCCTGGTCTGGGAAGATCCCACATGCCGCGGAGCAACTAAGCCCGTGCGCCACAACTACTGAGCCTGTGCTCTAGAGCCTGCGAGCCACAACTAATGAGCCCGCGTACCACAACTACTGAAACCTGCAAGCCTAGAGCTTGTGCTCTGCAACAAGAGAAGCCACCGCAATGAGAAGCCTGTGCACCACAACAAAGAGTAGCCCTTGCTCGCCGCAACTAGAGAAAGCCCGCGCGCAGCAACGAAGACCTAATGCAGCCAAAAATAAATAAATAAAATTATTTTTTTAAAAAAGAGCAATTATAGGAACAGAAAGATAGCAATTACAGAAATAGGTGAGAACTTTCAAAGAGCTGGTTCAAACTGTCTTTTATGGGATCCAACAGGAGAAAGCTGCTTTGGAAAAAGTGAGCCTTGTCAAGTGTCACCAGGGTAATTTAAGAAAAAATAGCAAATCCTGATAAACAGGCATATAACATTCATATAATCACCCCAAATTCAAAAGGAAGTTAGCTTTTCTACTGTTATCTTTTAGAATGAGACCCTTATATTTGAGCAGTTGTCCTAATAACTTACAGGGGTAATTGCTGAAACTCAGTTAGTCCTAAAAACAAATATAAAAACCATCCAAGAATGACCACAAATACAGTCTTTGTTCTCTATGGTACAAGAAACCAATCACAAGCCCATCTGTGTGAGACCTAGCTAATAAGAACACTATTTCAGAGGGGGGTACAAAGAGAAGGATGGGTTGCCAAGGGGAAGAAGTCATCTATTAGACGGTGACAAGCTTTTAAGTGTTTGCATTATCATTAACCAACTGCCTGGTTCCCTGGTTCCCACACCTGCCACCTCCATCCAAAACTATCACAGCAGCACTTGGCAACAGGCTCAGCTCCAAAACACTGGCGCCCTCTTCTGACCCTTTTGTAGTACTGCATTCATGCCAGGCACTGATGTGAAAATCTCTAATAAAGCCACAAATTAATAAATTTGCAGGTAACATTTTCCAGATAATTCTGTATTTGCAATTCCCTGAATAAACCTTAATTTAGCTTGATAAAAATGTTAAATAGCAGACCTTCTACATAAAATTTATGCCAATGAAAAGAAAAGCAACAATGTTCTCTTACCGTTTTAACAGTTTACATATATTAGCTGATAGTATTACAAGAATTAGAAGGATGCCAATAACTGACAGACAAAGACCTTACTATGTGCCAGGCACTAGGAGTGAATAAATTAGTTTAATGCTAACAACCTAATGAGGCAGGAACTCCTCTTCATCTTACAGGTGTAAAACGAGGCACAATGAACTTAAGTAATGTGCCCAGGGACCCTGCACCTGGTAGCAAGTGGTAAAACTGAAGTTCACACTCAGTAACTGTGACTCCAGAGCCAGAGCCTTATCTACCCCAAAATATCCCTCTGAGGTATCATGATAAAATGAAACGTGATCAAAATAGAAAACGTATAAGTTGTAAGGAAAATTATAAATACATCATCCAAATCTCTCATTTTCAACAAAATCCCTAACTGTAAAAAAATAAAATACTACATGAAACATTTTGGTCATTTTCCCATTCCCCCTCGCTTGAAGATTCTGAACTTCTGGGTCTAAGATGTTTTTATGCCTTCTTTTTACTACCCATTCCTTTCTTCATTACACTATGCCTTTATTTATCTATTATCTTGTTCTTTAAAAGAAAAGAAAAAATTAATCCATACTATACACTTTATTTTTCTTCTATACAGCAGAACTGCTTACCTATTCCCACCTAAATTCTCTATTTCATTGAGATCTTTAGAAAATATTTTCCTTAAGACAGTAAATCCAAATAGCATCATCAATTCCTTCTCATTGCAAATATGATAGATTCTCATCTGCCTGGAATTATTTAGTGTGTTCCTACCTCTAATCAAGGCTGGCAGACTAGATAATCTTCTAATATTTCTAAAAATGCTAACTTTATTTTCAAACAGGACATGAAGGCACGTGTCTAATAATCTGCAGTTCAAAACAAGATTTATCTCAAACATTTCTAGATTCCACAGTTTGCCTACTTAAAGCTATTCATAATACCAAAAATTAAGGACACTTAATAACCCAACACAGGCTGACCAAGCTCACTCCCATTCATGACTGAAAGATTTACCACGGGTGAAAACAAATGCTTTTACAACTATCGTTTCATTTCGTAACATTCGTTTAAAGTCTACTTAGAAGCACAGACTTAGTCAAAGTCTGAAGTATCAAAAACATATATTAACTGCACCGGTTTAATTTGTTAGATACAAGAACAATAGAAACAAGATGGTTATAGTTTAGTACTATAACTGACCACATCGCTAAAGAATCCATCCTAACATTATTCATAGCTCCCGTATCTCAACACAACAAGAAGTGCACAGGTAACACACAAGAATAGGTGCCAAGGAATGGGCTCCGTGCAAATCCCACACCTCCTTTTACCTCGTTCTGCAGGATGGCAGCCCTCGAGGCTCCTTAGCAGTCAAGGACTCCTTCAGCACTTCAGTGTGTTGCTTGCTGTCTGAGAACTGGTTGGTGAGTGTTTCTAGCTTTGTCTGTAGGGCTAGTAGTTCTGTGTCCTTTCTGGACAGCTCCTGCTTCACCTGACCAATCTAGAGAAGAAGAAAAAGCAGTGTAAGGAAGAAAGAAATAAAACCACCACCTCTGATCTGGATCTTTGACAGATCCACGTCAAGATATACAGCATTAACTTTATGACAGGACACAATTCATCTTTTTGCACCATCTAATCTTAGCTGACCCCCCCCCCACACACACAAAAACAAAGCTTATTCAACTAATAGCAAAATTTCCAGTTTTCATTTATTGTCTCCCCTAAACTTTTGAAATCCATTGGAAAAGGAATGGAAGAAGAAAAATCCCAATTCACTTAGATGACTATGAGACAGCAGTAAGCATCTGAACACGACTAAAGCAATTTTCATCTTATTAAGTCATAAGAAACTTCAAATCATACAGCAGGATTAGTGTAGATGGAATACAGAAAGAAAAAAGAAACTTCCTACTATTGCTATTTAAACTCAAAAGCTGCACATTTATTTTTTCATTGTTTTTTTTTTTTCATTCTCAAATGAAAGTGTACATAAAGTCCTTCTTAAAAAGCCACTTTAGTGTTATAAGGCATTATAAACAAGTGCTTTCTAAAAATTATACAATTTTGAGGAGTTAGGGGTACTGACCTAAAAGAAAGATTCCACCTACAAAGTTATATTACGTACAACATGTCATATCAACTAAATGGATAAAAGTATATAACCTAAATAAAGAACGCATAAAATCTCATTCTCTAAGAATCTACATGTGTAATCAAATTTGAATTACTCTGACAGAGTAATCCATACATCAACAGGTGCCACTCACTCCCCCAGAAATTTTTCTCATCTTAACTTAGAAAACATTTAACATCAAACATCTCCTTTACATTTCTACCGTGTTTCTAAGAATGTTTACTCTTTTATTCTAAATGTAAGCCAAATTAACAGAAATCATATCTGTTTTTACATTGTATCTACTGCCTAAGCAAGGTAGCTATGCACTCAAATATAGACTCTTGGAAGTATAAATTTCACAAGAAGTCAGTAATCTCAGTACCACTGATGAAACAAAAAATACTTTTTAAAAAGTTGAATGTATCTAAAGTATTTTGACTGAAATAATCTTAGGCATAAGGGACAAAGTTTTTGAGAACAATTTCCCATGAGAAAGTATGAAATAAATTTTACTGTAATTAAAATTACTTTTAAGGAGGACTAAAAATAAACTTATAATTTACTGTTCTGTTTCATCAGGAAGACAAGCATTTTTCTCATATGCATGAAATCTCTACTTACAAATAGAATATTCATTCATTCAACAAACATTTCTGTGTGCTCACTGTATGCAAAATACTCGCAGCTGCTAAGGACATCACTGGAAGATAGCTGTAAACAGCAGCTACTTCCATCCTGTAACACAGATACGTACCCAGGAGCTGCCACATACTGTAATGGTGTAGCATCTTTCATGACATCCCTTTACCAACATCCCACCCCTAACAAACAGAATGCACTAAAAACGCACTGGTGGTATGAATGAATAGTCAGGAGAAACGTTCAAAATGTTCTCACCTCATCAGCTAAAGAACTATGGCTTACAGATTACTCAAATTTCCAGCTACCTCTAGACCATGTGATCAAAAATAAATATAAAATCTCAGTTTCCTCATCATCTGCATTACTAAATAATCCTCAAATAATGCTATACTGACCATAAAGACTGAGAAAAAGAAGAAAATATCCTAAATAGAAGAGTTTAGAAGCACAAATTTTCCTTAAAAGTTAGGAGCGTAAGGCTTTTGCAGTCAATCCCATGTGAGAACGAACGAGTGTGTCTTCTTGGGTAACTACCTCTCTAAGCCTTGGTTTCCTAATCAGTAAGATGGAGAAAGCAAACCAGTGCCACTGTACTGCGTACAGATTAAACCAAAAAAATGTAGAGAATGTTTAGCCTGTTGTTCGACACAAAAAGAAATTAATAATACTAGCTGAGGAAAAAAAAGTTATAGATCAACTTCTCCTCTAGACAATACATGGTTACAACAAACCAAATTGGACCCTTTTAGGCAAAATATCTCACTTTTCTATCTATACTATAAAGTGGTCCATAAATAGCAAACACACTAAATTAGCACAAGTGGTTTTTTTTTTTTTTCTTTTAATGCTGCATTCCAGTCTTATCCTACCGTAATTTTCAGAAGCAGTTTTTTTCCTGACACTTGTGAGACAAATGTGTGCACAGCCTAGTATACGGCAGTGGAGTGCAGAGCTTACCAGCACAGGTTCTGGAACCAAATGGCTTGCGTAAAAATCAAACTCTGCCTCTTACTAACTGTGCTTCCTGAGCACCACTGTGTTACCTCAGCTTCCTTATCCATAAATTGGGTTGAGAATATACCTACTTTCGTAGGTTATAAAATGCTTATAATAAGTACTCAAGTGTCAGCTATTTTATTATAATCATTTTATCACAGTTTGAAATGGAATTTCAAGTTCTCTAGACAGATGATTGAGCTACTGAATAGATTTAGAGACTAAGTTTCATGCTACCTCTAACTGACCAGATAACTAAATAAGCTAATCACTTCTATACATCTGTTCCAAAGAAAGTAAAATTTGTTGCAAAATCACCTATCGGGGACTTAAAGATGATGTCTACATATGAAGGTAAAGCACTTCACTCAAGAAATCAGATTCAAATAAACCCTGGGTGATGGACCTAGAACATCTGCACATTCTTTGTACCTAAGAAGAGAAAGAGACCATTCACATAAATCAACAAGTTTCTGGCTAACAGGAAAGGAGTCGAGAAAAAACAGCTTTGAAGCACCATCCACACAGTGACAAAGCAACAATAAAAAACCAGGGACAGGGCTTCCAGAGCACATGAGGGCTCGCTGCACACAGGGTGGCACGTGGGTCAAACCGGTGAACAGGAGTCAGTTAAAGAGCAGAGCAGGCTGGTCAGTGCTAGTCCCGGGCCAAGCTGCCGACCACAGAGTGAAAGTGTGAGCACCCAGAGCCAGAGCAGCAGGGTCCCACTGTGGGATCACTGCACGCAAAGGGTAAATCTTTCGGCAAAGACCTCTGCCTGAAGACCAGCCGCTCTCTTTTTCAGCTCCTCCCCTTGAGCCTCTTTCGAATTTAGCTCCTCCTTCAGTTGCTCTACCTGCCACGACATTGTTATTCTTTTTCACTCATGTGTCAACTTAGGTCTTCTTATTATCTGCTTTTGAGCCAGAGCAGTAACTGGAAATAACAATAACTCATATAACACAATCAAATCTGTTCCCCTAATTTCCTCTTCAAAGGACCCTAGATGGGCTCACTATTTTCACAGGGTAATGGACTGAAATGTGCTAATCAGCAAATGGCAAGCAGAGATGATATTTTATTTTGTTCTCAAGTTAGAATGATAAATCAAAACTAACAGAAAGTTGGATATGTGAATTTTTAAGTTCTAAAAGTTACATGAAATTGGCCGTAGTCATTGATAACAGAGTCTTAAAATAACAGAGGAATATTCTACTGACTTATATGCAGGTATGGGTATCACAGAAAGAAGCCAGAAACTGTATCATTAAAGGAACAGTTTTCATTTCTGAGAAATTAGGGAACTAACACAATTGGGATATAGGGGGCAGGGGGAGGGGGAGGAACACTTATTTTCTAGCTAATATTTTATAATTGAAATTATGATCTTTAAAACACCACAGACCTGATAAACTGATAACTGTAATAAACTAAGTCCTCCAATTTGCCTAAAATAGTTTATAGGATCAAAATAAATGCCTTTGGCTCTAAAGAAGGAATACTGTGACTGAGGTTATAATACAGACTGATATGTCTCAGCGATGCCTATCCTACTATACATACACCCCAAGTGCACGTGGGAAACAATAAACCTGATACACATGGGTCTTCTCCAAGGGAGAGCGCAAAGGGCTTTCCTTTAGGGAACTGTGTTTGAAGGGAAAACACGATTTTATTTAAGCCATTTCAGGAAAAAAAAGGAGAGGTGGATTCAGTCTCTTAGGCTGAATTTGACTTCTAAATTTGTTCACAAGACATAGAGAACGCGATGTTTCATAGAGTGAGAAAAACTCATCTGGATGTAATCCTACTAATCGCCTCAGAAGTACTGGTAGACATGAAATGTTAAACTGTGATAATACACACTTAGCCTCATACAAGTAATTTTCTTTGAAGTGAAATTTGAAATAACTATACAACATCAGTAATTCTGACTTTAGTTCTGGGAAAGTTCTATCTGAAAGAATTACGGTACAAGTATTCTTCCCTGAAGCCTGATAAAACAGCGTGAGGTCCATCATCACTAAAGAAGTAGGAACATGCATCAATTTTTCAAACCCCATTTAAAAATTACGGTATCACACACCATGACCTTGTTTTTCATAAATTTAGAATGGCTCCGATAGACCTCCATTTGCCTCATTTCTTCCTCTCGTTCTTCAGTACTCAAAGCCCCGTTCGATTTCAGCATCTGAATCTCCTCTTCCAAGTCTCGGAGCCCACGCTCCATAGAGGAAATTTTTGAATCCTGAGGACAAAGGAAGATTTAGACATTAAAGTATTCGCAAAAAGTCAAGAGAGGTTGCACAAGTCTGTCTTTACAGAGGTGAAATTTAATAAGATAAACAAATATGTAGAAATATTGCAACTGGTGCCTTGCTTCTAAAATATATCCTTCATGGCCATATGGTGGAGAGGAGGAGGACTGAGATCTATAGTATGATTTTTCCTCTATCCTTTCCTCCGCACCCTTTTGATTAAAATTGAGAGTATTAACGAAAGAAGTAGAAGCAATGGAAAACTAGTTAAAGTTTCTAAGTACTTTATGGTCAACAAACTTCTAGTGAAAACATCTGTAATATTAACAGTAAAACCTTTTCTAGCTATAATATTTTATCGTTTTACTTGACCCCCCTAAAAGGCTTATTTCTGCCCCCAAAGGAGTGGGGAAAAGAGTAAGAAGGTTTCAAAGATTTACACAATAATGCGCATAACCCTTATCTACAATAATAAAGATCTGATAACGTCCCACTGCAGAAAAACAAAGGGATGAATAATTACGTTAACAGTTACACTTTATCACACAGTGGTCCCGCCTTTTCCACAGTTTTACTTTCCCTGGTTCTGCTTTCTGTGGTTTCAGTTACCTGAGGTCAACTGTGGTCAGAAAATATCAAATGGAAAATTCCAGAAGAAAACAATTCAGAAGTTTTAAACTGTGCACCGCTGTTCCAATCAACATGATGAACTCTCACACCATCCCATTCTGTCCCACCGGAACGTGAACCATCCCTTTGTCCAGTGTACCCGCGCCCGTTAGGCACTCACAGCAGCCATCTCGGTTATCAGATGGACAGTCCTGGCATCACAGTGCTTGTGTTCAAGTGACCATTTTTACGTGACAGTATTTTATTTAATACCGTCCCCAAAGCACAAGAGTAGTATGCTGGCAATTCAGATTTGACAAAGAGAAGCCGTAAGGTGTTTCTTTTAAGTGAAGAGGTGGAAGTTCTCACTAAGAGAAAAAATCATATGCTGAGGTTGCTAAGATCTACAGTCAGAACGAATCTTCCAGCAGTGAAATTGGGATGAAGGAAAAAGAAATTCGTGCCAGTTTTGCTGTTGCACCTCAAACTGCAAAAGTTACGGCTACAGTGCCTGACAAGTGCTTAGTTTAGATGAAGAAGGCATTAGATTTGTGCAGTAAGATACTGAGAGAGAGAGAGAGAATGAGACCTATTCACATAACTTCCATTACAGCATGCTGTTATAACTGTTCTATTTTACTATTAATTACTGTTGCTAATCCCTTACACATTGTGCCTAATTTATAAAATTAATCATAGGTATGTATAGGAAAAAACATAGTATATATAGGCTTTGGTACCATCTGTGGTTTCAGGCATGCACTGAGGGTCGGGGAACCTATCCCCTGCAGATAAGAGGAGGCTACTTACTGCATTAGTAATCTTACTTATTCGCTATACTTCACCATGCATTTCAAATATCTCATAATGAGTTCTGAAAAGAAACGGCACTGTCCTTGTAAATCAGCATCACCACGAATATCACCTCCTAGTACAACATCCGTCTATACTCATTTTCTTGGTTTTGTCTGTCACAGTATCTAGTTTATCCCCAGATTACCTTAGATGTCATCAATTACAGAAAAACTCCTACAAAGAATAGATACTTTTACATCTATAGTTGCATATGCTTATTCACCTAAGAAGTAAAGACCTTAAAGAGCATAAATTCAGTATAGCTTTATTTTATTTGGAATTTTAGAGAAAACATTCCTTTAGGAAGAAATTTTGAGACTGACTTCCTCTTTTCACTTTACCTCAAGCCTGTCTTGACTGACTTTCCTTGTTATCTGAGAGTATGCCGATAAGAGTTAAAGGATTTATCATGAGACACTTACAGCTAGCTATTTTTAGGTTCGGGGGAGAGGCGAGGGCTGTACTCCTCTGACTTGCATTGCATTACGTTTAAAAATAACACAACGAAAATTTTCTTTTACAAATCTATTCAAATGAAACTTACATTTGGTTCAAAATTAAACATATTAAATTAACACAGAGACACTCTAAACCTAAACCAGGATTTTGATTTACTCGTTTAAAGCTATCCCGGCCCATGAAGAATAAACAAATAAACGGCTTCAAATGCACTATCTGAAAAGCCCAACACAGACAGAGAGGCAGCTCTTGACCAAATCAGACACTCACTATCAAATCATGCACCATAAAATCTGCACCTAAAAAGGGACCATAACTGCAGCTCTGAAAGCCATGAGGCAGAAAAAGAACCTGCCAGGCTACTTTCTGGGATGAGGCCAGAAAATTAACGCCTGATATGTTGGACTAGTTGTAGCACCGACCAGTACTCAGGCTGGGTTTATTTGAGGACAGCCCTTTCCAAGGAGGTTTCTTACTCCTAGAACGTATAATAACTAAATAAATAAATTCTTTATCATCTTACTACTCTATACTTCCCCAGCCCTGGGTCTCCCATCATTAATCAACCAACCCCACTGAGTCCACTGAAATCATCTTTTCCTTGTTAAATTTCCCAAATGCTCAACTTTTTTTCAAAAGTTGTCTCCCTGCTCTAAGTAAACCCAGGCTTTCCCGAAGGATATAATTTCCCCCAACGCTCTCCATTGAAGTTCACTAATCCACCAGCATCACAGAGTGGCAGGGAGAAGTGTGGGCATCCTCCAGGTTCCTCCATGCTGCTCCCATTTAAAGCTCACACTCCTCTTCACTCTCCCTCCGCACGGCTGCCATCTAGGGGCTTCCCCGTCACTCCCGCCCGCTGAAGAAGTCTTCAGCACCCGGCTGACAATAGATCTCTCCTTCAAATGCCACTCTTGCCATAATCCTAGGATTTCAATGTCCGAATTCCTTGACATCCGTAATGCCAACGCCCTCATCCTCCGGTCCATTTTAGCTATCCAGTTTACAAGACCACATCACCCAGGCCTCTCCTCCCAGGCCTGACACACCGTCACTCACATTAACTGCTGCTCTTGTATCTCACAGAGTCCTCCACCTCCCTAACTTCTACATTTTCTCCCAACCTGTCCATCCATTCTGAGTTCTCTTCCTTCCTATCCAGGCTACATTCCTGGACTCATCATCCCAACTACTCCTTCACCTCCACCCTCAACTCACTTGCATCCCAGTAATTCTGCCATATCTACCCAGCAAAACTCTAACCCTACAGCAGTCCAGTAATTCCTCCCTGCTCCTCCACTGCTAAAGGGAAAAGAAGAAGTTAGAGAAGGGAGAAGGAAGCAGAGGGAAGAAAGTGGGAGAAAGGAGGAGGGAGAGGAGGAGGAGAGAGAAAAGAATATTACGTCACCTTGAAGACAGCTGGGCTCTTTTATTGTCCACCATCACCTCCTTTCCCATTTCCCCCAAAGACCAGTCTAGGTCTTCATGATCCTCTCAAGCTCATGCCACACTCTCAGCATCTCAGCTCTTGCATCTGCAATTTCAACATAACATCCACCTGACCCCACTGGGCCACCAGAATCTCAGTCTCTTGCTTCTTAGCAGAATGGCTGGAGGTTAACACAACTTAAAATAGATCTATTGCCAGTTAAAACCAGTACACTTCCCTGTGCCATCAAAAGGCAAGCAAAATAATTGTGAACACAGGTACACTCGTGTGTTTTTAGGTTCCAACAGGGATCAGGAAATAACATGCACAAAGAAACTTGTGGGAAATGTGAATATGTAATTACACCTTTCTAGAGGCTGTTTACAAGATTATGTTCAAGACTATGAATTGTCTTAACTATAAAGAACCCAGAATCCACTAATTTGGTATTTGTTTGGTAAACCCTTTCCCCAGTGAGAATAAAGATGTATACAACAATAAAAACAAAGTTTTAAGAGGAAATCTTCTAAATTAAGAGAACCATTCTGATAACTGTACTTGAGAAGCATCTATTTACATAAAACTATTTATATACCAAAAACTAAAGACTCTTGCCACATCAACAAATATTAAATGAAGGCACATGATGCAAAACACCGTGTCAAATTTTTTAGGGGATACAAAGAAGTTAAAAAAAGAGACAGAGAGGGCAGGAGGGGGAGAGGGAGGGGTCCCTACCTGTAAGAGTCTTCTAGCTCTTGCAAGAAGGAATATGTTGTTAATGAAAATAATAATAGCATAGCAGCTAACACTGACTGAATGTTTACTATGTGCCAGGTCCTGTTTAAAGTGTTTTACTTGTTTTAACTAATTTAAACCACAAAAGAACCCATGGGATAGGTACTATTGTTATCACCATTTATCAATAAAGAAATTAAGGTATGGAGAGGTTAGGTTACTTGTTCTATGTCATACAACTGGTTAAATAAAGCCAGGTTTTGAATCCAGGCAATTTAACACAGAAGGCAAGCGCTTAGTCACCAATCACCATAACGTTCAGCCTAAAGATTTCTAACTACTCAGTAACTTCAAGCAGAAGTTTTCAAAGTATAGTCCGTGAAAGCCTGGGGGTGCCTCCTAGCCCTTTTGAGAAGTCAAAACTATTTTCATAATAATACTATGACTTTATGTGCCTTTTCCACTGTGTTAACACGTGCACTAAAGGTATAAAGGACAGGCAAAAGCGCTCGTGCCTCTGGACAACAGCGCCAAACCGTGCTAGCCGTCAGTGTATTCTTCAGTGTCAGCACTCTCAGACAAAAAAGAAAAATAAGAAAGAACATTTTTAAAACACTGGCTCACTTAGGAATGTCCCTGGTGACTTTTCATATGCTCAGCCCTTGAGTATGTATCTCTGTACCATGCTGTGTGACGACACAGGAAGGGGCCAGGCCCGGCTGCTGCACCTGGGTGTGACGCTGCTCCCAGGACAGCTCTGGGTGCTCTGTGAGCTGCAAGCCCAATCAGGTACTTTTTTCACGGAACCCTATTCTTAACTCGAGAGAAGAACTGACACACAAACTTGGTATTTGGCGGACATTTTCTTAAAAACAAATGAAATGAGTCATTTTAAGAGAATAAGGGGCCCTGATATCAAAAGGTTTGAGAACAGCTGACTCCAAGAAATGCTGGACAAGAGGAAACGAAACTGAAGTTCTTTTAATGTGTCATTTTCATTAAGTCTTACTATTTCTTCTCAGTCTACAAAATGAGCGAACTATTATTACATACCACTTTCTTAAACTCACACATTAAAATGTGAAATGACACATAAGATTCCTTAGGAAGTTCTCACTTACCTTCATTTCGATAACAGTTTGCAGAGCTTTAGTTTTGGCAGAATCAGGGGCATTCTCAAATCTCCGATGCATCTCCTATACAAGAGAAGCAAAAAAGAGAGTAAGTGCCCTCCTTTTCACTCTCATTTTTTCAAGAGGGGAGTGGAGAGGCGAGGGAGTAGTAGTTACATGCAAAGATGACTACCCCGGCCTTGTAAGACACTCTGATCCACTTTCTGTCTTCCTGACCTTTCCCTGCGGACCAGGGAGCACACAGACTGCATTCAGGCTAAGGGGTACAGGGGGGTCCCCGTCTCTGCACACCTGGTTATACACGGTAAGTCACAGAGACCCCAGCCACCACAAGAGGTGAAGCTCCAGCACATCCCCAGGTTGTGTGTCACTCTTCCACAGGACTCCAAGACATATTATCAGAACTCCAAACAATCCAAAAAGGGGATTAGAAATAGTCCCTTTTTAAAAGGAGAAATCAGGACTTCCCTGGTGGCGCAGTGGTTAGGAATCCGCCTGCCGATGCAGGGGACATGGGTTCGAGCCCTGGTCCGGGAAGATCCCACATGCCGCAGAGCAACTAAGCCCGTGCGCCACAACTAGTGAGCCTGCACTCTAGAGCCCATGAGCCACAACTACTGAAGCCCGCGCGCCTAGAGCCCGTGCTCCGCAACAAGAAAGGCCACCGCAATGAGAAGCCCGCGCACTGCAACGAAGACCCAACACAGCCAAAAAGAAATAAATTTATTTAAAAAAAAAGAAAAAGGAGGAATCAAAGTAGCCACAGTCCGCACTGCACAAAACAACTGAAAGCATTTGTGTTGGCAACCTCCTTTGCATAGCATCCTCCCCCAGAGCAACAACCACCGGGCTACCTACGATGGAAATCTCTCTCCAGAGGGGCTACAATCAGATAAAAAAAGAAGGTAAGACTGCTGAACAAGTTTTCTAAACAGTCTACAGGTAGCAAACGGCAGAAAAACATAGCTATGTTTTTCAATCCAAATGTCAGTGCGTTCAGGATCAGAAAGGAAGAAAGGAGATGGCAGAATATCACAGTTAGGGTCTTCAAGGATCACCCTGAAGTTACCAGACCTCCTCAGGCTATTTTCTTGTCAGATTCTGGGAATGTCTCTGAGTCAGCCAGTACTTCCAGAGTACCCTGGTACAGCCCCTAGTGATGGCAGAGAATACAGATGGATATTTTCCATCTGAACAGTGCTGGTGAAATTCTAGCCCTGCCCTCTGCTCTGCCCATTTGACATGTATATAGATGTTTACTAGGTCACTCAAACTTATTTCATCCAAAACAAAACTCGTGATTTTCTCCTCTTTAACCTAGCCCCTCCTCTGAAGACTGATGAGTCTCGCCCATCTCCTTAAATGGCATTACCCTCCCGGTGGTTCAAGCCAAACAGCACAGTGTCTCCTTTCATCCCTCCCACATCTTCACTTCCTACCACCTTCTAGAGCAGGTCCTAATTGTTCCAGCTTCAAAAGATTTCTTGAATTTATCATTTCACTCCAGTTCCAGTCTAGTTTGAGCCTAGATTACTACAACAGCCTCGAGTTAAGTTTCCTTTCATTTCCTATGTCCATTTTAAAGAAAGCAATGGTGTACTCTAGATAAAGCATCAACAAATCACGGCAATAGTCTGTTTTCAATCCTTCAACGAGTTTCCTATTTACTTCTCACCCTCTACAAGGTCAACACAATCTGATCATAACAGATAGAAGACTAGCCCTCCTGTCATAAACTATGTTAAAATTAGACAAAAATGCATAAAGCAACTGGAAAACAAGCAGCACAGGAGTATGATCCTTGAGAGAAGAGAAACTAACAAGGTTATGGTCCGGACTTGCTATCCAATATGTGATGCAGGGAGAGGAAGACCAAACAGAAAACAGCAGTCCCGCAGAGCTCAGAAGACAGATCAGTGGGTAAGAGTCCCAAAGACAGGAGAAATGTGCAGAGCAGAATGACACAGAGGAAGAAGCCAGCCAGAAAAGCAGCAGTGTCTGATCTGACAGGGGTCCCCTGGAGTCTTTGACCAAATACTAAGCCTGCAGGTACAGGGAAAGACTCCACAGTGTCAAAGAACAACTACCAGAGAGCTATGAGTTGAGCAACTACCTGAACTCACATGGGGCTGGGAAGAATTCAAGCTCCAAAGAGCCAGAGTGGAGAGAACATCAGAGGCACTGAGCAGAGACACCAGAAAGGCCACGTCTTAGGAGTAGAGACAGTCTAGCCCTGGAGGGAAGGCTACCTAGACTAGAGCCAACAGAGTGTAAAAGCAAGTCTCGTTAAGGATCGAGTTAATCCACAATTAACCCCTGCAAGATAAAACACTTCATTAAGACAGTAAAATGCAGAACACATTAATCCAGGACAAAATCTGAACACATTAGTTCAGGCCATAATCACCTCTCACCTGCGTTAAAACAACAAACTCATCAGTTACCCCCCAGCCTCCAGTCTGTCCACACTGAATCTATTCCCTACACTGTAAACAGGTGATTAATTGGGCACACAGATATTAGGGAAATTTCCAAATGCTTTACAGTGAAACTATTACAATTTTATTTTAAACTCTAGCAAGCTTATCAGCGATATATAAGGAAAGAAATCCATTTGAATAAAAAAAAATCCTCCTCTGCTAAGGAACTAGGGTGCACTTTAAACCATTCGCAGGCATAAAGCTTTCCTGTTAAGAGCTTGTAAAACCTATCAGTCCTAACAGATCTCCATTCAAAGGCCTGCGCATTAAAGCTCATCATGAACACCTCCTGCAGTCAGTGGGCTGACCAACTCCCCTTTCCCAGAGAGCACATCGAGCCTCTGACTCCTGCACCGTTAATAAAGGGAGAGGACTCTGGGAATAAAAAAGAATGTACCATTCAGACAAGTGTAAGAAGCCGAATGTGCTAGTGCTTGCTTTATTTCGCTCTTTTTAGCCTGAAAATTTTCACTCTACACAAATTAAAGAAAGCCCAGAGATTTATACAGGTAGAATTATCTGGATCTTGTTATACTGTCAACTGTGGTACACGGTAGAAAATGTGTTCAG
This sequence comes from Balaenoptera acutorostrata, assembly GCF_949987535.1. Taxonomy (NCBI): domain Eukaryota; kingdom Metazoa; phylum Chordata; class Mammalia; order Artiodactyla; family Balaenopteridae; genus Balaenoptera; species Balaenoptera acutorostrata. The sequence continues at coordinate 44,417 of NW_026645762.1, read as the reverse complement.
TTCCCCTCACTGATTTAATAAAGAATAATGACTAGAGAAAGAAAACAAACAAGTTAGGAACAAAATTTCTCCGTTGTTAGTAGTTTCTTTTTAAAAGTAAGTCAACATTTACTTACACAACTGAGAGAAAGGAGCATTTGTGACTGAAAAGTAGTACTTATGTCTGAAATTTCTTTCTTTCAAGTTTCAGGTTTTAGCCTCCAGCACCCTTGGTTCAAGGGTAGACGTCCCTTCAGCAGATTTCAATCCTCCACACAAGTTCTGGGCTTACTGGACTCCACACGGAGAAGTGAAGAAGGAACCCTCACTACTCCTCCTGTACCTCAACTCCGCCGTTGTCAGACAGCACTGCACTTTGACCCTTCACCATCTCAAGTAACAGCATGCTTCTGAGAAAACATATCTTCCTGTCAAAATGGAAATGAGGTACAAATGACACAACAACAAAAAAAAAGATGAGGAAGGATAACCTGAATCAGTAAGTTATGCGATGCAACTGTTCACACTTTCCAAAATCACTAGGAAAGGGAAAACTAACTAGGGACCTTTTTTCTTTTTTAATTCTTCCTACTCTTTGTCCAAGGTTTCTATTTTTTTTCTATATATGTTTATTTCTCTTTTCTTCCCTCTAACCTCCTCTGCTCTTACCTGACAACTGCCAAAGATACAGATGGGCATTCCTCAGACATGTTAGAGCCAAAATTCCTAGCCTAGAACCTAGTTAAAGAATAGGGCTTTTTTTTTTTTTTAAAACATCTTTATTGGAGTATAATTGCTTTACAATGGTGTGTTAGTTTCTGCTTTATAACAAAGTGAATCAGCTATACATATACATATATCCCCATATCTGACACCTTTTTTTTTTGTTAACATCTTTATTGGAGTATAATTGCTTTACAATGGTGTTAGTTTCTGCTTTATAACAAAGTGAATCAGTTATACATATACATATGTTCCCATATCTCTTCCCTCTTGCATCTCCCTCCCTCCCACCCTCCCTATCCCACCTCTCTAGGTGGTCACAAAGCACCGAGCTGATCTCCCTGTGCTATGCGGCTGCTTCCCACTAGCTATCTATTTTACGTTTGGTAGTGTATATATGTCCATGCCACTCTCTCACTTTGTCACAGCTTACCCTTCCCCCTCCCCATATCCTCAAGTCCATTCTCTAGTAGGTCTGTGTCTTTATTCCCGTCTTGCCCCTAGGTTCTTCATGACTTTTTTTTTTTTTCTTAGATTCCATATATATGTGTTAGCATACTGTATTTGTTTTTCTCTTTCTGACTTACTTCACTCTGTATGACAGACTCTAGGTCCATCCACCTCACTACAGATAACTCAATTTCATTTCTTTTTATGGCTGAGTAATATTCCACTGTATATATGTGCCACATCTTCTTTAGCCATTCATCTGTTGATGGACACTTAGGTTACTTCCATGTCCTGGCTATTGTAAACAGAGCTGCAATGAACATTTTGGTACATGACTCTTTTTGAATTATGGTTTCCTCAGGGTATATGCCCAGTAGTGGGATTGCTCGGTTGTATGGTAGTTCTATTTTTAGTTTTTTAAGGAACCTCCATACTGTGCTCCATAGTGGCTGTATCAATTTACATTCCCACCAACAGTGCAAGAGGGTTCCCTTTTCTCCACACCCTCTCCAGCATTTATTGTTGTAGATTTTTTGATGATGGCCATTCTGACTGGTGTGAGATGATATCTCATTGTAGTTTTGATTTGCATTTCTCTAATGATTAATGATGTTGAGCATTCTTTCATGTGTTTGTTGGCAATCTGTATATCTTCTTTGGAGAAATGTCTATTTAGGTCTTCTGCCCATTTTTGGATTGGGTGGTTTGTTTTTTTGATATTGAGCTGCATGAGCTGCTTGTAAATTCTGGAGTTTAATCCTTTGTCAGCTGCTTCATTTGCAAATATTTTCTCCCATTCTGAGGGTTGTCTTTTCATCTTGTTTATGGTTTCCTTTGCTGTGCAAAAGCTTTGAAGTTTCATTAGGTCCCATTTGTTTGTGTTTTTATTTCCATTTCTCTAGGAGGTGGGTCAAAAAGGATCTTGTTGTGATTTATGTCATAGAGTGTTCTGCCTCTGTTTTCCTCTAAGAGTTTGATAGTGTCTGGCCTTAGACTTAAGTCTTTAATCCATTTTGAGTTTATTTTTGTGTATGGTGTTAGGCAGTGTTCTAATTTCATTCTTTTACATGTACCTGTCCAGTTTTCCCAGCACCACTTATTGAAGAGGCTGTCTTTTCTCCACTGTATATTCTTGCCTCCTTTATCAAAATAAGGTGACCATATGTGCGTGGGTTTATCTCTGGGCTTTCTATCCTGTTCCATTGATCTATATCTCTGTTTCTGTGCCAGTACCATACTGTCTTGATTACTGTAGCTTTGTAGTATTGTCTGAAGTCAGGGAGCCTGATTCCTCCAGCTCCATTTTTCGTTCTCAAGATTGCTTTGGCTATGCGGGGTCTTTTGTGTTTCCATACAAATTGTGAAATTTTTTGTTCTAGTTCTGTGAAAAATGCCAGTGGTAGTTTGACAGGGATTGCATTGAATCCGTAGATTAAGAGTAGGGCTTTTAAACCTCAAACACTGCTGCAAATCTTAACATGAGAGCAGTTGCACTAAACAAGGTTTGTTGACTAAAATATTATAGAGACCAAAATTAACATACGTGTAAATGTTTTAAAACAAATTAGTATTTTAATTTCTGTTTTTTTTTTTTTTTTTTTGGCCATGTCGTGCATCATGCGGATCTTAGTTCCCCGACCAGGAATCGAACCCGTGGCCCCTGCAGTGGAAGCACGGAATCCTAACGACTGGACCGCCAGGGAATTCCCAACAAATTATTTTATTCATCACAATAGGATCTACATTTCAAAAAAACAGGAGCACGTATAGAACTGAAATATTTATTCAGCCTATAGACAATGCTTGGTATGCATATGGATAGCCGATCCAAAAATTCCATAGCCAATTCAGGTATGTTCTGCCAACAGACTGAGAACCAAACTTTGGTGTATCACAGAATCACCTGTAAAGCCTGTTAAAACTCCATACGCCTGGCCCCAGGCACTAACCACGTCTTGACTGTAGTTCAGTATGTGTCCAACAGATGTCTTCACGCTTCTATCCATCAAAGGAAAGGCACTCCAGTAAACAATACAAAATCTAACAATAAGTCACGTAACAATGTAATTTCAGTACAAACAGAAAATACAATGCTTAATTTAATTTTTGTTTTTCTTCTTTGGCTTTTATTTGGGGGAATTATTTACCTGCTATCTACAGAATCATGTTCATAAACAAAATGGAAAACTAATCACAAATGTTCCTGGATATGAATGCCATTTTAATGTTACTGTATTTCATCAAATCTAAGATGCCACTGATTGTAAGGTAAACCACTGTTTAATGTGCTGGAAAGAAAAGAAGGAAATGCCTCCAAATAAACCATGACCCAAGCTTCTATCATTCAGAATTTTTATTTTATACTGATTGCAAGACCCTTTTTTACTTATTTAACCGTAAAGTTTAATCATATATCATTTTGAACTGTTTTATAACTTTCTCCATACCAATAACTGTTTCAATGCTGGTTCACAGCATAATATTACTGAAGACATACTGAACAACAGCTAAAGTTAACATGAGAAATAGCAACAATACTCACAACATTGACTAAAATGAGCAGCTGTTAACTGTTTGTGAGTACACAGGCAAACAAATCAAGCAGGACTCTGGCCTTGGTGACAGAGATTTTAAGATGCCATCAAGGATAAGACTTATTAACTCAATTTCATACTGTTGAGATGGGGAAAACTATGAGTCTTGGAATTGATGAAAGCCCGCTTTTTTAAAAGATGGACAATAATCCAATAATAATAAAATCTATGGATATCCCAGTGTTGCCAGCTCTCAATTCTTTCTGCCTTTCTTGACACACTAGTGATATAATGCACAATAGCCATTTCAAGTCACCACTCACCCAACCTAGAGTTGTTAAGTTCTTTATTAGACTTCCTTGTTCACTCGTAATTCTCCCTCCCCCATTTATTCTCAACACAGCCAGAGTAGATTTTAAAAGCTAAACTAGATCACTCCCTTGATTAAACACTGGTGCAGTTTTCTCTTGCACTTTGAATAAAATTGTTGCATTACCTGCAGGGATCCTGAAGGCAAGTGCTTTGTCTCCTAGAGGGCATGGATTTTTGTTTTGTTCACTGCTACTATATTTCCTTGTGCTCTGCACATGGGTTAGTGCCCAATAAATATCTGATGAATGCAATGAATGACTCTGGCCCTGGCTACCTCTTCAACCTCTCATCTCATGCCTGTTTTCCCCTTAGACAATATGCTTTTGTCCTCTAGTCTCCTTGCTGTCTCCTGAAAACTTCTCATCCGGCCTTTGAAACTGTTAACCTTCTTCATGAAATGATTTTACCCAAATGCTCAGCAAGACTGTTTCAACTTTCTTCAGATCTCCCTTAAAGGGCACCTCCTCAAAGATGCTTACCCTGTTTATCCCCTCTCCCAACATAATTAGACTCAACTAATTTATTTCCTCTCATAATTATGTTTATTGTCTCTCACCAGATTTTTAAGTTCTAGGAGGGCACAGACCATGTGTTCTGACATGGAAAATGTATACCCAGCGTGTATCCCAGGGTCACATACATTCTAGAAGCTCAATGGATGTTTGTTGAGTAATGAGCAAAGAAAGGCTGTGCCGAGTGCCTCTAGCACCTTGTCACTCTGGAAACGAAACAGTCAAGCCACATGTTACAAAGCTTTACTCCAAATTACCATTTTAGCTTCTGTTACCTGTATTTTCTAACATACACAAATTTAATTGTTTAAGCCTCTTGCTATAGCAATAAAAGATTCTTTCCTGTCTCAAGATTGTATTAAAACCTTTTTCTTACATTCTCTTCTAGTGTTGTTATTTTTTAACAAGTAGCTCTTTATTTCATCTAGAACTTAATTTGATGTAACTATGTACTGTTTTCCAAATAGATGGCGATTATTCCCAAACATGTATCATATGCTTAAAACTATATTATTTCTGGGTTCTATTCTGTCTCATCAATCTAGCTATCTATTACTGTGCCAGTACCACAGATTTTAATGTCACTGGGTTTAAAACACATATATCGGGGCTTCCCTGGTGGCGCAGTGGTTGAGAATCTGCCTGCCAATGCAGGGGACACGGGTTCGAGCCCTGGTCTGGGAAGATCCCACATGCTGCGGAGCAACTGAGCCCGTGAGCCACAATTACTGAGCCTGCGCGTCTGGAGCCTGTGCTCCGCAACAAGAGAGGCCGCGATGATGAGAGGCCCGCGCACCGCGATGAAGAGTGGCCCCTACTTGCCGCAAATGGAGAAAGCCCTCGCACAGAAACGAGGACACAACACAGCCAAAAATAAATAAATAAATAAATGAAAACTAGTAAATTGGCCACATAAGATCTTAAAAAAAAAAAACAAAACACATATATCATGAGCTGCTTAAACAAGTGTCCCCGCACTGTTCTTCTTGCAAAGAAACTGCAACATCATTTGGGCACGTGTCAAGAATATTCCTATTGGGATTACACTAAATTCACAGAGTTGGGGGAAAGCAGCATCTTTATATTAATGTTCCCATCTACATTGTAATGAAAATTTAGCCCTATCCTTTCCATTGTCGTTACTGATATTATTTATTCCATTTTCCTTATCTAACAGCACTGCCTAACACTTCCAGAATAATGTAAATACTGATGAACAGTATCTTTGCCGCTCCCTAACTTTAATGGATGCGTCTTAGTATACGTCAGAGTAAGCGCAATTCTGGCTACTAGTTTAAAATATGTTTATAATACATATTTACTGAGTTTTATTTAAATCATGCTATAAAGGTATCATTCCATCCTTATTTTTAGTTCATTTGGTTTAGTTTTCAAAGTGTCTAACATTTTATCTAACGTCTTTGAGATAGCTATCAAACACTACGAGGTTATCTTTTCCTTTCACCTATTACAAATTATAACTGTGAATGACATATTGAGCCATTCTGGATTCCTAGAATAAACTCCTTTTGGTCAGAATATTATCCTTTTATCATAATGCTGATTTTATCTGCCAATATCTTATTTATAACTTCTATACCTAAACTCATAAGAAAAACTGGTTTGGGGTTTTAGTTTGTTTTCTAACCTTCGTTAGGTTTTAGTATCCAGTGGTCACACTGGAGAAAAAAGAATTGGAAAAGCTATCCTTCTTTCTGTAAGCTCCAGGCTTAAACTTCTTTCCCTACATTTCAACTTATTCAACCAACATTTCTTGAGTACCCACTGTGCATTTGTTAAGACACTGACAAGATAAAATTTCATATATATATATATATATATATATATATATATATATACACACACACACACATCCTTGGTGCAAAAAATTAAGTGAACAATGAAGAAACACACATGGAAGTATACTATAATATTACTGGCTCATCTACATATATGTATAGAGCTGCACAAGGAAGACTTCACAGAAGAACTGCAATTTGCGCTAAGTCTTGAAGGCAAGTAGGAGACAAAGAAAGGAGAACCAGCATTCTAAACATGTGTTCATGAAGCAATCACTTCTACTTGCTCTTAAATAATTTTAATCCATAGGACTGTGTTTCCTGTAAGATGACGCTACATTACTAATGGCAACTGGAATTGTGTATTGATACAACCAACAAGGCCTATATTTCTTTCCACATTATGTTCAGAAGTGGGACTTAATATTTGTAGAGCTTGTTACTTCAAAATTAGTCTTAAATTCATGTTTTTTCCTACTACTTGTTCAAATTCACCATATTGCTGGTTGTCCTCTGCCAGAATAACACTGTGGCTTTCCATAATCCTTAACTATTCACTATTTAGTAACTCCAAAACTCAAAAATAAATGGGCACAGGTTGAAATATTCAGAACAGAAGGAGTAGAAACGTAACATTCAAAGTTCATCACGATGCTGGTAGGGTTTTCATGCTGCATGCTATCTGAGATGATTACACCTTCTCTTACAATGTTCTATGGCCAGGCTCCAGGTTACCTCATTAAAATATAAACTCTTGAAAGTAAAATGAAAGAAACTCAGGATGGTGCCTACAACACAGCAGTTGATAGAAAATTTTCTAAAACAATACAGTCCAGTAATTTGAAGATTGTAATGCACATAGCTGCAGATTAACCGTAAAAATACAGTATATGCTTCTGGGAGGATAAACTGGTCCAATCACTCTGGGAGACAAGACTGATATTCAGAGTTTTGAAAACGTACACACCCTGAGCAAATTCATTTCTGGAAATTTACACTAAAGAAAAAAATTAATGTACAGGGATATATGGTTAGGGATATTCAGTGCAGCACAGTTTTATAATAATGAAAAATTAACAGTAGTCTAAATGTTCAACAGTAAGAAATATAAATAAATGCAACAGAACATTATAAATTCAACTGAAATTACAAAACTCTACATGTACTGACAAAGAAAGATGTTCAAGACAAATTATTAAGAAAAGCGAGTAACATTACCTGCATTATGCATCGCTGCACTACGTAATACAGTAGCCACTACCTACACAGAGATACTTAAATTTAAATCTGATTAATTAAATTTAATTTTAAATTAGTTATATTTAAATGAAATTTAAATTTCAGTTCGTCAGTCACACGAACCACATTTCAACTGCTCAACAGTCACATGCAGCCAGTGGCTACCATATTGCAGAGAGCAGATACAGACCGTCGCCATCATCAGGGGAGTCGCTGTTTTGCTGCTTTTAACCTCCTTCCTCACCCTTCATTTAAAAAAGGGATTATTCAGACTGGCACTAAAATAGTTCTGAGATTTTTTTTCCCCCTATCCAAATGTGAAAATTATCTGAAGACTCTGACCTCATATAGAGAAGTAGAGCTGTCATTTTTTTTTAATTCAATGTAAGATGAATTCTTCACTTAAGCTTTCTTAAAATGAAGCATTACATAGAAAAGTGAAAAATTATCAGTAGACACAGTGGTCAGCTAAAGTCTGAGTTTCCTCTCTAAAAATAAGTGACAGCATACCTCTGTATCATTCCCTCTAGCTGTGCCTCCAGGGCAGCAAATAATTTTTATCACGGATCTTTTACAGCAAGGCAACAGTTTCCATGGAAACCACAGGGCAAACATCCATTACTGCTGCCTAGGACTTTATAAGCACACCGAAACCGAGGGAATCGCTTACTTTCAATTATTAATATTTTAAAATTGAGCAGTAGTCAGCTACTTTAATTCTGGTTTTGTTGTGTGTGTCTCTATGAACAAATCAATAGATGAGGAACAAATCAAGAAAATTCTGTGCCCCTCTAGCAACAAAATGAGTCTACAGAAATCAGGAGGGGGAAAAAAAACCCCAGAAAGGTATTAAACCAGTATACATGCCAGCCAATGTCATCTCATACAAGACAGCAAATCAGAACAGAAATCAGTGCAGAACTTAGGTAAGAAAGAAGAAATTCCCTTGCACTAGCTCAGGAGAGCATATAAATTTATCTAGGTCAAAATGCTGACTACTCAGGAAAAAAAGACAGTCATAACAACTGAGAAAGTGGCCACTCACCTCTCTCAACAGAGTGTTCTCTTTTTCCTTCTGCTCCAAAGGGCTTTTGAGGTGGTGGACATGCATCTCTGCCTCTGCCAGTCTCCTTGTTCTCTCATGGTCCTCCTCAGTAGCCTTAGCAGAAAGCCCCTTGCTCTGCAACATCTCCAGAAGCTTCTTGTGGATTCGTCCCGAGCGTTCAGGGTTTGCTTCTGAGTCTCAATCCGCAGCTCCATCTCCTCCAGAGTCTTTCGAAGGAGGAACAGCTCCTTGGCCTGCCGCTCATGCTCAGTGTGCAGCCTCTGAAAGTTCTCCTCCGTCAGCTCTGCCACGCAAGGCTCACCAGTCCTACTGTTACTATCCTGTTCAAACAGCTGGTTCAGGTCCCTCTGGATCCGCAATTCATCGTGGAGAGCCTGGACTGTCATTTGCATGTGCTGGTATAAAGACAAAAAAGAAAACCCAAATGAGCTTTCCTCCTCAAGTAGCAGAAACAAAGCAGACTACGGGGAATGAGAAAGCAGCTACCACAGCTCTCAGAACCCTGCATTTAGCAAATGAGGATTCACATTATTCTGTTTTACACTGTCTTTAAAACTGATTGAGATAATCTGTAAAATGTCAGTAATTTAATTTGTGTTTATTACCAACAGGAAACAAGGTCAGTCTGGCAGCTCCTCACTTTGCTTGACTAAATAAAGACACTGTTCAAGATTAGCAGAAGGTATTACACGGAACTGAAGGTGAGGAGTGGGGAAAGGCAGGGGAAACCTATAGGAATACGGACACATCATACAAAAAATTTCACCAAAAAACACAAAGGATGGCAAAATACAAAATGACTTTTAAGTGCTTTACAATTAAGTTAGCACATTAAATAATAAACATATGAGTGCATGCCAGAATGTGCTTAGCACTCCTTATGTGTTAATTCATTTAATCCTCACTATAACACATGTACTATTATTTGAATTTTATTGATGATGACACCAGGCACACAGAGACTTAAATAACTCACCCCAAGATCACACAGTAAGTGACAGAGCTGGCATTCGAATTAAAGCAATTCTCGCAGCCCACTGAAGCTAGTACCCAAAGGTAATTAGATAACTTGAAGCTTTAAAAACAAAAAACAAAACACAAAAAACTGAGGCTGTGTGTGCTATTTATACAGAAGAAGATAACAATATAAGTGAGTAATTTGAGTAATTAAATGAAAATGTTAGTGCAGATAAGCTAGTAAAATGTTCCAGAGGGTATATCTTTAGCCTGTATCCCTAACGAAGGTATATGAACCTTTAATCTGAATGGATAAATTCTAGAACATTATACAGAGAACCTAAAAGGAAGTTACATCAAGAATCATGTTTTTAGAAATGAAGAAGCAACAATAGAAAATCACCCTTTGTATTCAAGGTATTCAAGGTCTGGCAGTGTGCCGCAGTGGAAGGAAACTAACCCACAATCAGAAGACAGGAGTTTTAGTTCCAGCTCTCACACTAAAGAGCAACCTAATTTGGAACACATTGCCATCTTTCTGGGTTTCAGATTCCTCATATTTAAAGTGAGGCTATAAATGCCTGCACCATCTTTTCACAGAGCTAATAATATCATTGAAATCTTTGTGGCATATATGTTAAAACAGACATTGTTTAAAATTTTTGGCAAACTGCAAAACAGCAGTAAATATCTCAAGGAAACGATCTGGCAAGTGTACAAAGACGCTCACTGTTGTTTACACCAGCGACAAAATTAGAAACAACCTAAATGGATATTAATAGGTGATGAGTTAAGTAAATGAGAAATGTCCACCCAGTTTAATACTATGCATCAATTTTTTTAAATGTAGATTTATATTTACTGATAAAAACTACAGTTACAACATATTAAGAGTAAAAAAAGGAGATTAACCAAGATGGCGGAGTAGAAGGACGTGCTCTCACTCCCTCTTGCGAGAGCACCAGAATCACAACTGGCTGCTGGACAATCATTGACAGGAAGACCCTGGACTTCACCAAGGAGGATACCCCACGTCCAAGGACAGAGGAGAAGCCACAGTGAGACGGCAGGAGGGGCGCAATCAGAGTAAAATCAAATCCCATAACTGCTGGGTGGGTGACGCACAGACTGGCGAACACTTATACCACAGAAGTCCACCCACTGGAGTGAAGGTTCTGAGCCCCACGTCAGGCTTCCCAACCTGGGGGTCCGGCAACGGGAGGAGGAATTCCTAGAGAATCAGACTTTGAAGTCTAGTGGGAATTGATTGCAGGACTGTGACAGGACTGGGGGAAACAGAGACCCCACTCTTGGAGGGTACACACAAAGTAATGTGTGCATCGGGACCCAGGGGAAGGAGCAGTGACCCTGGGGGAGACTGAACCAGACGTACCTGCTGGTGTTGGGGGGTCTCCTGCAGAGGCAAGTGGTGGCTCTCTTTCACCGTGGGGATAAGGACACTAGCAGCAGAGGTCCTGGGAAGTTCTCCTTGGCGTGAGCCCTCCCAGAGTCTGCCATTAACCCCACCAAAGAGCACGGGTAGGCTCCAGTGTTGGGTTGCCTCAGGCAAAACAACCAACAGGGAGGGAACCCAGCCCCACCCATCAACAGTCAAGTGGATTAAGGTTTTACTGAGCTCTGACCGCCACAGCAACAGGGAGGGAACCCAGCCCCACCCATCAACAGTCAAGTGGATTAAGGTTTTACTGAGCTCTGACCCCCACAGCAACAGTCAGCTCTACCCACCACCAGAGCCTCCCATCAAGCCTCTTAGATAGCCTCAACCACCAGAGGGCAGACAACAGAAGCAAGAAAAACTACAATCCTGCAGCCTGTGGACCAAAAACCACAGTTACAGAAAGACAGAAAAGATGAAAAGGCAGAGGGCTATGTACCAGATGAAGGAACAAGAAAAAACCCCAGAAAAACAACTAAATGAAGTGGAGATAGGCAACCTTCCAGAAAAAGAATTCAGAATAATGATAGTGAAGATGATCCAGGACCTCGGAGTAAGAATGGAGGCAAAGATTGAGAAGATGCAAGAAATCATTAACAAAGACCTAGAAGAATTAAAGAACAAACAAACAGAGATGACCAATACAATAACTGAAATAAAAACTACACTAGAAGGAATCAATAGCAGAATAACTGAGGCAGAAGAACGGATAAGTGACCTGGAAGACAGAATGGTGGAATTCACTGCTGCGGAACAGACTAAAGAAAAAAGAATGAAAAGAAATGAAGACAGCCTAAGAGACCTCTGGGACAACATTAAACGCAACAACATTCGCATTATAGGGGTCCCAGAAGGAGAAGAGAGAGAGAAAGGACCAGAGAAAATATTTGAAGAGATTATAGTCGAAAACTTCCCTAACATGGGAAAGGAAATAGCCACCCAAGTCCAGGAAGCGCAGAGAGTCCCATACAGAATAAACCCAAGGAGAAACACGCCGAGACACATAGTAATCAAAGTGGCAAAAATTAAAGACAAAGAAAAATTACTGAAAGCAGCAAGGGAAAAACGACAAATAACATACAAGAGAACTCCCATAAGGTTAACAGCTGATTTCTCAGCAGAAACTCTGCAAGCCAGAAGGGAGTGGCATGATATACTTAAAGTGATGAAAGGGAAGAACCTACAGCCAAGATTACTCTACCCGGCAAGGATCTCATTCAGATTCCATGGAGAAATCAAAAGCTTTACAGACAAGCAAAAGCTAAGAGAATTCAGCACCACCAAACCAGCTCTACAACAAATGCTAAAGGAACTTCTCTAAGTGGGAAACACAAGAGAAGAAAAGGACCTACAAAAACAAACCCAAAACAATTAAGAAAATGGTCATAGGAACATACATATCGATAATTACCTTAAACGTGAATGGATTAAATGCCCCAACCAAAAGACATAGACTGGCTGAATGGATACAAAAACAAGACCCATATATATGCTGTCTACAAGAGACCCACTTCAGACCTAGGGACACATACAGACTGAAAGTGAGGGGATGGAAAAAGATATTCCATGCAAATGGAAATCAAAAGAAAGCTGGAGTAGCTATACTCATATCAGATAAAATAGACTTTAAAATAAAGAATGTTACAAGAGACAAGGAAGGACACTACATAATGATCCAGGGATCAATCCAAGAAGAAGATATAACAATTATAAATATATATGCACCCAACATAGGAGCACCTCAATACATAAGGCAACTGCTAACAGCTATAAAAGAGGAAATCGACAGTAACACAATAATACTGGGGGACTTTAACACCTCACTTACACCAATGGACAGATCATCCAAAATGAAAATCAATAAGGAAACAGAAGCTTTAAATGACACAATAGACCAGATAGATTTAATTGATATATATAGGACATTCCATCCAAAAACGGCAGATTACACGTTCTTCTCAAGTGCGCACGGAACATTCTCCAGGATAGATCACATCTTGGGTCACAAATCAAGCCTCAGTAAATTTAAGAAAATTGAAATCATATCAAGCATCTTTTCTGACCACAACGCTATGAGATTAGAAATGAATTACAGGGAAAAAAACGTAAAAAAGACAAACACATGGAGGCTAAACAATACGTTACTAAATAACCAAGAGATCACTGAAGAAATCAAACAGGAAATCAAAAAATACCTAGAGACAAATGACAATGAAAACACGACGACCCAAAACCTATGGGATGCAGCAAAAGCGGTTCTAAGAGGGAAGTTTATAGCTATACAAGCCTACCTAAAGAAACAAGAAAAATCTCAAGTAAACAATCTAACCTTACACCTAAAGAAACTAGAGAAAGAAGAACAAACAAAACCCAAAGTTAGCAGAAGGAAAATCATAAAGATCAGAGCAGAAATAAATGAAATAGAAACAAAGAAAACAATAGCAAAGATCAATAAAACTAAAAGTTGGTTCTTTGAGAAGATAAACAAAATTGATAAGCCATTAGCCAGACTCATCAAGAAAAAGAGGGAGAGGACTCAAATCAATAAAATCAGAAATGAAAAAGGAGAAGTTACAACAGACACCGCAGAAATACAAAACATCCTAAGAGACTACTACAAGCAACTTTATGCCAATAAAATGGACAACCTGGAAGAAATGGACAAATTCTTAGAAAGGTATAACCTTCCAAGACTGAATCAGGAAGAAACAGAAAATATGAACAGACCAATCACAAGTAATGAAATTGAAACTGTGATTAAAAATCTTCCAACAAACAAAAGTCCAGGACCAGATGGCTTCACAGGTGAATTCTATCAAACATTTAGAGAAGAGCTAACACCCATCCTTCTCAAACTCTTCCAAAAAATTGCAGAGGAAGGAACACTCCCAAACTCATTCTATGAGGCCACCATCACCCTGATACCAAAACTAGACAAAGACACTACAAAACAAGAAAATTACAGACCAATATCACTGATGAATATAGATGCAAAAATCCTCAACAAAATACTAGCAAACAGAATCCAACAACACATTAAAAGGATCATACACCACGATCAAGTGGGATTTATCCCAGGGATGCAAGGATTCTTCAATATACGCAAATCAATCAATGTGATACAGCATATTGACAAACTGAAGAATAAAAACCATATGATCATCTCAATAGATGCAGAAAAAGCTTTTGACAAAATTCAACACCCATTTCTGATAAAAACTCTCCAGAAAGTGGGCATAGAGGGAACCTACCTCAACATAATAAAGGCCATATATGACAAACCCACAGCAAACATCATTCTCAATGGTGAAAAACTGAAAGCATTTCCTCTAAGATCAGGAACGAGACAAGGATGTCCACTCTCACCACTATTATTCAACATAGTTCTGGAAGTCCTAGCCACGGCAATCAGAGAAGAAACAGAAATAAAAGGAATACAAATTGGAAAAGAAGAAGTAAAACTGTCACTGTTTGCGGATGACATGATACTATACATAGAGAATCCTAAAACTACCACCAGAAAACTGCTAGAGCTAATTAATGAATATGGTAAACTTGCAGGATACAAAATTAATGCACAGAAATCTCTTGCATTCCTATACACTAATGATGAAAAATCTGAAAGAGAAATTATGGAAACACTCCCATTTACCATTGCAACAAAAAGAATGAAATACCTAGGAATAAACCTACCTAGGGAGACAAAAGACCTGTATGCAGAAAACTATAAGACACTGATGAAAGAAATTAAAGATGATACCAACAGATGGAGAGATATACCATGTTCTTGGATTGGAAGAATCAACATTGTGAAAATGACTATACTACCCAAAGCAATCTACAGATTCAATGCAATCCCTATCAAATTACCAATGGCATTTTTTACAGAGCTAGAACAAATCATCTTAAAATTTGTATGGAGACACAAAAGACCCCGAATAGCCAAAGCAGTCTTGAGGCAAAAAAATGGAGCTGGAGGAATCAGACTCCCTGACTTTAGACTATACTACAAAGCTACAGTAATCAAGACAATATGGTACTGGCACAAAAACAGAAACATAGATCAATGGAACAAGATAGAAAGCCCAGAGATTAACCCACGCACCTATGGTCAACTAATCTATGACAAAGGAGGCAAAGATATACAATGGAGAAAAGACAGTCTCTTCAATAAGTGGTGCTGGGAAAACTGGACAGCTACATGGAAAAGAATGAAATTAGAACACTCCCTAACACCATACACAAAAATAAACTCAAAATGGATTAGAGACCTAAATATAAGACTGGACACTATAAAACTCTTAGAGGAAAACATAGGAAGAACAGTCTTTGACATAAATCACAGCAAGATCTTTTTTGATCCACCTCCTAGAGGAATGGAAATAAAAACAAAAATAAACAAGTGGGACCTAATGAAACTTCAAAGCTTTTGCACAGCAAAGGAAACCATAAACAAGACGAAAAGACAACCCTCAGAATGGGAGAAAATATTTGCAAATGAATCAACGGACAAAGGATTAATCTCCAAAATATATAAACAGCTCATTCCGCTCAATATCAAAGAAACAAACACCCCAATCCAAAAATGGGCAGAAGACCTAAATAGACATTTCTCCAAAGAAGACATACAGACGGCCACGAAGCACATGAAAAGATGCTCAACATCACTAATTATTAGAGAAATGCAAATCAAAACTACAATGAGGTATCACCTCACTCCTGTTAGAATGGGCATCATCAGAAAATCTACAAACAACAAATGCTGGAGAGGGTGTGGAGAAAAGGGAACCCTCTTGCACTGTTGGTGGGAATGTAAACTGATACAGCCACTATGGAGAACAATATGGAGGTTCCTTAAAAAACTAAAAATAGAATTACCATATGATCCAGCAATCCCACTACTGGGCATATACCCAGAGAAAACCGTAATTCAAAAAGACACATGCACCCGAATGTTCATTGCAGCACTATTTACAATAGCCAGGTCATGGAAGCAACCTAAATGCCCATCAACAGACGAATGGATAAAGAAGTTGTGGTACATATATACAATGGAATATTACTCGGCCATAAAAAGGAACGAAATTGAGTCATTTGTTGAGACGTGGATGGATCTAGAGACTGTCATACAGAGTGAAGTAAGTCAGAAAGAGAAAAACAAATATCGTATATTAATGCATGTATGTGGAACCTAGAAAAATGGTACAGATGAGCCAGTTTGCGGGGCAGAAGTTGAGACACAGATGTAGAGAATGGACATATGGACACCAAGGGGGGAAAACTGCGGTGAGGTGGGGATGGTGGTGTGCTGAATTGGGCGATTGGGATTGACATGTATACACTGATGTGTATAAAACTGATGCCTAATAAGAACCTGCAGTATAAAAAAACAAACAAAACAACTAATACTAAACTTTCATTGGGTTATTTGTATGGAAATATGTTAATATAAATGTTTCAGACATTACATGAAATTTCTAAAAATCTTATATTTGTATTTGTATGGAAATATGTATGGAAATATGTTAATATAAATGTTTCAGACACTACAGGAAACTTCTAAAAATCTTATATGTTCTGGTATAATGTTATAAGTAATAATCCTAGTTATTACTTTAAAATGTATATCTCAGAAATAACTAATTTTCTTGTCAACTGCATTATTATGAACTTTCATCAAATCTTTAACCATGGTCATTTTTAAGTCTTTTGTCATTTACAGACAGTTCTGGGTGTACTCTGATGATTTTGCAAATATGTTCCTATAAAAGGGTGTCATCTTCAAGAAATTCATGGAAAAGACTCTGACAAGTACAGGTTTCTGGTAACTGACTGTACTGCTGAACTGAATGAATAAGCATTTTCAGAACTCTTAATGAAAAACTGATGAACTCATAAAAGTGCTAACAAAAGATCAAGATGAAAAAAAAAATTAATTACATGGGACTGAGTGAACTGATGAGGATGAGTATAATTTTTGTGACTTTCTGTCTGAATTTAAAAAAACAAAAATCCCACAAGGACTCAGAGGCAAAGAATATACAAATCAATTTTCACTGCAAAGTAAAGGAGCTGTTACAGTGGAGGATTACTGGACTGAATGTCAATATTATGACATAGTATGAGTGTGTTTCATGTTTGGTAATTGCAATCATTGTTGCATTTGTTGTGGTCATCCATGTACAATGCTTGGTGTCAGTCTATTTATCTCTTGTAAAAATAAAATACAGTGTGTGTGTGTGGAAAAAAAAAAAAAGAGAAAAAAAAAAAAAGAGTAAAAAAAGCAGATATATAATAGCAAGTATAGGATGACTGCGATTCTAATTTTTAAAAAGTATAAACATGCAGAGAAAAGTCTAAAAGGATGCAAACAATTACCAGTGTCTGGGTATGGGTAGATTTTACATTTTTCTTCATACTTTTTTGTACTATCTAAATCCCCTACAGTAAGCAAGTAATCAATAAAAAGGGACATTTTTACCTTTAAAAATAAGAGAAAAGACTTCAGAGATGCCTGCTTGGCTGTGTTCAATTTGCTACCACTTTGGGTAAAAGGGAGGGAACAATAAATATTTACTATTTACTATAAATAAAAAATATCATAAGAAATAAAAATACTTCTGTAATGTTACACAAGTAATAATTAATGGTTATTTGGGGGAACAGAGGAAGGCAAGACGGGAGGAAGGGAGGAACGAACTGGAATCACTGGGGGACAACATGTAAGAAAACTTTATTATATTCTGCATAAAAATTTTTTTAACTGAGGTGTAACTGACATTGAAAAGTTTTTAATAATAGTTTTATTGAGACATAATTCACACATGCCATAAAGTTCACCAGTTTAAAGTGTGTAAGTCAGCAGTTTTCAGCATATTAAAAGTTATACATTGATCACTACTATGTAATTCTAGAACACTGCCATCACCCCTTAAGAGAAATCCCATATACATCTGCAGTCACTTCCCAGCCACTTCCCATCTTTCTCTCCTCCTAACCCTCCCTCCTCTTGAATTTGAACTAAATGTATGTACTACCCACCCAAAAATTAAATTTAAAAAAATGCCTAATGATATTTTTCAGCCTCAAAAAGGAAGGAAATGCTGACACACGCTGCCACATGGATGGACACTATGCCAAATGAAATAAGCCCGTCACAAAAGACAAATATTACACGAGTCCACTTACATGAGGTCCCTAGAGCAGTCTACCTCACAGAGACAGGAAGCACAAGAGTGGTTGCCAGAGGCTGGGGAGACGGGAGACGGGAGACAGGGAGTGACTGTTTGATGGGTGCAGAGATTCAGTTTTACAGGATGAAGAGTTGTGGAGATGGATGGTGGTGATGGCTGCACAACAGTATGAATGTACCTTATGAACTGTACACCTGAAAATTGGTTAAGATGGTAAATTTAACATGGTGAATGTAAGCTGTATTTTACAACGATTTTAAACACTGGGGAAAAAATGCCTGCCATAGAATTCCAACGTGTTGATATTAAATAATTTACTTATAACTATTGATAAATATTTAGTTTGGTTCTCATTTTCCACTATTATAACAGGCACCTTCACATGTGTATCTCTGCACATTTATCCAAATTTTTCCTGGAGATAAATTCTGAAAGGTGGAATTCCTGGATCAGAGGGTATGCAGTTATGATTTTAATACACACAACAAATTATCTCTAAAAGGGTCTGTACAGATTTAAACTTCCACCAAACGATGTCTGAGCACTTTCCTATACCTTTGACAACTGGGTATTTTCTTTCTTCTCTTTCTTTTTTGGGCTTTCCTTTTATTACCAGTAAGACTGAATATCTATTCACATATCTACAGGCGCTTTGTATTCCTTCCTTTGTGACTCATCTGTTCTTGTTCTTTGCTCATTTTGTTTTGGGGACATTTAACCTTTCTCCTAAGCCACTTTAAGATCTTTTTATATTTGGAAAACAACCTTTTGCCTGCTGTGCATGTTACAAATATATTTCCAAATCTGTCATTTTTCTTTTAACATAGTTTATGGCAACTTAAATACAGAATTTTTTTAGTGCAAAGATAAGAACCTCTTCTTTTACAGTTTCTGGTTTTGGTATTATGCTTAGCAAGTAGTGAACTTTCAATTATGGCAGTCTTCAAACTCTCGAAAAGCACTGGCTTTTTCTTACGAAAAATAAATTTACAATAAAATTATCAGGTATTTGAATTCATGAATATGATTCTTTAAATAAATTTAACTACCCGCATCATGCTGTAAAGATTCTCAACAGTTGTTGGAGTTCAAAATCCTTAATAAAGGGCTTCCCTGGTGGCGCAGTGGTTGAGAATCTGCCTGCTAATGCAGGGGACACGGGTTCGAGCCCTGGTCTGGGAAGATCCCACATGCCGCGGAGCAACTAGGCCCGTGAGCCACAACTACTGAGCCTGCGCATCTGGAGCCTGTGCTCCGCAACAAGAGAGGCCGCGATAGTGAGAGACCCGCGCACCGCGATGAAGAGTGGCCCCCGCTTGCCACAACTAGAGAAAGCCCTAGCACAGAAACGAAGACCCAACACAGCCAAAAATAAATTAATTAATTAATTAATTAATTAAAAAAAATCCTTAATAAAAAGATGTGTCAAATTGCTAATTCTCTGAAGCCTATAATCAACCTCCAGTTTCATTCTTTACCTTCGGAAGTCAAAAAATCCAAATAAATTCTGAGCAAGTTTATCCCACAGGGAAATATCAGAAGTTAAATTCAACAATGAAACTGATTTCTAGGTACAACTGTCCCTCCTTTTCTGGACACTCATCACCAAATTCATTCAAATCAGGAGAAACAGATGTTGATGACAGCTAACAGTCTCACATACACTTTAGCACTTGTGATTATACTAGTATGGCAAGCACTGTTTTGGTGAAGAAAGAAAATACAACGACTAATGTGCCCTGCTTCTTCAGCTCTGCTTCTTCAGCTCTGCTTGCACCCATTTTACTAGAATACAGAATTAAAATGATGCTCTGACTGGTAGCCGAGAAGGCTACACAGCAATTTTCTCCATTGAAATGGGAATCAGCACCCCTTCTTTAGGCTACATTCAAGCTAGATTCACTTTACTAAAATTCCTGCCAACTCCCCTGGGAGAAGAAAGAAGCAGCAGGCAATAAGCCAGGCTGCTCTTTCTCTAGCACATTCATACTGAAGATAAAGGGAGCATATCTGCACATATCACAGAGATTTACCATGACCGACCAAAAACACATGCTGAATTTAGCAGGACAATCTCAGTTGTCAGATATTAGGAAAATTTCTATTTGGGAATTCTGCTTATGACACTCTCCAAAATGATCTCACACTTCTCACATGCCAAATTGTACACCAACACTCACTAGTCTACTTCTGCTCACTCTAACACTCACCTTGAGCTGGAAGACTGGAAAAATAACTGCTTAAAATTTAGTCCAAGGATTGTACTAAAATTACACCAAGCTGTATCTCAATGAAATGGTAGGATGTTGTGAACAATAGTAATGAAAATTCTTAAATCTCTGATAGGGTTTATGATCATTTTTTAGAAAAATACATCTCAAAAACAACAAAACATCACAACAATGCCTCATATATTTTAGACAAATATCAGAAGCTCTTCTGAGGCAAAACTTCCATTAGTTTCTCTGAACAAGAGAACGCTTTGATCCAGTTTATCCTGATTTCTAAAATGACAGAACCAAGGAGTCTAGAGCTATTTTTAGTTACAGAAAAAGAATATTATGGATACATGAAAACGGTCATCATCACAAACATTATACTGTATCCCAGAGAGTTCAATGCACTATTTGTCAAGATAACCATTAGAAAAAATACCAGTACTGCATCCTCTTATGTTAAATTAAGAACGATTTTTTTTCTGAAACATGTAAATACATACATTGAGGAAACTTTATCAATGCAAGATGCAAAAGAGTTTATAATAATTCTTACTAACATCACCCAAGTCGATCCTCAGGCTCTGTGATGTTCTGATTTGTGCTGTACCGTATGTGTCCCTAAGAAGAGCACTTACCAGCCCAATCTGCAATTTATTTCTTTGTATCTGTCTTCAAGAAAAACTTTCTAGAACTTGGGACTTTCATCTTGTTACTCTAGGGCACGGCACAGTGTTTGGTATAGTAAGTGCTCAATAAATTTTTGATGAAAGATTGACAAAAACAAATTTTCACGCATTATTTTGAAAGTAAATGGCTACTGGATAGTAGATGCAAATCAAGTCCCCGGAAAACTATATCTTTCCCCTATAACAGAGAGAATTACTCTTATTCTGTAACAATTAGTTCCTTACCAGCTAACACAAAAAAAATTCTATCTCAAATACAAACTGGCCAAAATACTAAATGCAATCCTAATTTTTAAAAAAATGTTAATTATACACTCTGGATTTATTTGTGTTTGATCTGAAGTGAAGAGAAGCATTTTCAAATAATTAACTGTCAACAAGAATCTTTTATACTTTTAATACTATACAACATACACCAAAAGTGTAGGATAGAGTTCTTATCCAAAAACAGAGCTTACAAAGTGGTAAAACTTAATAGCTATATATACACACTCACACACCAGCACTATACCTTATTATAACTTTTAAATTAAGAATATTCAAGAACGAGAAATGGGACACATAAAAGCGCTTATTATATATGCAACATACTCGAATGAAGTTCAGATTCTATAAGATCACTATGATTTGGATTCATGAATCTTTAATATGAAAAGAAAGTATTCTAATTTCTATCATTTTAGAAGAAACTCAAAGTTTTTTAATGAGTCTGAACCTCCAAGACTGAGACAAAGCAAGAGCCTCTAGGTAGTTCATTTCGTCTGATCATTAGTCTAGTATTCTTTCCGTTGATTCTTTCAGTTGCTGACAAGGATTTATTTTCTGTGCAGCAAAGCACACTGTAAACTCTCAAATATTAAACCAAAACCAAGTTCTCAGACTGATCTAAATAAACACCAGCAAGAGACATACTACAATGCAAGAAACAACCATACCAGAATTCAAATGGATAGATTAAATTGTTTAAATGAATGCTACTTTGAGCTTATTCTCCTCTAAAAAAGATGTCAGAGTCAAGAAAATGAACAAGCAATTATTCCAGATTCCTAGCAGCTACTCTCTGCTACTGAATCCAGGAGAGAAAAAAGAACATCTGCCTTTATGCCAGCATAACCCAGAGGAGAAATTAAAGAATAAACAAAAATACTATCAAAATGGGGAAGTCCCGAGGTCATAATACATTCTATTATTGTGTGCTCATCAAGACAACAACTCAAGTGACAATAAACTGATTTTAGTACAGGTTCTAGAAATTCCAAATAGCTTTCAGTTACCCAAACTCCCATACCATTTACTTACCCCTTAACCTCTACTTAAAGAGTATATGTATATGTATAACTGATTCACTTCGTTACAAAGCAGAAAACTAACACACCATTGTAAAGCAATTACACTCCAATAAAGATGTTAAATAAATAAATAAATAAATAAATAAATAAAATATAAATAAAGAATATCCTCTACCCGTTCCCTCACTTTCACTCCCAGCTAAATCCTACCTGTCCTTTCATCCTTAGATCAGGCATTACCTCCTCTAGAAAGCCTGTCTGACTCTCAAACTGAACAAAAGGCAGAAATAGAGAGGAAGGAATGGGTGGAGGAAGAAAAGTACAGAAAGAAGAAAAGATAATATCCCAAACCAGATATTACAGTAGTAAAAATATCATCCTAAGCAATGTCAGGATTGAAGACGTCATTCCATTAAAAAATAACATCAAAATAAAAATTTTTTTAACCTTAAAAGTAAAATCAACCAGCAGAGGGATCCTATAGTAACCATTTCCATAGTGTTTAACTTGAGAATGCTCAGTACTAACAAAGCAAAGGCAGAATTAAATACAAGGGACCATAAAGGTACTGTTCAGTCTAGCAGCATTTTAAGTATCAACCTCACTTCTTTCTTCATGCTCTACAACCCAAAAGTTTCAAGCACCTGCAACAGACGTCAATGAGGTTAACAAAATTCCCAGATTTAGTCCCTGAAATACTAGTATATAAATCAAGAAGAAGGGTGAAGAAAGAAGGGTAAAGAAAGAAGAGTTAAGCGATACCTATCAGCTGTGAACATGTTAAGAGCTAACCCTGGCAATGCTACAACTGGGAGTGGATTCAGCTGAATAAACACACACCGGAGGCAGCAGCTTGACTGTGAGGTGGCGGGGCGGGGGGGAGGGGGTCCCTGCTGGCATAAAGCTAACAGGCTAATGTCTGTGTCCCACAGAGCTATGTCAACACTGAAGTCACTGTGTGCCCAAAGCTTTCCAGAAGCTATAGAATTCCTTTTTCCTTCCCTCCCCCCCTTTTCCTCCAGAGAAAGAGTAGAGGCAAGGAAGACTGATATTGAGGGAGAGTACAAAGAGATCATGACCTTACAATCTTACAGAAAAGCACTCCTGTACACTGCCATTGTTTAAGATGCTTTCACACACACTATCACTAAACTGTGTTAAACTGAAATGAAGCCCATCAAAATTATTTACATAAATAATTCTGTCTTGGGGAGAAAATAGCATAGAACATATACAAAGAACATCAGCTAACCAGAATAAACCAACCAAATTACTCACATTTTTTTTCAAGACTTACCTCTTTAATAATGGGCTTTCTTGTAAAAATCAAATCTACACTAGGCAACTGATAGACTACAACAGTCCACTGTTGTATTTTGTTCTAGAGATACTAAGATCAAGTGCAGTTAAGACAAGAGAAGGAAACCAAAGGTATAAGAATTAGAAAGCAAGAAAGTCATTATACAGAGATTGTAGGATGAAAACTCATAAGAAATTACAGACAAAATATCTGTATAATTAAGAGTCCAGCAAGGGACTTCCCTGGTGGTCCAGTGGTTAAGAATCCACCTTCTAGGGCTTCCCTGGTGGCGCAGTGGTTGAGAATCTGCCTGCCAATGCAGGGGACACGGGTTCGAGCCCTGGTCTGGGAAGATCCCACATGCCGCGGAGCAACTAGGCCCGTGAGCCACAATTACTGAGCCTGCACGTCTGGAGCCTGGGCTCCGCAACGAGAGAGGCCGCGATAATGAGAGAGGCCCGCGCACCGCGATGAAGAGTGGCCCCCACTTGCCGCAACTAGAGAAAGCCCTCGCACAGAAACGAAGATCCAACACAGCCATAAATAAATAAATAAAATAAATAAATTTAAGAATCCACCTTCTAATGCAGAGGACGTGGGTTCTGCATCCCACATGCCACGGGGCAACTCAGCTCACGTGCCACAACTACAGAGCCCACCAGAGCCCACGCGCTCTGGAGCCCGCGCACCGCAACGAAAGATCCTGCATGCCGCAAGGAATATCCCGCGTGCAGCAACTAAGACCTGACGCAGCCAAAAATAAAACAAATAAATAATTAAATATTTTTTAAAAAAAAGAGTTTAGCAAGCCTGGCGCATATAAGATCAACATATAAAATTTAACTGCATTTCTCTACAAGGAACAAATCTTTAAAAAGTGTAATTAAAAAGAGAGAGAAAGAGAATCTTGATAAATAAAACCAAAGAAGCATCTGGGGATAAAATAACAATAAAAAGTCAAACTATTATGGAGAAAATCATAATTGTTTCAAAAGCAAAACACCAAGGTATAAATATTATTTTTTTTGTATACAATCCCTTAATTTTTCCATGGCAACCATCAAATAAGGCATATCAAAGACTCTTTTGCACATGCTTCTGTAAAAATGTTAAGTAGATAAAAGAAATCTTTAAAAATTAATAAAATTTTTTTGAAAATCAATTTAGGTAGTAAACAGACAATACAAAAGATTGCTTCATGTTTTAACATCATGTTGAGAAGAAATAAAACCATATGGGATCTTCACGGGGTATTTAAAAGGAAAATACATTTGTTTTCTTGACTCTCACCAATTTTATCACATAAACTCCAATAAATACATGTGTTACCATTATTTTCATTCATCTCCTACATCCATATTTACTCATCGCGTTGTATTTTCAATTTGAATACTTAGGTCTATGACCACAAAATCTTTCACTTCACTTCAGCTGACTGCATACTTTTGGGGAAAGTTAAACATGCACTTACCCTATGACCCAGCGATTCCACTCCTAGATATTTCCGCAAGAGAAATAAAAACATGGCCACAAACACATCTGTATAAAAATGTTTACAACCGCTTTATTCATAAGAGCCAAAACTGGAAACAACCCCATCAACAGGAGAACGGATAAATTAATTATGCAGTATCCATGCAATGAAAACTACTCAATATTAGGATGACTATGGATACATGCAACAACACGAATAAACTTTAAAAAAAATATATAGTACACTGAGCAAAAGAAGCCAAACACAACAGAGTACAGACTATATGGTTCCATGTATAGGAGGTTCTAGAGCAGGCAAAACTAATCTAAAGTGAAAGGAATTAGAACACTATCTATGTGTTCGGGGCAGGGAAAATACTGATTGGGAAGGAGCTCAAGGGAACCTTATGGGATGATGGAAATGTTCTATATCTTCGTTAAGACTGCATTATACGACTACTGGCATTTGTCAAAACTCATGGAACTATGATACGGAAGATCCATGTATTTTGCTGTATGTAAACTATACTCCAACAAAAAATAAATATATTAAAAGAGAAAAAAGTAACAGACATAGGTCAGAAAAGGGAAAAGTAAATAAATATTCAAGAAAATTTCTTAACAAGTAGGAATGACTTCACTTAAAAGAAAAAAGGATAATTTAGTTGATTTTAAGAACACTTCCAGTCCCAACATGTATTATGCTCTATCACCTAATTCAGTTGTAACCCTGCATTCTTAAAAAGGTTAGAGAAGAAAGCAGAAGCTTGGGGCTACAGAGACTCATTCAAATATACAACAACGTATGGAAATCACCATCAACAATTTGCCTTATTTGCTTCAGATATCTCTCTCTCTCCCCCACCCCTCACTGTTG
Organism: Balaenoptera acutorostrata; assembly: GCF_949987535.1. Lineage (NCBI taxonomy): Eukaryota > Metazoa > Chordata > Mammalia > Artiodactyla > Balaenopteridae > Balaenoptera > Balaenoptera acutorostrata. The sequence goes on along the minus strand of NW_026645762.1, from coordinate 18,293 downwards.
CTTATTTGAAATTCACAGAAGTGATGTCATCTGTTCTTGATTCTCTTTGCAAATTGCTCATGTTACTCAACATAATGTGTCTGAGAATGTAAACTGGTATAGCCACTATAGGAAACAGTAATGGAGGTTCCTCAAAAAATTAAAAATAGAACTGCCATTAGATCCAGCAATTCCACTTCTGAGTTTTTATCCAAAGAAAACAAAAATAACTAACTCGAAAAGATATCCGCACCCCCATGTTCACCGCAGCATTATTTATAATACCCAAGATATAGAAACAACCTAAGTGTCCATCAATGGATGAATGGATAAAGAAAATGTGGTGTGTATATCTATACACATATGTGTATAGATATACACAATGGGATATTATTCAGCCATAAAAAAAAATAAAATCTTACCATTTCGGAGGGGGGGGCAGAACCACAAGCTCACAGGTAGATAACAGATTGGTGGTTGCCAGGGGTGGGGGACAGGGAGTGGGTGAAATGGGTAAAGGGAGTCAAAAGGTACAAACTTCCAGTTATAAAAATATATAAGTCCTGGGAATATAATGTACAGCATGGTGACTATAGTTAATAACACTGTATTACATATTTGAAAGTTGCTGAGAGACTAGATCTTAAAAGTTCTCATCCCAAGAAAAAAAAGTTCTTTGTCACTATGTGTGGTGATGGATGTTAACCAGACCCAGTGTGTTGATCATTTTGTAATGTATCCCAATAGCAAAATATTGAAACTAATATAATATGTCAACAATACTTCAATTTTTTAAAAACGTGTTTGAGATTTATCCACACTGATATACATAACTCTAGCTCGTTCACTTTTATGAACTGTATAATACAGGTTTCACAATTCCTTATCCAAAATTCTAAAATCCAAAGAGCTTTAAAAAGACTTAAATTTTTCTCCAAGCTTAATGGAAAAACCTGACTCAACTGCTATGAGGCTATTTACCATTTATTTATCCAATTTAATATGAATATTCCTAAGTTTTGCTACAGATTTAATATGTTTGATTACTGGGTATTGTCCAGATCCCAATGGGAGTATTACACAATATACAGTTTATGTACTGGATTACCTTTCAAAATCTGAAAAACATCTAAATTCCAACATACATGTGCCCTAAGTATTTTGGAGGAAGGGACTGTGTACTCATATTCCATTTTGTGAATAAATACCAACTTACCCACTCACCTACTTGAGGAACAGTTAGATGTTTTTCCACTTTTTTCACTGTTACGACAAGCACATGTACATCTACCTGTCTCCTTGTGCACATGTGCAAAAGTTTCTCTCAAGGAGACACACAGAAATGAAACTGCCAGGTAGTAGAGCGTGTCTTCAACCTTACTGGTCATTTAAATGTACCTTTTTCAATTTACTATAAACAAGATGCATGACACAGATGATAAAAGGGAGCAGATATCCAGCCTATAACTTTCATATCTACAGAACCATTAATCATATAACACTTTCCATTAATCATAAAACCACTTTCCTAGAAGGAAATTTTTGGTGGAAATGGATTGGGTTGTTACCTTAAAAAAAAAAAAAAAAAAAAAAAGCTAAATGATTGTGCATTCAATTCCATCCATAAGGAATAAAGACAGTGTTTTCAAAGAAAGTTATTACTTATGAAGCTACTTTAATTAGCAGAGCCCAAGTATCGCTGTAAGGCTTGAGAATTTTTTTTAAAAAGCAAAAATTCTATCCATAGGATCTTTTCTCTCTGAAAGAAGGAATGAGAGAAGAAACAGAAAAGATGGGAAAGAATCCTAATTTCTCTCCGCTCACCCTACTTCCTAAAATGGCATCTTTCCCTGAGAATCCCCACAAAATACAACTACTTTAATCTCAGTACCAAAATTTTGATGTCAAAGATTCCTATAAAAATGATCTTAGAGATAAGGACACAAAATCTGAAAGCAACAATAATCAACAGTTTCAAGAATTTCCTTTCTATCCCTTTCATATTTATTGGAAAATAAATAAATAAGCAGGCTTCTTTTTTTCTCTCAGGTATTTGAGAAACAAAAAAGTAACACAGGGATACCTGATTCATTACTAATGTTTAAAATATTTTTAAACTAAACTTATGAATTGGGATAGATGCTTATATAATTCTTTTTTTCTGACAGCTTTTAAGAACACATTCTTTGATCCCCATATTATAAGGAAAATTGGCTTTTTAAATAAACCTACTTGCTTAACCCAAGGTATCTAAACAAAAACAAGAAAACTTAAATGAGAGGTTCACAAAGGAACATTTGATGACGTTAGTGGACCTAAAATATGTCATATTTCTTATACAGACTTAAGCAAAAGAAAGTATGAATCCCAACGTATAGACAAGTGCCACAAAAACACAAAACCTACAGGAACACAAGAACAGCACTTTATCCTAGGTGGAAAAACGAACCCCTAGCCTATTTCAATACCAGAAGAACGACAGATTCTGAGAGGGCTCCGGCTACCTTGGGAGTTCTCTCCATCAAGAACAAGAACTAGTAATTAACATGAAAGAGTCCATTTCAGACAATTCTACCCACAAAGGAGGCAGTGCTGTTGAAAAATAAACTTAACCAAACATTGGAGAACAGAAAAAAAATACTGAAGTATAAGCCCTCACTGAGGGAAGAAAGATCTTTAGTTAGTAGCAGGCATTAAGCTCCCTGACAGAGATACCATGGCAGGTGGCTATAATAAACATGGTCTGTCTCCATATGAAGGTAGATAAGACAGATAACGGTGGATAAGAGAGTCATTAATCCCAACAGCAACAAAAATACACAATTATAACTGCAAACAGGGATAAAAGCTATAAATCCAAGGTAGTAAAAGATAAGAGAAGATTTGGGGGCTGGGTGAGATCTGAAGAATGAGTTAACTTCCATTAACTATTTAAAGACACAACACTTCTACTGTGAGGAGAAGACTACTTAGGTGAAGACCCTCAAGAAGGAGGGGGCACAGCACATTTGAGGGATTAAGGAGACTGAGCACCAAGGAAGTGTGACAAGAGTTCTGGACTTTAAGGGCAACAGGAAGCCCTGAAAAAGTTTTGAGCAGAGTATGATCATCTCTACCATCATCACTAACAGTGATGCCGGGCACCTAGTACCACATTTAATTCTTAGAACAAGTACATGAGGTAAGAATTATATAACCATTTTACAGATGAGGAAACTAAGGTTTGGAAAGACTTAGCAGCCTGCCAAGCTCACATAACTAGTGAGTGGTGGAGCCAGGATTCAAACATCACATGGGCACTTTCAAAAGCTCAGACTGGCTGCAATGAGGCTGCATATCAGGGGGAAACAGAAAGACGGGAAAATTGGGAGACCACTGCAATAATGTCAGCCAACAGCGACATGACCAAACTATGACAGTGGCTGTGGGGTGGGAAAATGGATGGCTTACAGAAATACTTCAGAGAAAAAAGATCACCAGCATTTGACTGGCAGGGTGGGAAATGAGGGAATGAAGCAATCAAGGAAAATTCTGAAGTTTCTGACTTAAACACCATGGACAAGTTGGTGGCACCATAAACAAAAATGGGAAAAAATAAGGAAGGACCAGAATTGAGGGGAAATCTTGAGCTGAATGTAATGTGCTTTTGAGATGCTGAGAAAAGGTTTGAGGGAGCAACTGGGCATGTGGGTCTGGAGCTTAGAGGAATGATATGAGCTAAAGATGTTAAGTGTGGAAGCTCTGATACACAGATGTTAACTGAGGCCAAGGTAGTGAATGAGCCTCCCTAGGAAAAGAAAACACAGCAAGAGGAGATAGTCATAGGACTGATTCAACATTACATGGCAGGCAGAGGGTAAGAGGCGGGCAAAGGAGACAAGAGGAGCAGTCAGAGAAGTGGGTAGAAATCAGGAAAACAGTGTCACAGAAACTGAAAGAAGTTGATAAGGACCCTTTCTCTAAGGGGAGAACACAGACCAAGAAAGATCTGGCTCTGGGTTCAATTCCTGGTTCCATCAGGATGACTTCAGTGAAGTTAACTAAATACTCTGAGCCTTAATTTATTAATCTATACTATGAACATTATGAAACTTAATCTACAGGGTTATTATAATAATTAGCAGTAAGACAGAACACCTATCACACTGTAAATTATCAATAAATGGCAGCTACTGTTGTTGCTCCTGTTTGTAAAATCAAAAGGTTTGGTTAGTGGCTTATTGAACCCAGCCCTGGGAAGCCCTAGGGGTTCTAAAGAACATCTTCAGGGAATGCCTGGCAGGGCCACACTGGGGCATCTGGGCTCCCCAGTCCTGTCTCAATCAGAACAGCTTTGCCTTCTTTTTCATTTTACTTCTTAAAATAAGTTTTAGGCACTTGCCTGGTGGCACCGTGGTTGGGAATCCACCTGCCAATGCAGGGGACACGGGTTCGAGCCCTGGTCTGGGAAGATCCCACATGCCGCGGAGCAACTAGGCCCGTGAGCCACAATTACTGAGCCTGCACGTCTGGAGCCTGGGCTCCGCAACGAGAGAGGCCGCGATAATGAGAGAGGCCCGCGCACCGCGATGAAGAGTGGCCCCCACTTGCCGCAACTAGAGAAAGCCCTCGCACAGAAACGAAGATCCAACACAGCCATAAATAAATAAATAAAATAAATAAATTTAAGAATCCACCTTCTAATGCAGAGGACGTGGGTTCTGCATCCCACATGCCACGGGGCAACTCAGCTCACGTGCCACAACTACAGAGCCCACCAGAGCCCACGCGCTCTGGAGCCCGCGCACCGCAACGAAAGATCCTGCATGCCGCAAGGAATATCCCGCGTGCAGCAACTAAGACCTGACGCAGCCAAAAATAAAACAAATAAATAATTAAATATTTTTTAAAAAAAAGAGTTTAGCAAGCCTGGCGCATATAAGATCAACATATAAAATTTAACTGCATTTCTCTACAAGGAACAAATCTTTAAAAAGTGTCATTAAAAAGAGAGAGAAAGAGAATCTTGATAAATAAAACCAAAGAAGCATCTGGGGATAAAATAACAATAAAAAGTCAAACTATTATGGAGAAAATCATAATTGTTTCAAAAGCAAAACACCAAGGTATAAATATTATTTTTTTTGTATACAATCCCTTAATTTTTCCATGGCAACCATCAAATAAGGCATATCAAAGACTCTTTTGCACATGCTTCTGTAAAAATGTTAAGTAGATAAAAGAAATCTTTAAAAATTAATAAAATTTTTTTGAAAATCAATTTAGGTAGTAAACAGACAATACAAAAGATTGCTTCATGTTTTAACATCATGTTGAGAAGAAATAAAACCATATGGGATCTTCACGGGGTATTTAAAAGGAAAATACATTTGTTTTCTTGACTCTCACCAATTTTATCACATAAACTCCAATAAATACATGTGTTACCATTATTTTCATTCATCTCCTACATCCATATTTACTCATCGCGTTGTATTTTCAATTTGAATACTTAGGTCTATGACCACAAAATCTTTCACTTCACTTCAGCTGACTGCATACTTTTGGGGAAAGTTAAACATGCACTTACCCTATGACCCAGCGATTCCACTCCTAGATATTTCCGCAAGAGAAATAAAAACATGGCCACAAACACATCTGTATAAAAATGTTTACAACCGCTTTATTCATAAGAGCCAAAACTGGAAACAACCCCATCAACAGGAGAACGGATAAATTAATTATGCAGTATCCATGCAATGAAAACTACTCAATATTAGGATGACTATGGATACATGCAACAACACGAATAAACTTTAAAAAAAATATATAGTACACTGAGCAAAAGAAGCCAAACACAACAGAGTACAGACTATATGGTTCCATGTATAGGAGGTTCTAGAGCAGGCAAAACTAATCTAAAGTGAAAGGAATTAGAACACTATCTATGTGTTCGGGGCAGGGAAAATACTGATTGGGAAGGAGCTCAAGGGAACCTTATGGGATGATGGAAATGTTCTATATCTTCGTTAAGACTGCATTATACGACTACTGGCATTTGTCAAAACTCATGGAACTATGATACGGAAGATCCATGTATTTTGCTGTATGTAAACTATACTCCAACAAAAAATAAATATATTAAAAGAGAAAAAAGTAACAGACATAGGTCAGAAAAGGGAAAAGTAAATAAATATTCAAGAAAATTTCTTAACAAGTAGGAATGACTTCACTTAAAAGAAAAAAGGATAATTTAGTTGATTTTAAGAACACTTCCAGTCCCAACATGTATTATGCTCTATCACCTAATTCAGTTGTAACCCTGCATTCTTAAAAAGGTTAGAGAAGAAAGCAGAAGCTTGGGGCTACAGAGACTCATTCAAATATACAACAACGTATGGAAATCACCATCAACAATTTGCCTTATTTGCTTCAGATATCTCTCTCTCTCCCCCACCCCTCACTGTTGCTTATTTGAAATTCACAGAAGTGATGTCATCTGTTCTTGATTCTCTTTGCAAATTGCTCATGTTACTCAACATAATGTGTCTGAGAATGTAAACTGGTATAGCCACTATAGGAAACAGTAATGGAGGTTCCTCAAAAAATTAAAAATAGAACTGCCATTAGATCCAGCAATTCCACTTCTGAGTTTTTATCCAAAGAAAACAAAAATAACTAACTCGAAAAGATATCCGCACCCCCATGTTCACCGCAGCATTATTTATAATACCCAAGATATAGAAACAACCTAAGTGTCCATCAATGGATGAATGGATAAAGAAAATGTGGTGTGTATATCTATACACATATGTGTATAGATATACACAATGGGATATTATTCAGCCATAAAAAAAAATAAAATCTTACCATTTCGGAGGGGGGGGGCAGAACCACAAGCTCACAGGTAGAGAACAGATTGGTGGTTGCCAGGGGTGGGGGACAGGGAGTGGGTGAAATGGGTAAAGGGAGTCAAAAGGTACAAACTTCCAGTTATAAAAATATATAAGTCCTGGGAATATAATGTACAGCATGGTGACTATAGTTAATAACACTGTATTACATATTTGAAAGTTGCTGAGAGACTAGATCTTAAAAGTTCTCATCCCAAGAAAAAAAAGTTCTTTGTAACTATGTGTGGTGATGGATGTTAACCAGACCCAGTGTGTTGATCATTTTGTAATGTATCCCAATAGCAAAATATTGAAACTAATATAATATGTCAACAATACTTCAATTTTTTAAAAACGTGTTTGAGATTTATCCACACTGATATACATAACTCTAGCTCGTTCACTTTTATGAACTGTATAATACAGGTTTCACAATTCCTTATCCAAAATTCTAAAATCCAAAGAGCTTTAAAAAGACTTAAATTTTTCTCCAAGCTTAATGGAAAAACCTGACTCAACTGCTATGAGGCTATTTACCATTTATTTATCCAATTTAATATGAATATTCCTAAGTTTTGCTACAGATTTAATATGTTTGATTACTGGGTATTGTCCAGATCCCAATGGGAGTATTACACAATATACAGTTTATGTACTGGATTACCTTTCAAAATCTGAAAAACATCTAAATTCCAACATACATGTGCCCTAAGTATTTTGGAGGAAGGGACTGTGTACTCATATTCCATTTTGTGAATAAATACCAACTTACCCACTCACCTACTTGAGGAACAGTTAGATGTTTTTCCACTTTTTTCACTGTTACGACAAGCACATGTACATCTACCTGTCTCCTTGTGCACATGTGCAAAAGTTTCTCTCAAGGAGACACACAGAAATGAAACTGCCAGGTAGTAGAGCGTGTCTTCAACCTTACTGGTCATTTAAATGTACCTTTTTCAATTTACTATAAACAAGATGCATGACACAGATGATAAAAGGGAGCAGATATCCAGCCTATAACTTTCATATCTACAGAACCATTAATCATATAACACTTTCCATTAATCATAAAACCACTTTCCTAGAAGGAAATTTTTGGTGGAAATGGATTGGGTTGTTACCTTAAAAAAAAAAAAAAAAAAAAAAAGCTAAATGATTGTGCATTCAATTCCATCCATAAGGAATAAAGACAGTGTTTTCAAAGAAAGTTATTACTTATGAAGCTACTTTAATTAGCAGAGCCCAAGTATCGCTGTAAGGCTTGAGAATTTTTTTTAAAAAGCAAAAATTCTATCCATAGGATCTTTTCTCTCTGAAAGAAGGAATGAGAGAAGAAACAGAAAAGATGGGAAAGAATCCTAATTTCTCTCCGCTCACCCTACTTCCTAAAATGGCATCTTTCCCTGAGAATCCCCACAAAATACAACTACTTTAATCTCAGTACCAAAATTTTGATGTCAAAGATTCCTATAAAAATGATCTTAGAGATAAGGACACAAAATCTGAAAGCAACAATAATCAACAGTTTCAAGAATTTCCTTTCTATCCCTTTCATATTTATTGGAAAATAAATAAATAAGCAGGCTTCTTTTTTTCTCTCAGGTATTTGAGAAACAAAAAAGTAACACAGGGATACCTGATTCATTACTAATGTTTAAAATATTTTTAAACTAAACTTATGAATTGGGATAGATGCTTATATAATTCTTTTTTTCTGACAGCTTTTAAGAACACATTCTTTGATCCCCATATTATAAGGAAAATTGGCTTTTTAAATAAACCTACTTGCTTAACCCAAGGTATCTAAACAAAAACAAGAAAACTTAAATGAGAGGTTCACAAAGGAACATTTGATGACGTTAGTGGACCTAAAATATGTCATATTTCTTATACAGACTTAAGCAAAAGAAAGTATGAATCCCAACGTATAGACAAGTGCCACAAAAACACAAAACCTACAGGAACACAAGAACAGCACTTTATCCTAGGTGGAAAAACGAACCCCTAGCCTATTTCAATACCAGAAGAACGACAGATTCTGAGAGGGCTCCGGCTACCTTGGGAGTTCTCTCCATCAAGAACAAGAACTAGTAATTAACATGAAAGAGTCCATTTCAGACAATTCTACCCACAAAGGAGGCAGTGCTGTTGAAAAATAAACTTAACCAAACATTGGAGAACAGAAAAAAAATACTGAAGTATAAGCCCTCACTGAGGGAAGAAAGATCTTTAGTTAGTAGCAGGCATTAAGCTCCCTGACAGAGATACCATGGCAGGTGGCTATAATAAACATGGTCTGTCTCCATATGAAGGTAGATAAGACAGATAACGGTGGATAAGAGAGTCATTAATCCCAACAGCAACAAAAATACACAATTATAACTGCAAACAGGGATAAAAGCTATAAATCCAAGGTAGTAAAAGATAAGAGAAGATTTGGGGGCTGGGTGAGATCTGAAGAATGAGTTAACTTCCATTAACTATTTAAAGACACAACACTTCTACTGTGAGGAGAAGACTACTTAGGTGAAGACCCTCAAGAAGGAGGGGGCACAGCACATTTGAGGGATTAAGGAGACTGAGCACCAAGGAAGTGTGACAAGAGTTCTGGACTTTAAGGGCAACAGGAAGCCCTGAAAAAGTTTTGAGCAGAGTATGATCATCTCTACCATCATCACTAACAGTGATGCCGGGCACCTAGTACCACATTTAATTCTTAGAACAAGTACATGAGGTAAGAATTATATAACCATTTTACAGATGAGGAAACTAAGGTTTGGAAAGACTTAGCAGCCTGCCAAGCTCACATAACTAGTGAGTGGTGGAGCCAGGATTCAAACATCACATGGGCACTTTCAAAAGCTCAGACTGGCTGCAATGAGGCTGCATATCAGGGGGAAACAGAAAGACGGGAAAATTGGGAGACCACTGCAATAATGTCAGCCAACAGCGACATGACCAAACTATGACAGTGGCTGTGGGGTGGGAAAATGGATGGCTTACAGAAATACTTCAGAGAAAAAAGATCACCAGCATTTGACTGGCAGGGTGGGAAATGAGGGAATGAAGCAATCAAGGAAAATTCTGAAGTTTCTGACTTAAACACCATGGACAAGTTGGTGGCACCATAAACAAAAATGGGAAAAAATAAGGAAGGACCAGAATTGAGGGGAAATCTTGAGCTGAATGTAATGTGCTTTTGAGATGCTGAGAAAAGGTTTGAGGGAGCAACTGGGCATGTGGGTCTGGAGCTTAGAGGAATGATATGAGCTAAAGATGTTAAGTGTGGAAGCTCTGATACACAGATGTTAACTGAGGCCAAGGTAGTGAATGAGCCTCCCTAGGAAAAGAAAACACAGCAAGAGGAGATAGTCATAGGACTGATTCAACATTACATGGCAGGCAGAGGGTAAGAGGCGGGCAAAGGAGACAAGAGGAGCAGTCAGAGAAGTCGGCAGAAATCAGGAAAACTGTGTCACAGAAACTGAAAGAAGTTGATAAGGACCCTTTCTCTAAGGGGAGAACACAGACCAAGAAAGATCTGGCTCTGGGTTCAATTCCTGGTTCCATCAGGATGACTTCAGTGAAGTTAACTAAATACTCTGAGCCTTAATTTATTAATCTATACTATGAACATTATGAAACTTAATCTACAGGGTTATTATAATAATTAGCAGTAAGACAGAACACCTATCACACTGTAAATTATCAATAAATGGCAGCTACTGTTGTTGCTCCTGTTTGTAAAATCAAAAGGTTTGGTTAGTGGCTTATTGAACCCAGCCCTGGGAAGCCCTAGGGGTTCTAAAGAACATCTTCAGGGAATGCCTGGCAGGGCCACACTGGGGCATCTGGGCTCCCCAGTCCTGTCTCAATCAGAACAGCTTTGCCTTCTTTTTCATTTTACTTCTTAAAATAAGTTTTAGGCACTTGCCTGGTGGCACCGTGGTTGGGAATCCACCTGCCAATGCAGGGGACACGGGTTCGAGCCCTGGTCCGGGAAGATCCCACATGCCGCAGAGCAACTAAGCCCGTGCACCACAACTACTGAGCCTGCGCTCTAGATCCCGGCTCCACAACAAGAAAGGCCACCGCAATGAGAAGCCTGCGCCCCACGCCGCTCGCCGCAACTAGGGAAAGCCTGTGCGCAGCAACGAAGACCCAACACAGCCAAAAAATAAATTAGTTAATTAATAAATAATAAGTTTTATTTTCATATCTGAATAATATTCATTTGAAAAAGGGGTCTGCAGCTTAAAGTGTTTTTCAAAAAGCAATGACTGGATCATCTCAATAGTCCCTTCAATTCATTTGGATTACAGCTTGTAATTCTTTTTTTTTTTCTTTTTTTGAATTTTTGAAGTTTATTTTATTTATTTTTTTATACAGCAGGTTCTTATTAGTTATCTATTTTATACATATTAGTGTATACATGTCAATCCCAATCTCCCAGTTCATCCCACCACCACCCACCCTCCCCGCCACTTTCCCCCCTTGGTGCCCATACGTTTGTTCTCTACATCTGTGTCTATTTCTGCCCTGAAAACCGGTTCATCTGTACCATTTACAGCTTGTAATTCTTCACCAAAGTAAAACATGTGAGAAATAAGGACAAAACAACACACTTGATAACATAATCCCTAACATGAAGCTTATTATTTATGATTATTTAATTAGAATAATGGTTATAAATCAATTAGCTCTGTTTCTCTACTGAAAATTGTACTAGGGTCAGTGCCATTACTGCCATTGAAGCACCACAGCCTTATAATAGCAATTTTTTGTTTGTTTGCTTAAGATTATAACCACATGAACAGTGAAGAAAAGAGTTAAGCAGCATTAAAATCACAAAGGGCCTTCTCTTTTCATGAAAAATAAAGTTGGTTAGTGTGCTCAAATTACTTGTTTTCTTTTTGAAAGCCCTGCATGAAGAAAACCAATTAATAAAGAATCAAACTATCTCACCAGCCTTTTCTCACTGAAATCAGTACCTCTAAAAACTTTCTTTTAATATCCTTTTCTTATGCTATTGATTGTTTGTAACTAATCACTTTCCATGTCATCATTGTATGTGGTCCTCTTGTGATAATTATCCCACACTCTCCAGTTTAGTCTGTTGAGCAATCACCACTCTGGTGCAGCTGAAAATTCTCAGGGACACTAGCTTGAATCTCTATGGCACAGATGTCCTAATACTTCATTTTAAAATGGGACAAAGGTTTTACAGAGCCTTGCTGATCTTTTGTCCCAGACACTGGCTGTCTTTTTCATCTAGGACATAATCAAAAATGTACTGTATTAAAAAAAAATGTACTGTATAAGTTTTTTAACTACAACTTTAGAATTTATACTCTTCAATAGTAAGTCACTTCTCTTAAATGACAGAATTTGCTCCTATTTAATTGCTGGAAGTTTTAAGCAATTAAATAGGAGCGGACGGTGGATCAATAGTTGTCTTCATTTTAACAGCTCACCCAATAATGAGGAACATGAGAACTGCATCTGGAAGATTTGGTGTGAAAGGAAATGACTTCTGAAAGGCTGACTGATTTATCTGTGCTGATACTGGCACAGACTGCCCTACTTTAGGCAGGATGGTTAGGGAAGGTCTCTTTGAAGACGTACCATTTAAGCTGACACCTGAGGCAGCCAGCATATAAGAGTGGGGTAAGAATGTCTGGCAGCACATAAGAATAAAGAGTTAAGAACAGCATATATATATATATGTATATGTGTGTGTGTGTGTACATATATATTTGAAGGACATTTTCTTCAACACCCCATCGGCCATTAATACAAATTGAAAGCCTGTTATAATCAAATCAATGTAGTCCTGGAAAAAGAATATCAACAAAGAGATCAATGGAACAAATCTCACAATAATTAAGCACTTAAGAAAGAAAAAGGAAATGCCACAAACCAAAAGAAAAGAGACTGATCACAGTATTTAGAAAGCTTTTCAATTATTAGGAAAACATCAAAATAAATAGGTTCTCCCCACACAAAATTAAAAATAAGTTCCAGGAAGATTAAAGAACTAGGTATAAAATGCAAATTAATTAGAAAATAAAAAGAATAAATATAACATATTTAATGATATTCAGATAGGGAAGGACTTTCTAAACAAAAAACGAAATGTAAGAAATTACAAAAAAATTACAAATTACAAATGTAAGAAAAGTATAGTACATTTTACTGCTTAGAAATCTAGAATTATAAACATCAAAAGTCAAAAACTAATGAGCAAATGACAAAAACTAAAAATTATTCACAACTGGGAAAGTACTTTATCCTCACTATTGAAAAAGCCCATAAAAGTCAATGAAATACTAAGACCTTACTGTCCCCAAGAGAAATTAACAAATAGGAATATACCAATCACAGACAATATGCAAATTGACAATAAACACATGAAAATGTAAACAAAGAATTGCAAATGAAAGCAAGGTAAGACAAAACTTTTTAATCTATGAAAGAGGTAAAAGGTTTTTTTCAGGCAAAAGATTTTTAAACATTATATGAACAGGTAAGGTGATACATGCATTCGTACATGCCTGATCACCTAAAGTGGTCCAATCCTTCTAGAAGACCGTGTGTCAATAAGTATATTCATCTCGGGCTTCCCTGGTGGCACAGTGGTTGAGAATCTGCCTGCCAATGCAGGGGACACGGGTTCGAGCCCTGGTCTGAGAAGATCCCACATGCCGCGGAGCAACTGGGTCCGTGAGCCACAACTACTGAGCCTGTGCGTCTGGAGCCTGTGCTCCCCAACAAGAGAGACCGCGATAGTGAGAGGCCCGCGCACCGCGATGAAGAGTGGCCCCTGCTCGCCGCAACTAGAGAAAGCCCTCGCACAGAAACGAAGACCCAACACAGCCAAAAATAAATAAATAAATAAAGTACCTATAACAAAACAAAAAAAACTCATTTAAAAAAAAAAAAAAAGTATATTCATCTCTTTTATTTTATAAGCACAAATGTATCATCCTTAGGAAGCAGAAACTATCTTCTAGCAATGTTGCTTTTCTCTCCAAATATAAGGGGGATAATATAGTAATTTGTAGGGTCATTTTTGTAACATTTTCTCATTACAAAGTAATAAATATAAGTGTTAAAACATTTTAAGAATACATAAATGTATATGGGAAAACCTCTCCTATAATTCCTTTGATCCCCTCTGATGAATAGATTCAATTTTTTAACAACCTATCATAGGAAAATAATCCGAAATGTGAAAATGTATTAATAAAGATGGCCATAACAGTAATACATATGACAAAAAAACTGAAAAGTGGGGAGACCTTCAAGATGGCGAAAGAGTAACACATGGAGATCACCTTCCTCCCCACAAATACATCATAAATACATCTACGTGTGGAACAACTCCTACAGAACACCTACTGAACACTAGCAGAGGACCTCAGACCTCCCAAAAGGCAAGGAACTCCCCACGTACCTGGGTAGGGCAAAAGAAAAAAGAAAAAACAGAGACAAAAGAATAGGGACGGGACCCGCACCAGTGGGAGGGAGCTGTGAAGGAAGAAAGGTTTCCATGCACTAGGAAGCCCCTTCACTGTCGGAGACAGGGCGTGGCAGGGCGAAGCTTCAGAGCCACGGAGGAGAGCGCAGCAACAGGGGTGCGGAGGGCAAAGCGGAGAGATTCCCTCACAGAGGATCGGTGCCAACCAGCACTCACCAGCCCGAGAGGCTTGTCTGCTCACCCGCCAGGGCGGGCGGGGGCTGGGAGCTGAGGCTCGGGCTTCGGAGGTCAGACCCCAGGGAGAGTACTGGGGTTGGCTGCGTGAACACAGCCTGAAGGGGGCTAGCGTGCCACAGCTAGCCGGGAGGGTGTCCGGGAAAAGTCTGGAGCTGCCGAAGAGGCAAGAGACCATTGTTTCGGGCGCGTGAGGAGAGGGGATTCAGAGGACCTCCTAAATGAGCTCCAGAGACGGGCGTGAGCCGAGGCTATCAGCACGGACACCAGAGACTGGCATGAGACGCTAAGGCTGCAGGTGCAGCCACCAAGAAGCCTGTGTGCAAGCACAGGTCACTATCCACACCTCCCCTCCCGGAAGCATGTGCAGCCCCCGACTGCCAGGGTCCCGTGATGCAGGGACAACTTCCCCGGGAGGACACACGGCGCGCCTCAGGCTGGTGCAATGTCACGCCAGCCTCCGCCACCACAGGCTCACCGTGGTGGCTCACCACCGCATTCTGTACTCCTCCCTCCCCCCAGGCCTGAGTGAGCCAGAGCCCCGGAATCAGCTGCTACGTTAACCCTGTCCTGTCTGGGCAGGAACAAACGCCCTCAGGCAACCTACATGGAGAGGAGAGGCCAAATCCAAAGCTGAACCCCGGGAGCTGTGTGAACAAAGAAGGAAAGGGAAATCTCTACCAGAAGCCTTAGGAGTAGCGGATTAAATCTCCACAATCAACTTGATGTACCCTGCATCTGTGGAATACCTAAATAGACAATGAATCATCCCCAAATTGAGGCAGTGGACTTCGTGTGATTTTGCCTGTGTAGCTTTACTTTTACCAATTGTCCTAGGGTTCTGTCTGTCCGTTTTTTGTTTTTTTTCTTAGTATAGTTTTTAGCGTTTGTTATCATTGGTGGATTTGTTTTTTGGTTTGGTTGCTCTCTTCTTTTTTTTTTCTTTTTTTTATTACTTTTTAATTTTTTTTATTTTCAATAATTATTTTTTATTTTTTATTTTAATAACTTTATTTTATTTCTTTTGTTTCTCCCTTTTCTTCTGAGCCATGTGGCTGACAGGGTCTTGGTGCTCTGGCCGGGTGCCAGGCCTGTGTCTCTGAGGTGGGAGAGCCGAGTTCAGGACATGGGCCCACCAGAGACCTCCCAGCTCCACGTAATATCAAATGGCAAAAGCTCTCCCAGAGATCTCCATCTAAACGCTAAGACCCAGCTCCACTCAACGACCAGTAAGCTACAGTGCTGGACACACTATGCCAAACAACTAACAAGACAGGAACACAACTCCACCCATTAGCAGAGAGGCTGCCGAAAATCATAATAAGGTCACAGACTCCCCAAAACACAACACCAGACGTGGACCTGCCCACCAGAAAGACAAGATCCAGCCTCATCCACCAGAACACAGGTACCAGTCCCCTCCACCAGGAAGCCTACACAACCCACTGAACCAACCTTAGCCACTGGGAGCAGACACCAAAAATAACGGGAACTAAGAACCTGCAGCCTGCAAAACGGAGACCCCAAACACAGTAAGTTAAGCAAAATGAGAAGACAGAGAAACACACAGCAGATGAAGGAGCAAAGTAAGAACCCACCAGACCAAACAAATGAAGAGGAAATAGGCAGTCTACATGAAAAAGAATTCAGAGTAATGACAGCAAAGATGATGCAAAATCTTGGAAGTAGAATGGAGAAAATACAAGAAATGTTTAACAAGGACCTAGAAGAACTAAAGAATAAACAACAAGGATGAACAACACAATAAATGAAATTAAAAATTCTCCAGAAGGAATCAATAGCAGAATAACTAAGGAAGGAGAATGGATAAGTGACCTGGAAGATAAAATAGTGGAAAAAACTACTGCAGAGAAGAAAAAAGAAAAAAGAATGAAAAGAATTAAGGACAGTCTCAGAGACCTCTGGGACAACATTAAACGCACCAACATTCGAATTATAGGGGTCCCAGAAGAAGAAGAGAAAAAGAAAGGGACTGAGAAAATATTTGAAGAGATTATAGTTGAAAACTTCCCTAATGTGGGAAAGGAAATAGTCAATCAAGTCCAGGAAGCACAGAGAGTCCCAGGCAGGAGAAATCCAAGGAGAAACACACGAAGACGCATATTAATCAAACTATCAAAAACTAAATACAAAGAAAAAATATTAAAAGCAGCAAGGGAAAAGCAACAAATAACATACAAGGGAATCCCCATAAGGTTAACAGCTGATCTTTCAGAAGAAACTCTGCAAGCCAGAAGGGAGTGGCAGGACATATTTAAAGTGATGAAAGGGAAAAACCTACAACCAAGATTACTCTACCCAGCAAGGATCTCATTCAGATTTCATGGAGAAATTAAAACCTTTACAGACAAGCAAAAGCTAAGACAATTCAGCACCGCCAAAGCAGCTTTACAACAAATGCTCAAGGAACTTCTCTAGGCAGGAAACACAAGAGAAGGAAAAGACCTACAA
Organism: Balaenoptera acutorostrata; assembly: GCF_949987535.1. Lineage (NCBI taxonomy): Eukaryota > Metazoa > Chordata > Mammalia > Artiodactyla > Balaenopteridae > Balaenoptera > Balaenoptera acutorostrata. Next base: position 1,253 of record NW_026645762.1, on the reverse strand, counting down.
TAACAAACCCAAAACAATTAAGAAAATGGTAATAGGAACATACATATCGATCATTACCTTAAATGTAAATGGATTAAATGCTCCAACCAAAAGACATAGACTGCTGAATTGATACAAAAACAAGACCTGTATATATGCTGTCTACAAGAGACCCACTTCAGACCTAGGGACACATATAGACTGAAAGTGAAGGGATGGAAAAAGATATTTTATGCAAATGGAAATCAAAAGAAAGCTGGAGTAGCAATTCTCTTATCAGACAAAACAGACTTTACAATAAAGAATGTTACGAGAGACAAGGAAGGACACTACATAATGATCAAGGGATCAATCCAACAAGAATATAACAATTGTAAATATTTATGCACCCAACATAGGAGCACCTCAATACAGAAGGCAAAGGCTAACAGCCGAAAAAGGGGAAATCGACAATAACACAATCATAGTAGGGGACTTTTAACATCCCACTTTCACCAATGGACAGATCATCCAAAATGAAAATAAATAAGGAAACACAAGCTTTAAATGATACATTAAACAAGATGGACTTACTTGATATTTATAGGACATTCCATCCAAAAACAACAGAATATACTTTCTTCTCAGGTGCTCATGGAACATTCTCCAGGATAGATTATATCTTGGGTCACAAAGCAAGCCTTGACAAATTTAAGAAAATTGAAATTGTATCAAATATCTTTCCTGACCACAATGCTATGAGACTAGATATCAATTACCGGAAAAATTTTGTAAAAAATACATACACATGGAGGCTAAACAATACACTAGTTAATAAACAAGAGATCACTGAAGAAATCAAAGAGGAAATCAAAAAATACCTAGAAACAAATGACAATGAAAACACGACGACCCAAAACCTATGGGATGCAGCAAAAGCAGTTCTAAGAGGGAAGTTTATAGCAATACAATCCTACCTCAAGAAACAAGAAACATCTCAAATAAACAACCTAACCTTCTACCTAAAGCAATTAGAGAAAGAAGAACAAAAAAACCCCAAAGTTAGCAGAAGGAAAGAAATCATAAAGATCAGATCAGAAATAAATGAAAAAGAAATGAAGGAAACGATAGCAAAGATCAATAAAACTAAAAGCTGGTTTGTTGAGAAGATAAACAAAATTGATAAACCATTAGCCGGACTCATCAAGAATAAAGTCTGAGAAGACTCAGATCAATAGAATTAGAAATGAAAAAGAAGTAACAACTGACACTGCAGAAATACAAAGGATCATGAG